>NC_136899.1:189387-206887 GCF_949152265.1 Phoxinus phoxinus | reverse complement strand
CGGTCAAATATGAGTAGCTATATGATCAAATTATTACAGTTTCTTGTCAATCTATATTTATTTCAATGTGAACATACGCTGCAGTGCGGTCCAGCAGAGCAGAAAACAGACTGTGCGTAAACGACCGCATCCGTGTGCAGTGTGAAAGCTCTAACGCACACACACACGACTGATGCCGCACACACACACGACTGATGCCGCACACACACACGACTGATGCCGCACACACACACGACTGATGCCGCACACACACACGACTGATGACGCACACACACACGACTGATGCCGCACACACACACGACTGATGCCGCACACACACACGACTGATGCCGCACACACACACGACTGATGACGCACACACACACGACTGATGACGCACACACACACGACTGATGCCGCACACACACACGACTGATGCCGCACACACACACGACTGATGCCGCACACACACACGACTGATGCCGCACACACACACGACTGATGACGCACACACACACGACTGATGCCGCACACACACACGACTGATGCCGCACACACACACGACTGATGACGCACACACACAGTCACACACACGACTGATGCCGCACACACACACGACTGATGCCGCACACACACACGACTGTGCAGTGTGAAAGCTCTAACGCACACACACACGACTGATGCCGCACACACACACGACTGTGCAGTGTGAAAGCTCTAATGTTAATGGGTACGGAAAAAAATACGCACTGCAAACGAAGTAACGTTATGTGTGAAACGGGCGTGAGGCTTTTCTCAGGAAGAAAAAAAGTCATTCAGGTTCAAAACGACGAGAAAAAACGATGACAGAAAGATCATTTTTGGATGAACTAAACCTTTAAATTTGTTTAAATCATTTAACCCAAATGCATAAATCTTAAATGGCTGAATATTGTTTGAGTGAGGCCTGGTGTGTGTCCGTGTGTGTGTTGTGCGTGTCGAGTGTGTAGCTGGAGCCGAGCTCTTCCTGTTGACTGCAGAGTCCCACACACACACACACACACACCACTGAGTGCAGAGTCCCACACACACACACACACACACCACTGAGTGCAGAGTCCCACACACACACACACACACCACTGAGTGCGGGGTCCCACACACACACACACACCACTGAGTGCAGAGTCCCACACACACACACACACACACCACTGAGTGCGGGGTCCCACACACACACACACACCACTGAGTGCAGAGTCCCACACACACACACACACACACCACTGAGTGCGGGGTCCCACACACACACACACACCACTGAGTGCAGAGTCCCACACACACACACACCACTGAGTGCGGGGTCCCACACACACACACACACCACTGAGTGCGGGGTCCCACACACACACACACACCACTGAGTGCAGAGTCCCACACACACACACACACCACTGAGTGTGGGGTCCCACACACACACACACCACTGAGTGCGGGGTCACAGAGACACACACACACACACAGAGTCCCACACACACACACACACACCACTGAGTGCAGAGTCCCACACACACACACACACACCACTGAGTGCGGGGTCACAGAGACACACACACACACACAGAGTCCCACACACACACACACACACCACTGAGTGCGGGGTCACAGAGACACACACACACACACAGAGTCCCACACACACACACACACACACACCACTGAGTGCGGGGTCACAGAGACACACACACACACACAGAGTCCCACACACACACACACACACACACCACTGAGTGCGGGGTCACAGAGACACACACACAGAGTCCCACACACACACACACACACCACTGAGTGCAGAGTCCCACACACACACACACACACCACTGAGTGCGGGGTCACAGAGACACACACACACACACAGAGTCCCACACACACACACACACACACCACTGAGTGCGGGGTCACAGAGACACACACACAGAGTCCCACACACACACACACACACCACTGAGTGCGGGGTCACAGAGACACACACACACACACAGAGTCCCACACACACACACCACTGAGTGCGGGGTCACAGAGACACACACACAGAGTCCCACACACACACACACACACCACTGAGTGCGGGGTCACAGAGACACACACACACACACACACAGAGTCCCACACACACACACACACACACACACCACTGAGTGCGGGGTCACAGAGACACACACACAGAGTCCCACACACACACACACACACCACTGAGTGCAGAGTCCCACACACACACACACACCACTGAGTGCAGAGTCCCACACACACACACACACACCACTGAGTGCGGGGTCACAGAGACACACACACACACACAGAGTCCCACACACACACACACACACACCACTGAGTGCGGGGTCACAGAGACACACACACAGAGTCCCACACACACACACACACACCACTGAGTGCGGGGTCCCACACACACACACACCACTGAGTGCGGGGTCACAGAGACACACACACAGAGTCCCACACACACACACACACACCACTGAGTGCGGGGTCACAGACTCCCGAGCGGGAGGTTTCCTCAGACGCTTCATGAGTTCCTGCTCTCATAGATAATAAATGATCGGAGTTATTCTGTTTATGCCTTATTTATTCTGAACTGTCGATGTGACTCGAGCACATTCAGTTGATTCATAATTCCCGTTGCAGTGTTTATTTGACGGCTGGTGTTTATAGAGAACTACACAGTTCATCAGCAGAAACTGGCTTGTCTTTAATAGGAGCTTTGGGTCAATATCTAATTACATTTTCTTTCTTTTTTCTTTAAGATTTACAAAGCACATTTAGATCATATAATTTGTTTGCTCAATGATCCCGAACAGAAGTGATTAATCTGTAAATAATGTTCATGATAAATACTGTACATTTCCATCCTGACACTGTTAATGAGCCACTATTACAGGTTTATAGATGCCACTGATGTTCAGAAACACACACACACACACACACACAGAGACACACACACACAGAGACACACACACAGAGACACACACACACAGAGACACACACACACACACAGAGACACACACACACGCACACACACAGAGACACACACACACAGAAACACAGACACACACACACACACACACACAGAGAGACACACACACACAGAGACACACACACACACACGCACACACACACACACACACTGGCTCTCCTCATGGAGGTTCTAGAATAGCCCGGTGTTCTGCTAATATTAGTCTCTATTGTGTCGGGTGGCAGGAAGTGATGCGTCTGCTGTCGTCTGGCCATGTGACACACTGGGTTAAAGGCTCAGAGGTTTGTATAATCACACACTCATCATCAGGTAAATGAGGTCTGGCTCAGGGAAGTATTAATGACGGTTTATAGGGTCGGCTGCGTTCACAGGTCACAGGAGCTTCACTTCATGTATTTCACTCATTAATGAATCATCAACGGACTCATTGCTGGATCTCAATGACATCCATGATTTCTTTATGTAACGTTGCTGTAAAAGTCAATGAATGCGAAGCCTTTCTCAAGTAGTGTTTCCACATGTCTGGAGTCGTTTGATTGTGAAATCTGTGAGGAAATGAAGAGTAAGAGTTTCTGTGATGAAACTGGATTTCAGACACTGATGACCTTTGACGTGTTTCTCAACTCATGATTCTCAGTCTGATCATTATTAGCTGAACACCAGCCGCGTGATCGTTCTGTGGGTCATGTGAGGGTTAATGACGGCTAGCTGCGCATTAAACAACTTTAATGCTCGATGTGGAGGCAAAGAACTATCCGAAGCAAAGCACTGTCGGTCGCTCTCCTGCGTGTCGGTCGCTCTCCTGCGAGTCGGTCGCTCTCGTGCGTGTCGGTCGCTCTCGTGTGTGTCGGTCGCTCTCGTGCGTGTCGGTCGCTCTCCTGCGTGTCGGTCGCTCTCCTGCGTGTCGGTCGCTCTCCTGTGTGTCGGTCGCTCTCGTGCGTGTCGGTCGCTCTCCTGTGTGTCGGTCGCTCTCCTGCGTGTCGGTCGCTCTCGTATGTGTCGGTCGCTCTCGTATGTGTCGGTCGCTCTCCTGCGAGTCGGTCGCTCTCCTGTGAGTCGATCGTCTCCTGCGTGTCGGTCGCTCTCGTGTGTGTCGGTCGCTCTCCTGCGAGTCGGTCGCTCTCCTGTGAGTCGATCGTCTCCTGCGTGTCGGTCGCTCTCCTGCGTGTCGGTCGCTCTCCTGTGTGTCGGTCGCTCTCGTGTGTGTCGGTCGCTCTCCTGTGTGTCGGTCGCTCTCGTGTGTGTCGGTCGCTCTCGTGCGTGTCGGTCGCTCTCCTGCGTGTCGGTCGCTCTCCTGCGTGTCGGTCGCTCTCGTGTGTGTCGGTCGCTCTCCTGTGTGTCGGTCGCTCTCGTGTGTGTCGGTCGCTCTCCTGTGTGTCGGTCGCTCTCGTGTGTGTCGGTCGCTCTCCTGTGTGTCGGTCGCTCTCGTGTGTGTCGGTCGCTCTCCTGCGTGTCGGTCGCTCTCGTGTGTGTCGGTCGCTCTCCTGCGTGTCGGTCGCTCTCCTGTGTGTCGGTCGCTCTCGTGCGTGTCGGTCGCTCTCCTGTGTGTCGGTCGCTCTCGTGCGTGTCGGTCGCTCTCCTGCGAGTCGGTCGCTCTCGTGCGTGTCGGTCGCTCTCCTGTGTGTCGGTCGCTCTCCTGTGTGTCGGTCGCTCTCCTGTGTGTCGGTCGCTCTCGTGCGTGTCGGTCGCTCTCCTGCGTGTCGGTCGCTCTCGTATGTGTCGGTCGCTCTCGTATGTGTCGGTCGCTCTCCTGCGAGTCGGTCGCTCTCCTGTGAGTCGATCGTCTCCTGCGTGTCGGTCGCTCTCGTGTGTGTCGGTCGCTCTCCTGCGAGTCGGTCGCTCTCCTGTGAGTCGATCGTCTCCTGCGTGTCGGTCGCTCTCCTGCGTGTCGGTCGCTCTCCTGTGTGTCGTTCGCTCTCGTGTGTGTCGGTCGCTCTCCTGTGTGTCGGTCGCTCTCGTGTGTGTCGGTCGCTCTCGTGTGTGTCGGTCGCTCTCCTGCGTGTCGGTCGCTCTCCTGCGTGTCGGTCGCTCTCGTGTGTGTCGGTCGCTCTCCTGCGAGTCGGTCGCTCTCGTGTGTGTCGGTCGCTCTCCTGTGTGTCGGTCGCTCTCCTGCGTGTCGGTCGCTCTCCTGTGAGTCGATCGTCTCCTGCGTGTCGGTCGCTCTCGTGTGTGTCGGTCGCTCTCCTGTGTGTCGGTCGCTCTCCTGAGTGTCGGTCGCTCTCCTGCGTGTCGGTCGCTCTCGTGTGTGTCGGTCGCTCTCCTGCGAGTCGGTCGCTCTCCTGCGTGTCGGTCGCTCTCCTGCGTGTGTGTCGGTCGCTCTCCTGCGTGTCGGTCGCTCTCGTGTGTGTCGGTCGCTCTCCTGCGTGTCGGTCGCTCTCGTGTGTGTCGGTCGCTCTCCTGCGTGTCGGTCGCTCTCCTGAGTGTCGGTCGCTCTCCTGCGTGTCGGTCGCTCTCCTGTGTGTCGGTCGCTCTCCTGTGTGTCGGTCGCTCTCGTGTGTGTCGGTCGCTCTCCTGCGTGTCGGTCGCTCTCGTGTGTGTCGGTCGCTCTCCTGCGTGTCGGTCGCTCTCGTATGTGTCGGTCGCTCTCCTGCGAGTCGGTCGCTCTCGTGTGTGTCGGTCGCTCTCCTGCGAGTCGGTCCCTCTCCTGCGTGTCGGTCGCTCTCGTATGTGTCGGTCGCTCTCGTATGTGTCGGTCGCTCTCCTGCGTGTCGGTCGCTCTCCTGCGAGTCGGTCGCTCTCCTGCGTGTCGGTCGCTCTCCTGCGTGTCGGTCGCTCTCCTGCGAGTCGGTCGCTCTCGTGTGTGTCGGTCGCTCTCCTGAGTGTCGGTCGCTCTCCTGCGAGTCGGTCGCTCTCGTGTGTGTCGGTCGCTCTCCTGCGTGTCGGTCGCTCTCCTGCGTGTCGGTCGCTCTCCTGCGAGTCGGTCGCTCTCGTGTGTGTCGGTCGCTCTCCTGAGTGTCGGTCGCTCTCCTGCGAGTCGGTCGCTCTCCTGCGTGTCGGTCGCTCTCCTGCGTGTCGGTCGCTCTCCTGCGAGTCGGTCGCTCTCGTGTGTGTCGGTCGCTCTCCTGCGTGTCGGTCGCTCTCCTGCGAGTCGGTCGCTCTCGTGTGTGTCGGTCGCTCTCCTGAGTGTCGGTCGCTCTCGTGTGTGTCGGTCGCTCTCGTATGTGTCGGTCGCTCTCCTGCGAGTCGGTCGCTCTCCTGAGTGTCGGTCGCTCTCCTGCGAGTCGGTCGCTCTCGTATGTGTCGGTCGCTCTCCTGCGTGTCGGTCGCTCTCCTGCGTGTCGGTCGCTCTCCTGCGTGTCGGTCGCTCTCGTGTGTGTCGGTCGCTCTCGTGTGTGTCGGTCGCTCTCGTGCGTGTCGGTCGCTCTCCTGCGAGTCGGTCGCTCTCGTATGTGTCGGTCGCTCTCCTGCGAGTCGGTCGCTCTCGTGCGTGTCGGTCGCTCTCCTGCGAGTCGGTCGCTCTCGTGTGTGTCGGTCGCTCTCCTGCGAGTCGGTCGCTCTCGTATGTGTCGGTCGCTCTCCTGCGAGTCGGTCGCTCTCGTGTGTGTCGGTCGCTCTCCTGCGAGTCGGTCGCTCTCGTTTGTGTCGGTCGCTCTCCTGCGAGTCGGTCGCTCTCGTATGTGTCGGTCGCTCTCCTGCGTGTCGGTCGCTCTCGTGTGTGTCGGTCGCTCTCGTGTGTGTCGGTCGCTCTCCTGCGTGTCGGTCGCTCTCGTATGTGTCGGTCGCTCTCCTGCGTGTCGGTCGCTCTCGTGTGTGTCGGTCGCTCTCGTGTGTGTCGGTCGCTCTCGTGCGTGTCGGTCGCTCTCCTGCGAGTCGGTCGCTCTCCTGCGAGTCGGTCGCTCTCCTGCGAGTCGGTCGCTCTCGTATGTGTCGGTCGCTCTCCTGCGTGTTGGTCGCTCTCCTGCGAGTCGGTCGCTCTCGTGTGTGTCGGTCGCTCTCCTGCGAGTCGGTCGCTCTCGTGTGTGTCGTTCGCTCTCCTGCGAGTCGGTCGCTCTCGTATGTGTCGGTCGCTCTCGTATGTGTCGGTCGCTCTCGTGTGTGTCGGTCGCTCTCGTGTGTGTCGGTCGCTCTGGTGTGTGTCGGTCGCTCTCGTGTGTGTCGGTCGCTCTCGTGCGTGTCGGTCGCTCTCCTGCGAGTCGGTCGCTCTCCTGCGTGTCGGTCGCTCTCGTGCGTGTCGGTCGCTCTCGTGTGTGTCGGTCGCTCTCGTGCGTGTCGGTCGCTCTCCTGCGAGTCGGTCGCTCTCCTGCGAGTCGGTCGCTCTCCTGCGTGTCGGTCGCTCTCGTGCGTGTCGGTCGCTCTCGTGCGTGCGAGTCCCTGCGAAGGGTCAATTACCCTCCTCACTATGGCGTTATATGTGTGCCTCAATCCCCAGCTGCTCTCGTTTCTCAGGAGCTCACTGATTCGCACGAGTCCCAGGACGGTCGTTCTCACTCCTCTGCTTTGTTTATATCAGCCTTTCCCGGGAACGATCCTCATAAACACACGGTGTGACGCAGAAGGCTCGATCGTCAGCCTGTGATTCTGTGAGCAGCGTCTCCTAATGCGACGCGTGTCTGAATAGATATAAAGCACTGATCTGAAGAGTGTGTGTGTGTGTTTTATACAGTAGATGGATCTGAAGTGTGTGTGTGTGTGTGTGTGTGTGTGTGTGTGTGTGTGTGTGTGTGTGTGTGACCTCTCGGTTCAGGCTCCAGATGCACGACATCATCCCTGTCCCAGAGACACACAGATGACCTGCTTCCGAGAGGAATATTCCCGGGTGTGTTTCGTCCTCAGCGGGAAACGCTGCCAGAGAAGTGCAGCTCTGATCAGTCAAAGTGTGTGAGATGAAACGATCCTCTGAGGAACAGATCAGAGCAAACGCAGCTCTATATCACACAGCAGCGGCTCATGATGACAATATCTGATGACCAGAACAATGATTGTGTGTTTTCTTTAATATTTCTGCTGTTTCAAATCTTGTTTGTTTCATGCTTTACAGTTTATCTTGTGTCTGCCGGCTCTGTTTTTGATCAAATCTGAATGTAAATGTTCATTTATGAATGTTTGTAATGTTGGTCTCTTTTAAAGGAGACACTGAAAGCAATGAAATGAAAGTGTGCAAAAGTTATAGAAGTTTAAGTTTACTGTAAAGCAAATGTGCTGAACTAAACATTTTATATGAAATGTTTTACTAAATAATTTGGCCTCTATAATTGCTATAAACTCAAAGGCGGATGTGTAACCAAGATGTGTGGTTTCAAATAGATTTTCCATTGATGCCTAATTTATGATGATTACTAAAATGGCGTTGAGTTTTGCTGTCGGCTCACTGTGACAACATGCCCCGCTGTGGGTTTTTACAGCCGATATTTTAAGGTTTGTGTTTATAGATAAACTGGTTATTAAAATGAATCGCAGAGAAATGTTCACTGGGGGGAGTGATGACTGTGACAACTAGCCCCGGTGTTCATGTTCTCTTCAAGACTCCAGAACTCACTCATATATGACTGGGAATAATATTTTCCTTTCCAAGCGCTCATTAATATGCGGCGAGAGTAATTTATTCCTCCATCTGTTCATCATGCGCTTCTCTGGCTCTGTGCGATCCGGAGGAACACGTGCGCTTCCACATTATATAATCACTCTCAGTCTGAGGTTCTCCAGTCCAATTGTTTCAATATTTCCTGCCAACATTTAATAATGTTGGGAACGTTTGGAAAAACGAGCAATATCTTCTTCCCGATCAGTGAGAGTGACTACAGGAAGTGACATCACTGCACTTCCTGTTAGCTGCTCTCTGCCCTCCTGAGCCACAGATCCTGATATTAATATTGATTCAAAAGGAACTGCATGAATGAATAAATCAAATGAAATCTCGGCTCGTTACTGTGATTGTGTGGGACGCAGACGTGAGGTCAGAGGTCGTTCGCATCAGAGTCTCTGACCTTCAAACATCCTTATAGAGAGAGTCAGTCTGACATGAGGAAGATCAGCATGTTCCCTAAACAAACATCAGCAGGACATTCAGACGCACGTCCCCATCTTCATCTTCATCATCACCATCATCATCTGAATATATCATCTTCATCATCATCATCATCTGAATATATCATCTTCATCATCTTCATCATCATCACCATCATCATCATCATCTGAATATATCCTCATCATCTTCATCATCATCATCTTCATCATCATATATCTTCATCATCATCTGAATATATCATCTTCATCATCATCATCTTCATCATCATCACCATCATCATCATCATCTGAATATATCCTCATCATCTTCATCATCATCTTCATCATCATATATCTTCATCATCATCTGAATATATCATCATCATCTTCATGATCATATATCTTCATCATCATCATCTGAATATATCATCATCATCTTCATGATCATCTGAATATATCATCATCATCTTCATGATCATCTGAATATATCATCATCATCTTCATGATCATCTGAATATATCATCATCATCTTCATGATCATCTGAATATATCATCATCATCTTCATGATCATCTGAATATATCATCATCATCTTCATGATCATCTGAATATATCATCATTATCTTCATCATCATATATCTTCATCATCATCATCTGAATATATCCTCATCATCTTCATCATCATCTTCATCATCATATATCTTCATCATCATCTGAATATATCATCATCATCTTCATCATCATATATCTTCATCATCATCATCTGAATATATCCTCATCATCTTCATCATCATCTTCATCATCATATATCTTCATCATCATCTGAATATATCATCATCATCTTCATCATCATATATCTTCATCATCATCATCTGAATATATCCTCATCATCTTCATCATCATCTTCATCATCATATATCTTCATCATCATCTGAATATATCATCATCATCTTCATCATCATATATCTTCATCATCATCATCTGAATATATCCTCATCATCTTCATCATCATCTTCATCATCATATATCTTCATCATCATCTGAATATATCATCATCATCTTCATCATCATATATCTTCATCATCATCATCTGAATATATCATCATCATCTTCATCATCATCTGAATATATCAGACACAGCTCTGAAAAAACACACTTTTGTAAATCATAATTATGACATAAAGAGTAATTAGGTAAAAATTATGAAAAATACATGTTATCTCATAATTTAAACTTTTTAACATGAAATCAGACTTAATCCGTATGTCATAATTTTGACTTTATCTCATTGACTATGCCATAATCTTTCCTTTTTTTAGTGTGCAGAAATGGACTTAATAATAAAAATGTGATGATTTGTTCAGGAATATTCCAGATTGTGGAGGATTATGTCATAACATGTGAAGCTGCAGAACATTATATATAGTCTGTAAACCTTGAGGCGGGTTCTTGTTTTCCACTGCAGCGTAACGTCTAAATAAACAAATAACACACACTCTTTGGGGACGCTCTCTTCTTGTGAGAATGTGCTTGTCCACCGAGACGTCTGAGATCTGAAGCAGGAGATCCTCGAACACACACTGGGAACACACACTGGGAACACACACTGGGAACACACACTCCAGAGAACCGGCGGAGGAAGCACTGCAGGAACCTGTGAGCAATAACACACACATGTGCAGCAGCGTCTCCAGAGAGTGTGTGTAGAAGAGTTCACACACATGCACTCTTTACGGCTGCTGGTCGCTGATATATGGAGAAACACATTTGTGATGTTCTTGGATGACTAGATTTATTTATGGTTTATGATCTTCTCATATTCCAGCCAGTTGTGTGTTGATCAGCCTTCATTGTGTGTGTGTGTGTCTGTGTGTGTGTGTGTGTGTGTGTGTGTGTGTGTGTGTGTGTGTGTGTGTGTGTAAGCGGACACAGACCCCACGTGTGTGTGTGTGTGTGAGCGGACACAGACCCCACGGCTCTCTCTCGGGAAACTGGGAGTTATCTGGGAATTAGCAGCTGGATTTCTGAGTGCATCTGATCTGGGGCCCGACGGGTCGAACCCAAACACTGGCAGAAACACACACGACACACAACACACAACACGACACACACGACACACGACACAACACACGACACACAACACGACACACAACACGACACACACGACACACGACACACAACACGACACACAACACGACACACGACACACAACACGACACACACACACGACACACAACACACGACACACAACACGACACACAACACACAACACGACACACGCGACACACAACACGACACACAACACGACACACAACACGACACACACGACACACAACACGACACACAACACGACACGCGACACACAACACGACACACAACACACGACACACAACGCGACACACAACACACGACACACAACACGACACACAACACAACACACGACACACAACACACAACACGACACACAACACACGACACACAACACACGACACACAACACACGACACACAACACAACACACGACACACAACACGACACACACACACAACACACGACACACAACACGACACACAACACGACACACGACACGACACAACACGACACACAACACGACACACAACACACGACACACGACACACAACACGACACACACACACAACACACGACACACAACACGACACACACACACAACACACGACACACAACACACGACACACAACACGACACACACAACACACGACACACAACACACGACACACGACACACAACACGACACACACACACGACACACAACACACGACACACGACACACAACACACGACACACACACACGACACACAACACAGGACACACAACACACGACACACACACGACACACACGACACACACACACGACACACAACACACGACACACAACACACGACACACAACACATGACACACGACACACAACACACACGACACAACACACACGACACACAACACACACGACACACACAACACACGACACACAACACACACAACACACGACACACAACACACACGACACACACAACACACGACACACGACACACAACACACGACACACACAACACACAACACACACAACACACGACACACACAACACACGACACACACAACACACGACACACACAACACACACACACACGACACACTGCTCTGAAGCGCTGAGCGAGCACACTAACACTGGTTAGAGCCGCACACACCACTGCAACACTCACAGCGACTCGCGCCGGCTCTCTCTGCTTCCTACTAAGGGAAACCATTTTGAAATGCTAATAAAGTGATGATCAAATGATAGGATTAAAAAGCAGCATGTCCAACTCGCTCACCTTCCACTGCTCTTCTCTTACATTATTTTAATATGTAAAATAAATATTATAAGTAGCTCAACTGAAATCAGCATCCGGGTCATCACGAGCCAAAATATATAAAAATGCAATGCATATCAAATCAGTATTGTTGGACTATCAGTAATTCCCAGTGATATGATTCCCAGGCCCAGTAATGCGAGTTTAATCTGCAGAAGAGTTGATCTACTGCTCTGTACTTGCATAGACCTCAGCTGAGCCATCTTTGATTTTATATATTCAGATTCACTTACTTACTAAAATTAGTTTAAAGTCACCATGAAATCAAAACAGTCAATTCGTGTTTATTCTAAATGATTAATCTGTGCACGTCATTATTGTGTGAAATTCATGTTCCTGGAAATCTTGAATCAGAATATCTCCTCCCTCTTCACCTCTTCTCTGATGACGAGCGCACTACACGAACACGTAATCGTTCAGCAGACGCTGTTAGCCAGAATGATGCACCCGTTCAGTTGCCGACCTCGAGCTGCCGGAGACACTCTGTAGATGTGCGGTGGAGAGTTTAGTGTAGAGGAGCGGAGCCGGTGTTGTTCTGCAGGAGAACATCAGTGGCTTGAGTGTGATGCGAGCGGCTGTTGGGAACCAGTGCAGGTTTATGAGGAGAGGAGTGACTCTTCTGCTCGACAAACACACTCTTGCTGCAGCTTCTGGATCAGTTGCAGAGGTTTGACTGATGCTGGAATGCGAGAGCATTACAATAGTCCAGTCTGGAGAGAACAAGAGCTTGAGTTGAAGGTGATGATCCTTCATCCAGCAGGAAAGTCAGATACCGCCCAGCTACCGTCGGATCATCCGGCTGGAATGAGAGGTAGAGTTGTGTGTCATCAGCGTAGCAGTGATAGGAGAAGCCATGTTTCTGAATGACAGATCTAGTGATGACATGTAGATGGAGAAGAGAAGCGGTCCCAGCACTGAGCCCTGAGGCACACCAGTAGCTAGATGATAACAGTGATGGGATAAACCATGTTTCTGAATGACAGATCTAGTGATGACATGTAGATGGAGAAGAGAAGCGGTCCCAGCACTGAGCCCTGAGGCACACCAGTAGCTAGATGATAACAGTGATGGGATAAACCATGTTTCTGAATGACAGATCTAGTGATGACATGTAGATGGAGAAGAGAAGCGGTCCCAGCACTGAGCCCTGAGGCACTCCAGTAGCTAGATGTTGGGTCTTAGACTCCTCACTCCTCCACCCTGAAAGACCTGCTGAGAGGTCAGACCTGAACCACAGTGCCATTCCTGAGATGCCCTCCATCATGAGGGTTGACAGGAGGATCTGGAGGTTATCTGAGTCTAATGCAGCAGATCCAGCAGGATGAGAAATGAGGATTTGAAGCTGAACTTGCCAGTCTCACAGCTTCAGTAACCGAGGTGCATTTGTTCTTGTTCCTGGAGCGTTTCACCTGGATATACGACACAGTAGAGGAGAAGAGACCAGCGCAACTTCCCTTTCAAAGTATTAATGTCTTATATTTGAATGCGTTGACAGTGTTGTTTCACCCAAACCAGGGAGAATTGTATTTACATTTATGCATTTGGCAGAAGCTTTTATCCAAAGCGACTTACATTGCATTTCAAGGTACACATTTTAAATTCTTATCATTTCTTACTTTCCCTGGGAAACGAACCCATGACCTTGACGTTGCAAGCGCCAATGCTCTACTGTTTGAGCGCGACAGGAAAGCTCTGTAGCCCTAACATAATATGCATGTTAGTTGATATGCATATGCATGTTATACATGATATGCATGTTAGTGCAGTGAAGCGCCACATAAAGGCTGCATTACCCCAGTGTCGTGGCCTGTGAGTGACTCCGGCAGCGATACACTGAGTTAAAGCACTGCAGTGATGGTGATTTATCACTGACAGACACAAACGCGTGTCCTTCTGAGCGCAGAGAGACCGCGATCAGCTGTTTAACATGCGGCCCCAAACCATGAACACATGCGGCTTCAGATCTGCTCAGCAGGGACCAAACGCAACGGGACGACGAGAGCCAAACACAAACATGATCTCCAGCAGCGCCAAACCTCACAACAACAGCTCTCGCTCGCCCCCTTCCCTCATCCCTGAGGCTCTCGCTCTCTCTCTCTCTCTCTCTCTCTCTCTCTCTCTCTCTCTCTCTCTCCTTCGCTCTCTCTCTCTCTCTCTCTCTCTCTCTCTCTCTCCTTCGCTCTCTCTCTCGCTCTCTCTCTCTCGCTCTCTCTCTCTCGCTCTCTCTCTCGCTCTCTCTCTCTCGCTCTCTCTCTCGCTCTCTCTCTCTCTCCTTCGCTCTCTCTCTCGCTCTCTCTCTCGCTCTCTCTCTCGCTCTCTCTCTCTCTCCTTCGCTCTCTCTCTCGCTCTCTCTCTCGCTCTCTCTCTCTCTCCTTCGCTCTCTCTCTCGCTCTCTCTCTCGCTCTCTCTCTCTCGCTCTCTCTCTCTCTCCTTCGCTCTCTCTCTCGCTCTCTCTCTCTCTCGCTCTCTCTCTCTCTCTCTCTCTCTCTCGCTCTCTCGCTCGCCCCCTTCCCTCTTTCTCTCTATCTCTCTCTCTCTCTCTCTCTCGCTCTCTCGCTCTCTCGCTCGCCCCCTTCCCTCATCCCTGAGGCTCTCTCTCTCTCTCTCTCTCGCTCTCGGTCTCTCGCTCGCCCCCTTTCCTCATCCCTGAGGCTCTCTCTCTCGCCCCCTTCCCTCATCCATGAGGCTCTCACTCTTTTATCTCTCTCTCTCTGTCTCTCTCTCTCTCTCTCTGTCTATCTCTCTCTCTCTCTCTCTCTCTCTGTCTATCTCTCTCTCTCTCTCTCTCTGTTGTGTTGCAGGCATGTGCTCGTTCTGCCACTAACGGAAATCCTTTTAGTGAGCGTCACATGAGAGACATCACACAGCAGTGGTTCTGGTGCACTGGACAAGCATCACTCCAGGAATCAGACGCGATTTGTCTAAAATGGCTATTAAATGTTGTCATGTGAGTGATTAATAACAGACTGATGAGTGAATCAGACACATGAAAACTCAATACAGTATTTTTGAATTGCTAAAACACTAAAATCCATTCTCTGAACCCAATGCTCAGTGGCCTAAACCCATTTGTCGAATCAGTCACTTTGTAGGCAAAACCTTAAACAAGTTCAGGTAGTTAAGACACTGTTTGCAAATGTCATCCACTCTTTTTGCAAAACTCTAAACACATTCTTACTCACTAAAACACATTTTGCACTGTGTTGCAAAATGGTAAATACATGTGGCAAAAGTTAAACACAACTACAATACAGCTGTCATCGTTTACACACAACAACTCAAAATTGTTCACACTTCTTTCTTATGATGTGATCAAATCAGTTGTCTACAATATAAGCCAGTACAGGTGGCCCAGGTACATTGAGTGTTGATACCACAATGGATGGAAACAATGTGAGAGGCAGAGGAGGAAGAGGAGGAAGAGGAGGAAGAGGAGGAAGAGGAGGAAGAGTTCGAGTAAGAGGTGGTGGACGAGGAGGAAGATAACAAGCAAGACCAATAGTAATTTCAGATCAAATTCGGGCAACTGTGAAAGACCATGTTCTTGTTCATGGAATGACAATGAGGGAGCAGGACAAAGAGTACAACCCGAAAAGAGTTTTTCTCTGCGTGGCGATGGAAGGTCTATGACCGTAACCCATAAACAAGGGTAAATCTTTTACAGGCAATGGATTAGGCCTGTGATGGCATAGGTGTGGAGTGTTGTCCGGCTGGATCCGGCAAACGAGAGGGTTCTTCCCCCGTTGCCTAGGAAGGGACAACATTGCATGTGATGTGGACGAAGTCCTCTGGCCGGACCCAGGGATGCTGAGGCAGAATGAGTCTCTCATTGACTTTGATTTTGCAATTGCACAATATTTTGTGTAATACGCTTTTCATTTAGAGTTGTCTTTGTTCTTTGGGCTTACTTACAGTTTTTTTGGATTGCTTACACACTAAAATGAAAAGTAGTACACTATTAGCAAAACCTTACACTCAAGAAGCAAAACATCAGCCCATATTTGCACAACTATAAGCACATTGTCAACCTCACACTTGTTGCAAAACTCTACACACAGTGATTTGCAAAACACTAAACACACTTAACATACATTACACACAAAAATCTATCATGAAGTCACTTCCTTGCAATACCAAAGCACTGACTGTCAAATTACCGCACCGTCCAATCAATTGGTTCAACACAGTCATCAGGTGTGCAAACACTTGTTTGCTTTATTGTAGACACACCAATCAGGTGTATAAGCACTATAAAAAGCAGCAGGTGAGTTCATCGGTCTTCAAGCACAATGGAAAGAGTCAGAGAAAGAGTAAGATGAGGAGGAGGAGGAGGAGGAGGAGGAGGAGGAATCAATAGAGGAGGAATCAACAGAGAAAGAGGAAGAGAACAAGGGAGAAGGCCTCCTATGTTCACAGAACAGCAAGAGAGGGAGGTAGTAAACATGGTTTTGGCCAACAATGCTATAACACCCAATCACCTCCAAGCTAACATTGTCAATAACCACGCCAGTTTCAATGATATCCATCAGGTCTCAACATCAACACTGGCACGCATCCTAAAAAAAAACATATTCAAATGAAGCAAATTTATCGAGTGCCTTTCGAGAAAAACGACTGCGGCATGATTATTCAGAGGTATGTATTCACAATTTTGCCTGACACTGTTCTTCAGAGAGTTTTACGAATGGATGGAGAGGAGTTCATTTGAGGCTGGGTTCAACCTGACGAGAACACGAAGGAGGGGAAGAAACCTCATTGGCCACTGGGCTATAGTCAATGTCCCAGGGCAACGTGGGGGTAATATAAGACTCTGTGGAGCCATTACACAGAATGGGGTCCTCCACCGCCATGCCCATATGGGCCCTTACAACACAGCACTCATACTTACATTCTTGGACCAATTGCACAACATAACAGCAGCAAATCAAATCAATCATATGCAATACATTGTTTTCTGGGATAATGTGTCTTTCCACCGCTCTGCTCTGGTTCAGAACTGGTTTCAGCAACATCCACATTTTACTGTCCTATATGTTCCACCATACTCTCCATTCCTCAACCGTATAAAAGAGTTTTTCTCGGGATGGCGGTGGAAGATCATATGGAAGGATATGATCTCCGTCTCCAGGCTGAGATACCCCTCATCCAAGCCATGGAG
>NC_136899.1:176887-181887 GCF_949152265.1 Phoxinus phoxinus | reverse complement strand
GGTGTGGTGGAGTGTGGAGGGTGTGTGGTGGAGGTGGAGTGTGGAGGTGTGGGAGTGTGGAGGGTGTGGGTGTGGAGTGTGGAGTGTGGAGGAGTGTGGAGGAGAAGGAGTGTGAAGGAGAAGGAGTGTGGAGGAGAAGGAGTGTGGAGTGTGGAGGAGTGTGGAGGAGAAGGAGTGTGGAGGAGAAGGAGTGTGGAGGAGAAGGAGTGTGGAGGAGAAGGAGTGTGGAGGAGAAGGAGTGTGAAGGAGAAGGAGTGTGGAGGAGAAGGAGTGTGGAGGAGAAGGAGTGTGGAGGAGAAGGAGTGTGAAGATGTTCTGCATGTTCTGGATGTTCTGCATGTTCTGGATGTTCTGGATGTTCCGCATTTTCTGCATTTTCTGCATGTTCTGGATGTTCTGCTTGTTCTGCATGTTCTGCATGTTCTGCATGTTCTGCATGTTCTGCATGTTCTGCATATTCTTGATGTTCTGCTTGTTCTGGATGTTCTGCTTGTTCTGCATGTTCTGCTTGTTCTGCATGTTCTGGATGTTCTGCTTGTTCTGCATGTTCTGGATGTTCTGCATGTTCTGCATTTTCTGCATGTTCTGCATGTTCTGCTTGTTCTGGATGTTCTGCTTGTTCTGCATGTTCTGGATGTTCTGGATGTTCTGGATGTTCTGGATGTTCTGCATGTTCTGCATGTTCTGCATGTTCTGGATGTTCTGGATGTTCTGCATGTTCTGCATGTTCTGGATGTTCTGCATGTTCTGCATTTTCTGAACATGCAGAACATCAAGAACAAGCAGAACATCCAGAACATGCAGAACATAAAGAACATGCAGAACATGCAGAACATGCAGAACATCCAGAACATCCAGAACATCCGTAACATGCAGAACATCCGTAACATCCAGAACATCAAGAACATCCGTAACATGCAGAACATCCGTAACATCCAGAACATCAAGAATAAGCAGAACATCCAGAACATTCAGAACATGCAGAACATGCAGAACATGCAGAACAAGCAGAACATGCAGAACAAGCAGAACATGCAGAACATGCAGAAAATGCAGAACATGCAGAACATCCAGAACATGCAGAACATGCTCTGGATGTTCTGCATGTTCTGCATGTTCTTGATGTTCTTTATGTTCTGCATGTTCTGGATGTTCTGGATGTTCTGGATGTTTTGCATGTTTTGCATGTTCTGCATGTTACGGATGTTCTGGATGTTCTGGATGTTCTTGAGGTTCTGCAGGAGTGTGGAGGAGAAGGTGTGTGGAGGAGAAGGAGTGTGGAGTGTGGAGGAGTGTGGAGGAGAAGGAGTGTGAAGGAGAAGGAGTGTGGAGGAGAAGGAGTGTGAAGGAGAAGGAGTGTGGAGGAGAAGGAGTGTGGAGTGTGGAGGAGTGTGGAGGAGAAGGAGTGTGGAGGAGAAGGAGTGTGGAGGAGAAGGAGTGTGGAGGAGAAGGAGTGTGGAGGAGAAGGAGTGTGAAGGAGAAGGAGTGTGGAGGAGAAGGAGTGTGGAGGAGAAGGAGTGTGGAGGAGAAGGAGTGTGGAGGAGAAGGAGTGTGAAGATGTTCTGCATGTTCTGCATGTTCTGCATTTTCTGCATGTTCTGCATGTTCTGCATGTTCTGCATGTTCTGCATATTCTTGATGTTCTGCTTGTTCTGGATGTTCTGCTTGTTCTGCATGTTCTGCTTGTTCTGCATGTTCTGGATGTTCTGCTTGTTCTGCATGTTCTGGATGTTCTGCATGTTCTGCATTTTCTGCATGTTCTGCATGTTCTGCATGTTCTGCTTGTTCTGGATGTTCTGCTTGTTCTGCATGTTCTGGATGTTCTGGATGTTCTGGATGTTCTGGATGTTCTGCATGTTCTGCATGTTCTGCATGTTCTGGATGTTCTGGAAGTTCTGCATGTTCTGCATGTTCTGGATGTTCTGCTTGTTCTGCATTTTTCTGGATGTTCTGGATGTTCTGCTTGTTCTTGATGTTCTGGATGTTCTGGATGTTCTGGATGTTCTGCATGTTCTGGATGTTCTGCATGTTCTGCATTTTCTGCATATTCTGCATGTTCTGCTTGTTCTGCATGTTCTGCTTGTTCTGCATGTTCTGCATGTTCTGCATGTTCTGGATGTTCTGGATGTTCTGCTTGTTCTTGATGTTCTGGATGTTACGGATGTTCTGGATGTTCTGGATGTTCTGCATGTTCTGCATGTTCTGGATGTTCTGCATTTTCTGCATGTTCTGCATGTTCTGCTTGTTCTGGATGTTCTGCATGTTCTGGATGTTCTGGATGTTCTGGATGTTCTGCATGTTCTGGATGTTCTGCATGTTCTGCATTTTCTGCATGTTCTGCATGTTCTGCTTGTTCTGCATGTTCTGCATGTTCTGGATGTTCTGGATGTTCTGGATGTTCTGAATGTTCTGGATGTTCTGCTTATTCTTGATGTTCTGGATGTTACGGATGTTCTGCATGTTACGGATGTTCTTGATGTTCTGGATGTTACGGATGTTCTGCATGTTACGGATGTTCTGGATGTTCTGGATGTTTCGGATGTTCTGCATGTTCTGCATGTTCTGCATGTTCTTTATGTTCTGCATGTTCTGGATGTTCTGCTTGTTCTTGATGTTCTGCATGTTCTGGATGTTCTGGATGTTCTTGATGCTCTGGATGTTCTGCATGTTCTGCATGTTCTTGATGTTCTTTATGTTCTGCATGTTCTGGATGTTCTGGATGTTCTGGATGTTTTGCATGTTTTGCATGTTCTGCATGTTACGGATGTTCTGGATGTTCTGGATGTTCTTGAGGTTCTGCATGTTCTGCATGTTCTGGATGTTCTGCATGTTCTGCTTGTTCTTGATGTTCTGGATGTTCTGCATGTTCTGCTTGTTCTTGATGTTCTGCATGTTCCGGATGTTCTGGATGTTCCACATTTTCTGCTTGTTCTTGATGTTCTGGATGTTCTGCATGTTCTGCTTGTTCTTGATGTTCTGCATATTCTGCATGTTCTGCTTGTTCTTGATGTTCTGCATGTTCTGCTTGTTCTGCTTGTTCTGGATGTTCTGCATGTTCTGCATGTTCTGGATGTTCTGCTTGTTCTGCATGTTCTGCTTGTTCTGGATGTTCTGCTTGTTCTGGATGTTCTGCATGTTCTGCATGTTCTGCTTGTTCTTGATGTTCTGCATGTTCTGCTTGTTCTGCTTGTTCTGGATGTTCTGCATGTTCTGCATGTTCTGGATGTTCTGCTTGTTCTGCATGTTCTGCTTGTTCTGGATGTTCTGCATGTTCTGCATGTTCTGCTTGTTCTTGATGTTCTGCATGTTCTGCTTGTTCTGCTTGTTCTGGATGTTCTGCATGTTCTGGATGTTCTGCTTGTTCTGCATTTTTCTGCATGTTCTGGATGTTCTGCTTGTTCTGGATGTTCTGCATGTTCTGCATGTTCTTGATGTTCTTTATGTTCTGCATGTTCTGGATGTTCTGGATGTTCTGGATGTTCTGGATGTTCCGCATTTTCTGCTTGTTCTTGATGTTCTGGATATTCTGCATGTTCTGCTTGTTCTTGATGTTCTGCATGTTCTGGATGTTCTGCTTGTTCTGCATGTTCTGCTTGTTCTGGATGTTCTGCTTGTTCTGGATGTTCTGCATGTTCTGCATGTTCTTGATGTTCTTTATGTTCTGCATGTTCTTAATGTTCTGGATGTTCTGGATGTTCTGCTTGTTCTGGATGTTCTGCATGTTTTGCATGTTCTGGATGTTCTGCTTGTTCTGCATGTTCTGCTTGTTCTGGATGTTCTGCATGTTCTTGATGTTCTGCATGTTCTGCATGTTCTGCATATTCTTGATGTTCTGCTTGTTCTGCATGTTCTGCTTGTTCTGCATGTTCTGCATGTTCTGCATGTTCTTGATGTTCTTTATGTTCTGCATGTTCTGCATGTTCTGCATGTTCTGGATGTTCTGCATGTTCTGCATGTTCTGCATGTTCTGGATGTTCTGCATGTTCTGGATGTTCCGGATGTTCTGGATGTTCCGCATTTTCTGCATTTTCTGCATGTTCTGCATGTTCTGCATGTTCTGGATGTTCTGCTTGTTCTGCATGTTCTGCATGTTCTGGATGTTCTGCTTGTTCTGCATGTTCTGCATGTTCTGCATGTTCTGCATGTTCTGGATGTTCTGCATGTTCTGCATGTTCTGCATGTTCTGCATGTTCTGCTTGTTCTGCATGTTCTGGATGTTCTGCATGTTCTGGATGTTCTGCTTGTTCTGGATGTTCTGCATGTTCTGCTTGTTCTGCTTGTTCTGGATGTTCTGCATGTTCTGCATGTTCTGGATGTTCTGCTTGTTCTGCATGTTCTGCTTGTTCTGGATGTTCTGCTTGTTCTGGATGTTCTGCATGTTCTGCATGTTCTTGATGTTCTTTATGTTCTGCATGTTCTGGATGTTCTGGATGTTCCGCATTTTCTGCTTGTTCTTGATGTTCTGGATGTTCTGGATGTTCTGCATGTTCTGCATGTTCTGCTTGTTCTTGATGTTCTGCATGTTCTGCTTGTTCTGCATGTTCGGGATGTTCTGCTTGTTCTGCATGTTCTGCTTGTTCTGCATGTTCTGCATGTTCGGGATGTTCTGCTTGTTCTGCATGTTCTGCTTGTTCTGCATGTTCTGCATGTTCTTGATGTTCTTTATGTTCTGCATGTTCTGGATGTTCTGGATGTTCCGCATTTTCTGCTTGTTCTTGATGTTCTGGATGTTCTGGATGTTCTGCATGTTCTGCATGTTCTGCATGTTCTGCTTGTTCTTGATGTTCTGCATGTTCTGCTTGTTCTGCATGTTCGGGATGTTCTGCATGTTCTGCATGTTCTTGATGTTCTGCATGTTCTTAATGTTCTGGATGTTCTGGATGTTCTGCTTGTTCTGGATGTTCTGCATGTTCTGGATGTTCTGCTTGTTCTGCATGTTCTGCTTGTTCTGGATGTTCTGCATGTTCTTGATGTTCTGCATGTTCTGCATGTTCTGCATG
>NC_136899.1:144387-171887 GCF_949152265.1 Phoxinus phoxinus | reverse complement strand
ATGGCCGGAGAATGTTGATGTGTTGACCAGCAGGTGTCGCAATGTTGATGTTATGTGACTCGGTTCCGCTGGTGCTGTTGTTCCACTGGAATCCCAGAGGAAGCGTCTGTGCGCATGCGCAGGAACTCCAGCAGCTGGGCTGAAGAAGTTTCTGATTGCCACTGTGTGTGTGCGCGTGAGAGTTTAGAGTGTGTAACCTCGCAATTCGGATTCGGGCATGAGTGTGGGTCTGTGGTTCCGACTGTGTGACGAGGGCGACCTGGAGAGCGCGCGGCGCGTTCTGGAGGACCCGGGCGGGCGCGCGCATGTGGACGGGACCGATGACGAGGGAAACACGGCGCTGATGCTCGCGGCCGCCGGCGGGCACGAGCCCCTGGTCCGGTTCCTGCTCAGGAAAGGCGCATCAGTGGACCTTCGGAACCAGCACGGCTGGACCCCGCTCATGCAGGCCGCCAGGTGCAGATCCAGATCCATAATCATAACCAAAAGCATGATGCTAACAACTCCAGATTCACTTCTGCTCTGATCTGAGATAACTCAATATTAGTTTATTCAGATGATCAGCTGTGATCATGTGACAATCATCATTCTGTCATGTCATCATTGATTCATGTGGAACATAGAAGAGCATACATTTTGGGAAATTTATGTTTGAATTTATCTATTTAAATTTAAAATGTATCTATTTGTTTGTTCATATTTCAGGGGTTTTCAGTCTTTTAATAATATCGAGGGACTCCATCCTAAAGACACCAGTATATCTATATATGTAACGCATATATATCTATAATCAGTTATACTGAGGAAGATAAAAGGGTCAGTTCCCCCAGAACTCTGTCAGCAATGACTCCCTCATGTTGTTCCCGTCAGACTTTCTTCATCTTCAGAACATGAGTTAGGATATTAGTGATTAGATCTGAGAGCCGTCTCACTCCTCCAGAGGCTTCTGTTGTAATTGAAACTTGCCGGTCCAGAAAGTTATTAAAGACAATGTTAAAGTAGTCCAAGACGACAGTGGCTCAACCTTAAAGGTGAACTATGCAGGGTTTATCTTCATTTGCCTCAACAGAACCGCTTCGGTCGCTGGACGGGTATAGGAGTTCTCCGGGTTGGATGGTGGCCGTCTCGCGGCCCGTCGCCTGAGCGCAGAAACACACTCGCAACTTAAGTTAGACCATTTGCAATGTTGGTTTAACTTAAAAAAGCCTTAATTTTGAGTTCGTTGTAATTAAATGTTTTAGTTAAAACAATGAAGAAGAATGGTTTAATAAACAGAAACTCAACATAGTATGTTATCTTCACACATTAGTTATCGAGGTTGATTTGACAAAAGATAAAAAGTTGTGATAAGTCATGAAAATATTTTTTTACAGTGTACTTTCTTACACACTTTAAAACTGTAGTTAGATGTATTATTTATTTAAATCAAACAGCTCATTTACTTGCACAATTTGTTATTTTTGTACGATTTTTAGTTACTTTTATATTAGTTTTATTATTTATTTATTCTTACATTTTTTTCAGTGTTTTTCTCTAAACTTTTTCTCTGTTTTATGTTCCGCAGAAGAGGAAAAGTCATACAGGTCTGGATGGAAATTAATAAATGATGACAGAGATTATTTTTGGATCATATCATATTTATTCTTAATTTTTACCAGCTGTCGTTTACTGCTTGATGAATCTAGCTTATTAAACTAGAAGATAATTATGACTGATTAGCATTGTTTATTATTGCGTTGTTTACAGCTGTGATAAACTGTGACTCACTGTACAGTGTAATGAGAATGTTTATTCATGAATTAGTATAATTAGTATTCAGTGTTTTTCAGAATTGAAGTCAATTCCATTTGTTTCATAATATTAGCACTCATTAATCTGGACATAATGAGCACTGAACAGTGATAAAGCCTTGTCCACTAATAATTGTTTTGTCCTTCCGCACACACTGAGACGGGTTTATGAATGAAAACAGCTTTTTGAAAACGCTCTCCAAAGTGGATGAATTTGAACACGCTGTTTTATGAACCGTCAAAACGGAGGAGTTTAAAAGCGATGGCGTAAGTTTAGTCATGTGACGCATATTGAGCCCATAGATATTGATGTTTATAGCGGTATTGAGCCGGTTATGTGCTGTTCACTTTCACACTGATGCTAAAATATGTTCCTTCACACACTCTTCATCACAGTCCTGCACAGATGACAGAATTTACTCACATTTGCTAAACATGAGAGCGCTTGCGTTTTAGTCAGTGTGACCTGGACCATCAGTGAATGCTGAAATATTTTGCTAAATAAAATGATCTTGTCAGAAAAATTGCTCGATAGCTTTATTTATTTTTCCATCTGTATCATCTGTTTATGCATGCCCAGTAAATGTGAATTTAGCGTTTTCCAAAAGTTTCTCATCCACACTGAAACATCTGAAAACGCTAGTGTGGACAGAGGCCGTTTATAAACGAAAACGCCGTTTTCTAATGTATGCGGATTAATGTAGACATAGCCTCAGTGTGTAACAGGATTGATTGGAACGCAGACGTCTGCATGTGTTATTGTGCTTTCCGCAGGTTTGGTCATGTGACCGTGGCTCACCTCCTGCTGGAGAACGGTGCCGAGATTAACGGCCGGAACCGTCTGGGCGCTAGCGTCCTCACCATAGCGGCCCGCGGGGGTCATGCTCAGCTAGCCAAGCTCCTGCTGGAGAACGGCGCCTTCGTGGATGACCTGGACCACCTGTGTGCGGCGGAGGGCAGCGGGGTCAGCGGGGTCACCGGCAGGAGCTTCCTGGAGGTCACGGCTCTGCTAGTCGCTGCTCAGCACGGGCACGAGTCCGCGGTCCAGCTGCTGCTGGACTGGGGCGCTGACGTTAGCTTTGCGCAGAAGAGCACGGGCTGGAGCGCGCTGATGCTAGCGGCGGCCGGCGGGAGGCTAAGCGTCACACAACAGCTGGTGGAGCGAGGAGCAGACCCTGACCAGATCAACGTGCTGGGCAAGACCGCCTTCGAGCTGGCGCTGCGGCACAGAGAGGTCAAGGGTTACCTGGACCCCATCACCACCGTCCGCCCGCAGCCAGGTGAGCGTCTCACGCGCTTCAGCTAAAGCTAACCCTAACCCTTCACCTAAAGCTGACCCTAACCCTTCAGCTAAAGCTGACCCTAACCCTTCAGCTAAAGCTAACCCTAACCCTTCAGCTAAAGCTGACCCTAACCCTTCAGCTAAAGCTGACCCTAACCCTTCACCTAAAGCTGACCCTAACCCTTCACCTAAAGCTGACCCTAACCCTTCAGCTTAAGCTGACCCTAACCCTTCAGCTAAAGCTGACCCTAACCCTTCACCTAAAGCTGACCCTAACCCTTCAGCTAAAGCTGACCCTAACCCTTCACCTAAAGCTGACCCTAACCCTTCACCTAAAGCTGACCCTAACCCTTCAGCTAAAGCTGACCCTAACCCTTCAGCTAAAGCTAAAGCTAACCCTTCAGCTAAAGCTAAAGCTAAAGCTAAAGCTAACCCTTCAGCTTAAGCTGACCCTAACCCTTCAGCTAAAGCTAAAGCTAACCCTTCAGCTTAAGCTGACCCTAACCCTTCAGCTAAAGCTAAAGCTAACCCTTCAGCTAAAGCTGACCCTAACCCTTCAGCTAAAGCTGACCCTAACCCTTCAGCTAAAGCTAAAGCTAACCCTTCAGCTAAAGCTAACCCTAACCCTTCAGCTAAAGCTGACCCTAACCCTTCAGCTAAAGCTGACCCTAACCCTTCAGCTAAAGCTAAAGCTAACCCTTCAGCTTAAGCTGACCCTAACCCTTCAGCTAAAGCTAAAGCTAACCCTTCAGCTAAAGCTAACCCTAACCCTTCAGCTAAAGCTGACCCTAACCCTTCAGCTAAAGCTAACCCTAACCCTTCAGCTAAAGCTAAAGCTAACCCTTCAGCTAAAGCTGACCCTAACCCTTCAGCTAAAGCTAAAGCTAACCCTTCAGCTAAAGCTAAAGCTAACCCTTCAGCTAAAGCTGACCCTAACCCTTCAGCTAAAGCTAACCCTAACCCTTCAGCTAAAGCTAACCCTAACCCAGGACGAAGCATTAGGAACTCAACACAGGATGGTGGCGGCCTGTAAGAGGGGAAGGAATCTTCAGGACATGTTGGTTCACAGTAAACTTCGGCCAACAAACAAAAGAATTCCAACCAGAACTGATGGGACGATTGTAAGAGGAGGACGAACGGGAGTTTACAGGATTACACAGTCCATACCCTTGAATAGGAAAAATTGCATGTATCTTATCAGATGCTCTCGATGAGGGTGAGACGTGTGGGTGAAACCAGAAGCTCCATCCTCACCAGAGTGTGGGCCCACAGGTTCACAGTTAGGAAGGGGATACATCACAAGGTAAGGGGTAATTGGGTAAACCATGAGTGTGACAGATGGTGTAGAAGAAGAAGGTTAAGGATAGTTAGGGCATAGGTAAGTGTGATGTCTAAGTGTATTTTAAAGTTTAGAATTACAGCTTTGCGTTATTGTGTTATTGGGAATTGCGCAGTGGAAATGACCCCAATGCAGCACCTGGTGTTCAACCGACACTAATACTGTTATAACCTGTTTTAACATGAATACCGTAACTGCACTGGGGTGAAAATTATAATATGACAATTCTAAGCCACACCGCACCCGGTTAGCTCTGCTCGGAGAGTTCATGTGTGATTTCCCCATATAGCCTACTGGTGCTGGGGTCTAAAACCAGAATAAAAGCCTTTATAACATGTAGAATAACTTGACAACTATGGGACACCACCGTGCAGCAGAGCATCCCAACAGAGAAAACCTCATGAATTATCCAGGTAAATGTTGGTAAAGGGCCCCATTCCTATATTTCGCCTCGGCCCCTAAGTCACCAAATCCGCCCTGTCCTCCAGTATCCTTCAAAAATAGGGTTAGATTTTGTAGGCTTTGTTTTATTTGTTTATTTTTTAAATATTTAATTTATGTTATTATCCACCGACGGGCTTCTGTTTCTGAGCCGGACTGGTTAGTGTTGCTTTGGCTGTTGTTCTCCTCAAACTGGCAGACGATTGAGCCCGATAATATTAAACGCACTTCTTTTTTCACCTGATTTCGTGCTTGTGTTTTTTCAATGCTCAACAGATGATGAGAAGAAACGGCCTGATGTCTTCCATGCGCTGAAGTTAGGTGAGTTTAAAGATAAAATCTACCATCAAAAAGGTCTACGCTGATCATTTTATTACAGTGTGCATAATATAAAGTCCTTTATTCACATGAATCTTATTGTACATTAAGTTATTGTAAATATATACAGTATATATCAGGGTTTTTCTGCCTCAAAACGAGGCGGAGGTGGTAAAATCCTGATCATGGCTAAAGAAAACACTTTTTACAAGGGCATATAGGTATTTTAACAGTGAGGTAATTAGATTGTTATGTTGAGGACACTATCATATACTGTGTTTCCCACTGAATTTTGTAAAACTGGTGGCTGGACATTGGTCCTGCTCGGGGGGTCAGGGGTCGTGCTCCCCTGTAAGAACATTTTGTATATTTTAAAGATAAATTCATTAATCTGGCGCACTTTGAGAGTCCAAAATTAAGAGCTCCAACCAATGTTCAGCGTGCAAATTAAACAAGGAAAAGGTCTGCATTGACTTGTACCTGAACTTTATAGGGGACTCAAGGGCTTGAGCACTAGAGATGTGCAGATCAGCTCTAACTTCACCGGAATTCTTTGGCAAAATTACATCTCTTTAAAGGGCCCCTATTATGATATGATTCAATGATTCTCAAACGACTCGCCAAATGAATCAATCTCTCTAAATCCCTCCTTTCCGCGAGCTACTCTGCTCTGATTGGCCAGACAGCTCAGTCTGTTGTGAGTGGTCTACTCTGCTCTGATTGGCCAGACAGCTCAGTCTGTTGTGAGTGGTCTACTCTGCTCTGATTGACCAGACAGCTCAGTCTGCTTTGATTGGTCTACTCTGCTCTGATTGGCCAGACAGCTCAGTCTGTTGTGAGTGGTCTACTCTGCTCTGATTGACCAGACAGCTCAGTCTGCTTTGATTGGTCTACTCTGCTCTGATTGGCCAGACAGCTCAGTCTGTTGTGATTGGTTTACCGCGTACAGCACGTGCCGAAAACAAAAACTCCTATTGCCATAACAACGACAGCTCTGCATGTCCTGAGGCGTCCTACACCGTAAACTAAACACTGTAACGAACAATGACGTCGATTTTACCATATCAATCCGAGTGCGAGTCCGGTGATGAAACACTAGAAGAACTAGTTATTCAACCTTAACTTCCATCGCCAGGGCGACTCAAGCAGGACGTTGTAGGGTTAATGAGTGTTGAGTTGATGGAGTGTGTGTCGCGCAGGGAACGCTCAGCTGGTGAAGGAGATCGTGGAGGAGGACTCGGGAGAGTAGGGTTAATGAGTGTTGAGTTGATGGAGTGTGTGTCGCGCAGGGAACGCTCAGCTGGTGAAGGAGATCGTGGAGGAGGACTCGGGAGTGTAGGGTTAATGAGTGTTGAGTTGATGGAGTGTGTGTCGCGCAGGGAACGCTCAGCTGGTGAAGGAGATCGTGGAGGAGGACTCGGGAGTGTAGGGTTAATGAGTGTTGAGTTGATGGAGTGTGTGTTGCGCAGGGAACGCTCAGCTGGTGAAGGAGATCGTGGAGGAGGACTCGGGAGTGTAGGGTTAATGAGTGTTGAGTTGATGGAGTGTGTGTCGCGCAGGGAACGCTCAGCTGGTGAAGGAGATCGTGGAGGAGGACTCGGGAGTGTAGGGTTAATGAGTGTTGAGTTGATGGAGTGTGTGTTGCGCAGGGAACGCTCAGCTGGTGAAGGAGATCGTGGAGGAGGACTCGGGAGTGTAGGGTTAATGAGTGTTGAGTTGATGGAGTGTGTGTTGCGCAGGGAACGCTCAGCTGGTGAAGGAGATCGTGGAGGAGGACTCGGGAGTGTAGGGATAATGAGTGTTGAGTTGATGGAGTGTGTGTTGCGCAGGGAACGCTCAGCTGGTGAAGGAGATCGTGGAGGAGGACTCGGGAGTGTAGGGTTAATGAGTGTTGAGTTGATGGAGTGTGTGTCGCGCAGGGAACGCTCAGCTGGTGAAGGAGATCGTGGAGGAGGACTCGGGAGTGTAGGGTTAATGAGTGTTGAGTTGATGGAGTGTGTGTCGCGCAGGGAACGCTCAGCTGGTGAAGGAGATCGTGGAGGAGGACTCGGGAGTGTAGGGTTAATGAGTGTTGAGTTGATGGAGTGTGTGTCGCGCAGGGAACGCTCAGCTGGTGAAGGAGATCGTGGAGGAGGACTCGGGAGTGTAGGGTTAATGAGTGTTGAGTTGATGGAGTGTGTGTTGCGCAGGGAACGCTCAGCTGGTGAAGGAGATCGTGGAGGAGGACTCGGGAGTGTAGGGTTAATGAGTGTTGAGTTGATGGAGTGTGTGTTGCGCAGGGAACGCTCAGCTGGTGAAGGAGATCGTGGAGGAGGACTCGGGAGTGTAGGGTTAATGAGTGTTGAGTTGATGGAGTGTGTGTCGCGCAGGGAACGCTCAGCTGGTGAAGGAGATCGTGGAGGAGGACTCGGGAGTGTAGGGTTAATGAGTGTTGAGTTGATGGAGTGTGTGTCGCGCAGGGAACGCTCAGCTGGTGAAGGAGATCGTGGAGGAGGACTCGGGAGTGTAGGGTTAATGAGTGTTGAGTTGATGGAGTGTGTGTCGCGCAGGGAACGCTCAGCTGGTGAAGGAGATCGTGGAGGAGGACTCGGGAGTGTAGGGTTAATGAGTGTTGAGTTGATGGAGTGTGTGTCGCGCAGGGAACGCTCAGCTGGTGAAGGAGATCGTGGAGGAGGACTCGGGAGTGTAGGGTTAATGAGTGTTGAGTTGATGGAGTGTGTGTCGCGCAGGGAACGCTCAGCTGGTGAAGGAGATCGTGGAGGAGGACTCGGGAGTGTAGGGTTAATGAGTGTTGAGTTGATGGAGTGTGTGTTGCGCAGGGAACGCTCAGCTGGTGAAGGAGATCGTGGAGGAGGACTCGGGAGAGTAGGGTTAATGAGTGTTGAGTTGATGGAGTGTGTGTCGCGCAGGGAACGCTCAGCTGGTGAAGGAGATCGTGGAGGAGGACTTGGGAGTGTAGGGTTAATGAGTGTTGAGTTGATGGAGTGTGTGTCGCGCAGGGAACGCTCAGCTGGTGAAGGAGATCGTGGAGGAGGACTCGGGAGTGTAGGGTTAATGAGTGTTGAGTTGATGGAGTGTGTGTCGCGCAGGGAACGCTCAGCTGGTGAAGGAGATCGTGGAGGAGGACTCGGGAGTGTAGGGTTAATGAGTGTTGAGTTGATGGAGTGTGTGTTGCGCAGGGAACGCTCAGCTGGTGAAGGAGATCGTGGAGGAGGACTCGGGAGTGTAGGGTTAATGAGTGTTGAGTTGATGGAGTGTGTGTCGCGCAGGGAACGCTCAGCTGGTGAAGGAGATCGTGGAGGAGGACTCGGGAGTGTAGGGTTAATGAGTGTTGAGTTGATGGAGTGTGTGTCGCGCAGGGAACGCTCAGCTGGTGAAGGAGATCGTGGAGGAGGACTCGGGAGTGTAGGGATAATGAGTGTTGAGTTGATGGAGTGTGTGTCGCGCAGGGAACGCTCAGCTGGTGAAGGAGATCGTGGAGGAGGACTCGGGAGTGTAGGGTTAATGAGTGTTGAGTTGATGGAGTGTGTGTCGCGCAGGGAACGCTCAGCTGGTGAAGGAGATCGTGGAGGAGGACTCGGGAGTGTAGGGTTAATGAGTGTTGAGTTGATGGAGTGTGTGTCGCGCAGGGAACGCTCAGCTGGTGAAGGAGATCGTGGAGGAGGACTCGGGGGTGTAGGGTTAATGAGTGTTGAGTTGATGGAGTGTGTGTCGCGCAGGGAACGCTCAGCTGGTGAAGGAGATCGTGGAGGAGGACTCGGGAGTGTAGGGTTAATGAGTGTTGAGTTGATGGAGTGTGTGTCGCGTAGGGAACGCTCAGCTGGTGAAGGAGATCGTGGAGGAGGACTTGGGGCAGGTGAACGCCCTGAACGCCGATGGAGCGTCTCCGCTGATGATGGCGGCTGTGAGTGGGCAGCTGGAGCTGGTGCAGATGCTGGTGGAGAAACAAGCTCACGTGGACCAACGGGACTCAGTGCATGGCTGGACGGCGCTCATGCAGGCCACGTACCACGGGTCAGCACACACTTCCTTACACACGGGTCAGCACACACACCCTAACAGGGCCCTGCGTTTACTGGGATCTAATCAGACGTCACACAAAGGGTTGAAGGGTATAAGAAAAGGCTTAATTATCATTTCAAGAGGTCTTCAATTCGGGGACGAAAAGCAGCAGGTGAGAACACGGAGCTGTTGCTCTTTCTACAAACAGCGAATGTCAGGCGAGAACTTATGATCTACTGATGATGAATTATGGCAATGTTTATGGTCTTTATATTGTACCTTCAAACTAAAGGCAAAATGGCAGTGTTCACGTGATTTTATATTCACACATATATTTAATCATGGACATTCATATCACATCATAATCATACTATTATTATCTTATAATATTATGTTGATCATATTATACAACTTTTTGTTTTTGTCAAAAATGCATTATTTGACCTGTGAAGGTTAAGTAGTTATTTTTGTCATTTTATGGTTTAGGATGTTCCCTGCCTCCCTTTAGTAATCAGTTTTATTTGTTTATGGTCTGGTATTAAAGGCCTTGAGTTTGAATCCTTCCTGATGTTGTGCTTGTGTTGTTAGGAATAAAGAAGTGGTGAAGTTTCTTCTGAACCAGGGCGCCGACGTCAACCTGAGAGCCAAGAACGGATACACGGCCTTTGACCTGGTCATGCTGCTGAACGACCCCGGTGAGCGAGTGTGTGCGCGCGTGTGTGTGTGTGTGTGTGTGTGTGTGTGTTTTGAAAAATGCAGAAAAATAAGTTAATGCATTCATGACATCAAGGCTTGGTTATTGTAATGCTATTAGAGATGCACCGATTACAATTTTCTAGGCCATTTCCAATTCTTCATTGAGTTTGACCTGCCGATACTGATTTTAGCCGATTCCGATTTCATTTTTTCGAACTGCTTTACAGCACACACAAATATTCATTTTCTAAATTTTAGTTTTTTATAAAACACCATATACTTTCACCCAAACTGAATAATAAGTTTAAATGGGTACATTTTCTATAAATATCTAGTCTTTCTTTTTTGACATAGCCTACTCCAGTTCTTGTTAAAACACACTAGACATGCAAATTCTGTGCAGTTTGGGCACTTTTTGAATGAAATTATATTTATTTTATCCATCAAAAGTGCGCTTTCACTTTAATTGAGCGTGAGCAGCGCAGCAGAAATAGACTCTGCGCCGAAACCCACGCTCCATCACTGCTGCTCTCGCGACGCTCCATCACTGCTGCTCCCGCGACGCTCCATCACTGCTGCTCCCGCGACGCTCCATCACTGCTGCTCCCGCGACGCTCCTGCTTGACGATCACGCGACGCTCCTGCTTGACGATCACGCGACGCTCCTGCTTGACGATCACGCGACGCTCCTGTTTGACGATCACGCGACGCTCCTGCTTGACGATCACGCGACGCTCCTGCTTGACGATCACGCGACGCTCCTGCTTGACGATCACGCGACGCTCCTGCTTGACGATCACGCGACGCTCCTGCTTGACGATCACGCGACGCTCCTGTTTGACGATCACGCGACGCTCCTGCTTGACGATCACGCGACGCTCCTGCTTGACGATCACGCGACGCTCCTGCTTGACGATCACGCGACGCTCCTGTTTGACGATCACGCGACGCTCCTGCTTGACGATCACGCGACGCTCCTGCTTGACGATCACGCGACGCTCCTGCTTGACGATCACGCGACGCTCCTGCTTGACGATCACGCGACGCTCCTGCTTGACGATCACGCGACGCTCCTGCTTGACGATCACGCGACGCTCCTGCTTGACGATCACGCGACGCTCCTGCTTGACGATCACGCGACGCTCCTGTTTGACGATCACGCGACGCTCCTGCTCGACGACCACGCGACGCTCCTGCTCGACGATCACGCGACGCTCCTGTTCTTACCTCGAGTTCTTACCAGAACCAGGAAGTATGACCATATTAGCCCCGTTCTGTCAACACTGCATTGGCTGCCTATTAAACACTCTAACACTCTAACACTCTGCTACTGTAATCTCCTGTTATCTCTGTGTGTGTGTGTGTGTGTGTGTGTGTGTGTGTGTGTGTGTGTGTGTGTGTGTGTGTGTGTGTCCTCAGACACGGAGCTGGTGCGTCTGCTGGCGTCGGTGTGTATGCTGCTGGACAGAGACAAGAACAAACACAGAGGAACATCTCCTGCCAAGAGGAGGCCGTCTCTCAGTGTGACGCCGCCACAGGACGATAGAGGCGGCCTGAAGGTGACCTCTGACCCCTAACCTCTGACCCACTAACCCCTGACCCACTGACCTCTGACCCCTAACCTCTGACCCCTGACGTCTGACCCCTAACCTCTGACCCACTAACCCCTGACCCACTGACCTCTGACCCACAAACCCCTAACCCACTGACCTCTGACCCCTAAAGGATTGAGCATTTTAGAAATGTGAAAATCGTAATATTTGCTTGCATTATTCATACCTGGCATTGAAGTTGTCCGTTGGTGACTCGTGTGACTCTGAGGATCTGAGGAGTGTTCTGGACGTCTGAAGGGAACTGCTCGTCTCGATCGCATCCCTTCAGCGTGCTTCTGTATGATGTTTATGAATGTGTTCAGGGGAAATCGTTGCTTTTTCATATAATATGCATAATCATTTTTGTATGTTATACATGTGAGGTATATAGAAAAGTTATAGAATTGCTAACCGGCTATATTGTAGTTTTACAGTCGAGGATGTTGCCATAGACTCAAACTAGCTAACCAATGAGGCTCTTGTCTGATGTCATGGTTTCCTCACTTCTGCTGGTCTAGTCGGTTTGTCTGTTCTCTCGTCACCAGTCCTGGTGGAGCCGCATGTCCAACCGCTTCCGCAGACTGAAGCTCACGCACACGCTGAGACACGGGCTCTCCACCAATCGGCTCGCTCCGTTCCCCGATGACCCCGCCCTCCCCCTGGACGCCACCATGAAGGCGCGGGGCGACAGTGACCCTGAGGTCAGCGCTGAGGTCATCGCCAGGAGTAAAGACAGCGGTACGGGGTCGAGGGGTCAGAGGTCGTAGGACTGTCAATTTTTTTTAAACATTTCGAATATTCGTCGAATTAAAAAAAAAACTGCACATTCGAGTTGGTGTGTCAAGAGGCGCGCGCGACATGATGATGACATCACTGACGCGGTGTGTTTCTGTTAGCTTATCCAGTACAGCGTTGCTAATGTGAAAAGTGGCGGGAAAGGCTGACGAAAACCCTCTCCGTTGCAGCGCCACACTTCACAGCTGAGTGTGTGTTCATCCGCACGAGCGAAGCGTCTGGTGTTCTGGAGGGGAAGTGTTCCGTGTAGTTCGTTACGCGTCTGGTGATGTTTACTGATGACGAACACAGTTTTATGCACTATTGTAACCTAATTTTCCTTGCATGCACATTAAGGGAATTCTATTTTTTATAAGAACAATTGTTTCTAAAGTTAATGCACTTTAAACAGTGAATTTCATTTCAATAAAAGAAGTGATGCTTGGTTTGGTTTATATTTGCTTATTGCGCTCGCTTACGCCCTCTTGTGGGCATAGGAGATAATGCAGTACTTTTATCCTCTAACATTAAGTATTGCCTTCAGAATTCGAATTTTGCTAATATTTAAGAAAGAAATGTGAATTTAGCTTTTCAACCATTTTGACAGTCCTAGAGATCGTCTTGTCTAGTCTGCTTACTGAAGAACAACACAGTAAAGCCATGACTCTGTTTTATTGTAGGTTTAAACAGAACAGGAAGTGGGAAAGATGACTTCCTCATCACGACAATGGTACAGTTGTTTAATTTAAACATGTTAAAGCCTTGAGAAGTGTGTGTTCCCTGACCCGTGACCTGTGTTCAGCTGAGGAACGGAGCTCCGCTCGCCCGCCTGCCCAATGAGAAGCTGAAGGCCGTGATCCCGCCGTTCCTGCCGCCCTCCCAGTTTGAGCCGTGGAGTTCTGACCGCGGCGGGAACACGAGACCCGATCCGTGGAGTTCTGACCGCGGCGGATCCCTGAAGGAGCGGAGCGGGAACACGCCTCAGAGACCCGGCAGAACCAGCGCCAACAACTCCGATGTATGACACCATCATGGGAAAGTTTGCCTGGATTATCCAGATTGTAGTTGTTCTGTTTAATGAATTATGTTTTCTGTAGATGTTCACTGTGTGTGTGTGTGTGCGTGTGTGTGTGTGTGCGTGTGTGCGTGTGTGTGTGCGTGTGCGTGTGTGTGTGTGTGTGTGTGTGTGTGTGTGTGTGTGCGTGTGTGTGTGTGTGTGTGTGTGTGTGTGTGTGTGTTGTAGACGTCCATTAGTCGAGTGGTCAGCAGGTCCATCAAGTTTCCCAGCATCACCAAAGGCCCCTCCCCCTCCAACTCAGGCAATTATAACTCCGCCCACTCCTCAGGCGGGTCCAATGGTGTGGGAGGAGTCAACCGTCACGCCTCTGACTCACACAACCGCTCAGGTGACTCCGCCCACTCACTGACATCATGCACCTGCAGTAACAAGATTGACAGTTGATGCTGATCGCGTGTGGAACTGAACAGAGCTCAATAATGACCCTGTTGTCTTCTGTAGAAATATAATTTGTTTCATATTTGATGAAGTTTGCATGATTTATTCTTTGTGTGTGTGCCCGTGTGTGTGTGTGTGCAGGTGGCAGCGGTGCAGACAGTGTTCTATCTCAAATCGTGGCTCAGAGAAAGAGAGCGGCTGGTTTGATTGACAGCAGGACGGTCGCTGTAGAGACGCCGCTGCCCTCTGACATCATCCCGCAGGACAGCACCGGCAGACGGGTGTGTGTGTGTGAGTGTGTGTGTGTGTGTGTGTGTGTGTGTGTGTGTGTGTGTGTGTGTGTGTGTGTGTGTGTGTGTGTCAGTAACTCTCTGATCCTCTGTGTGTGTGTTCCAGAAGCTGGAGCTGCAGAAGCGTCCTCAGTCGGGGAACTCCTCCAGGTCGAAGAGCACGTCTCCCACTCTCACTCCGTCTCCGACGCCGTCGCCGAAACCTCCCGGAGACTCTCAGTCGTCCACGTCGTCGTCACAGGCCCGGTCCAACTCCAGCAGCGGCACCATCACTGACGACGGTCTCTCACACACTCACACACACACGTGCGCACACACACACACACACTCACTCGCACACACACACACACACACACACACACACACACACACACGCGCACACACACACACTCACTCGCACACACACGCGCGCACACACACACACACACACACACACACACACACACACGCGCACACACACACTCACTCGCACACACACACACACACACACACACTCACTCGCGCACACACACAAACACACACACACACACAGGATCAGAGAGTTACTGACACACACACACACACACACACACTCGCACGCACACACACACACACACACTCGCACACACACACACTCACTCACTCACACACTCACTCACTCACTCACACACTCACTCACTCGCACACACACATACACTCACACACACACGCGCAGACACGCACACACACACACACACACACACACACACTCACTCGCACACACACACACACACACTCACTCACTCACTCACACACTCACTCACTCGCACACACACATACACTCACACACACACGCGCAGACACACACACACTCACACACACACGCGCAGACACACACACACACACACACACACACACACACACACACACACACACACATAGATCATTTGTTTTTTTCTGAAACAAGGATTAAATTTGTTGCAATGTTGTATTTTCTTCTTGGTTCGGTTCGCTTTCACAAGGATCAAGATGTTTTTATGCACGTCACATGTTCTCATATCGGTCTCCTCTGTGACCTCTGTGTCCTCTGTGACCTCTTTGTCTTCTGTGTCCTCTGTGACCTCTTTGTCTTCTGTGTCCTCTGTGTCCTCTGTGACCTCTGTGACCTCTGTGACCTCTCTGTCCTCTGTGTCCTCTGTGTCCTCTGTGACCTCTGTGTCCTCTGTGTCCTCTGTGTCCTCTGTGACCTCTGTGACCTCTTTGTCTTCTGTGTCCTCTGTGACCTCTGTGTCCTCTGTGACCTCTGTGACCTCTGTGACCTCTCTGTCCTCTGTGTCCTCTGTGTCCTCTGTGTCCTCTGTGACCTCTGTGTCCTCTGTGACCTCTGTGACCTCTGTGTCCTCTGTGTCCTCTGTGACCTCTGTGACCTCTGTGACCTCTGTGACCTCTCTGTCCTCTGTGTCCTCTGTGTCCTCTGTGTCCTCTGTGACCTCTGTGTCCTCTGTGTCCTCTGTGACCTCTGTGTCCTCTGTGTCCTCTGTGTCCTCTGTGACCTCTGTGTCCTCTGTGTCCTCTGTGACCTCTGTGACCTCTGTGTCCTCTGTGTCCTCTGTGACCTCTGTGTCCTCTGTGACCTCTGTGACCTCTGTGTCCTCTGTGACCTCTGTGACCTCTCTGTCCTCTGTGTCCTCTGTGACCTCTGTGTCCTCTGTGACCTCTGTGTCCTCTGTGACCTCTGTGACCTCTGTGTCTTCTGTGTCCTCTGTGACCTCTGTGACCTCTGTGTCTTCTGTGTCTTCTGTGACCTCTGTGACCTCTGTGACCTCTGTGTCCTCTGTGACCTCTGTGTCCTCTGTGACCTCTGTGACCTCTGTGTCCTCTGTGACCTCTGTGACCTCTGTGACCTCTGTGTCCTCTGTGACCTCTGTGTCCTCTGTGACCTATGTGACCTCTGTGACCTCTGTGACCTCTGTGTCCTCTGTGACCTCTGTGTCCTCTGTGACCTCTGTGTCCTCTGTGACCTCTGTGACCTCTGTTTCCTCTGTGACCTCTCTGTCCTCTGTGTCCTCTGTGACCTATGTGACCTCTGTGTCCTCTGTGTCCTATGTGTCCTCTGTGACCTCTGTGACCTCTGTGACCTATGTGTCCTCTGTGACCTCTGTGACCTCTCTGTCCTCTGTGACCTCTGTGACCTCTGTGTCCTCTGTGACCTCTGTGTCCTCTGTGTCCTCTGTGACCTCTGTGACCTCTGTTTCCTCTGTGACCTATGTGTCCTCTGTGACCTCTGTGACCTATGTGTCCTCTGTGTCCTCTGTGTCCTCTGTGACCTCTGTGACCTCTGTGACCTATGTGTCCTCTGTGACCTCTGTGTCCTCTGTGACCTCTGTGTCCTCTGTGACCTCTGTGTCCTCTGTGACCTCTGTTTCCTCTGTGTCCTCTGTGACCTCTGTGACCTCTGTTTCCTCTGTGACCTATGTGTCCTCTGTGACCTCTGTGACCTATGTGTCCTCTGTGTCCTCTGTGTCCTCTGTGACCTCTGTGACCTCTGTTTCCTCTGTGACCTATGTGTCCTCTGTGTCCTCTGTGTCCTCTGTGACCTCTGTGACCTCTGTGACCTATGTGTCCTCTGTGACCTCTGTGTCCTCTGTGTCCTCTGTGTCCTCTGTGACCTCTGTGTCCTCTGTGACCTCTGTGACCTCTGTTTCCTCTGTGACCTCTCTGTCCTCTGTGTCCTCTGTGACCTATGTGACCTCTGTGTCCTCTGTGTCCTCTGTGACCTCTGTGACCTCTGTGACCTATGTGTCCTCTGTGACCTCTGTGACCTCTCTGTCCTCTGTGACCTCTGTGACCTCTGTGTCCTCTGTGACCTCTGTGTCCTCTGTGTCCTCTGTGACCTCTGTGACCTCTGTTTCCTCTGTGACCTATGTGTCCTCTGTGACCTCTGTGACCTATGTGTCCTCTGTGTCCTCTGTGTCCTCTGTGACCTCTGTGACCTCTGTGACCTATGTGTCCTCTGTGACCTCTGTGACCTCTGTTTCCTCTGTGACCTATGTGTCCTCTGTGACCTCTGTGACCTATGTGTCCTCTGTGACCTCTGTGACCTATGTGTCCTCTGTGACCTCTGTGACCTATGTGTCCTCTGTGACCTCTGTGACCTATGTGTCCTCTGTGTCCTCTGTGACCTATGTGTCCTCTGTGACCTCTGTGACCTCTGTTTCCTCTGTGACCTCTGTGACCTATGTGTCCTCTGTGACCTCTGTGACCTATGTGTCCTCTGTGACCTCTGTGACCTCTATCAAGATGATTGACAAGTTCCCTTCAGCTTATTGTGGCTTCATTCATAAACCGGTGGAGACACGAGACACTGCATGCAGCCGTCATATTCTACATTACTATTAATACTGCAGCAAATTTAAACGTGTGTGTGTTGCACTTAATATATCAACTTCATATTTTTTCATGTCATAATTATGATTTACAAAACCATGATTTTTGTATTTTCTGTTATGTGGTGTAAATGAGCACCTCTCTGTATTTATCTCTGATTATTTCCTCACACACAGACGAGTTATCTGGGATTCTGAGGAAACTTTCTCTGGAGAAATATCAGCCCATCTTCGAGGAGCAGGAGGTGCGTCTCCAGGACCCTTCACTCTATGCTCACGTTCATATCATAACTGGAGAATCTGAATAGATCATCACTGGATCTCACTGTCAGTCTTTTAACATTTCTATCGTAAAACTGTTTTGGCTACTTGTATATCTTACACTCTTCCCATGCTGACTTTACACTTGTGCATTAGCAGATGCTTTTATCTTGCGGGTCTTTGAACAGAAGCTACTAACTCCTGCTCCGCTTCTGTACGGACGCCGCCTCCTTTGCTCTGATTGGCCGAGTCATATTGACGAGCGCTGTCAGACTGCTGAGCAAGAGCAACTTTTAAAACGTTTAGTCTTCCTAGCAACAAACAGAGCAGCACCCAGAATATGAAGTATTGTGAGACAGTATGGGAGTGTTATGAGTGTGTGTGTGTGTGTGTGTGTGTGTGATGAACGCAGGTGGACATGGAGGCGTTTCTGACCCTGACTGACGGAGACCTGAAGGAACTGGGCATCAAAACTGACGGACCTCGACAGCAGATCCTGGCGGCCATATCGGAGCTGAACGCCGGGAAGGTGAGTTTGTGCGGCGTCAGTGTGTCACCGGCTCAGTCTGACTGTCACCGTGACGTGTGTGTCTTCTCGTGACAGGGCAGGGAACGGCAGATCTTACAAGAAACCATCCATAACTTCCAGTCTTCGTTTGGCAGCAGCGCCAGTAACCCTCGGCCCGCGGGTCGCCCGCCCTGTGAGTGCCGCTACTGAACGCCCACACCTCGTTCTGCAACACTGATGATCGACACACTGACCTGTGCCCTCACTCAACACACTGACCTGTGCCCTCACTCAACACACTGACCTGTGCCCTCACTCAACACACTGACCTGTGCCCTCACTCAACACACTGACCTGTGCCCTCACTCAACACACTGACCTGTGCCCTCACTCAACACACTGACCTGTGCCCTCACTCAACACACTGACCTGTGCCCTCACTCAACACACTGACCTGTGCCCTCACTCAACACACTGATCTGTGCCCTCACTCAACACACTGACCTGTGCCCTCACTCAACACACTGACCTGTGCCCTCACTCAACACACTGATCTGTGCCCTCACTCAACACACTGACCTGTGCCCTCACTCAACACACTGATCTGTGCCCTCACTCAACACACTGACCTGTGCCCTCACTCAACACACTGATCTGTGCCCTCACTCAACACACTGATCTGTGCCCTCACTCAACACACTGACCTGTGCCCTCACTCAACACACTGACCTGTGCCCTCTCTCAACACACTGATCTGTGCCCTCACTCAACACACTGACCTGTGCCCTCACTCAACACACTGACCTGTGCCCTCACTCAACACACTGACCTGTGCCCTCACTCAACACACTGACCTGTGCCCTCACTCAACACACTGACCTGTGCCCTCTCTCAACACACTGACCTGTGCCCTCACTCAACACACTGACCTGTGCCCTCACTCAACACACTGACCTGTGCCCTCACTCAACACACTGACCTGTGCCCTCACTCAACACACTGATCTGTGCCCTCACTCAACACACTGACCTGTGCCCTCACTCAACACACTGACCTGTGCCCTCACTCAACACACTGACCTGTGCCCTCACTCAACACACTGACCTGTGCCCTCACTCAACACACTGACCTGTGCCCTCACTCAACACACTGATCTGTGCCCTCACTCAACACACTGACCTGTGCCCTCACTCAACACACTGACCTGTGCCCTCACTCAACACACTGACCTGTGCCCTCACTCAACACACTGATCTGTGCCCTCACTCAACACACTGACCTGTGCCCTCACTCAACACACTGACCTGTGCCCTCACTCAACACACTGACCTGTGCCCTCACTCAACACACTGACCTGTGCCCTCACTCAACACACTGACCTGTGCCCTCACTCAACACACTGATCTGTGCCCTCACTCAACACACTGACCTGTGCCCTCACTCAACACACTGACCTGTGCCCTCACTCAACACACTGACCTGTGCCCTCACTCAACACACTGACCTGTGCCCTCACTCAACACACTGATCTGTGCCCTCACTCAACACACTGACCTGTGCCCTCACTCAACACACTGACCTGTGCCCTCACTCAACACACTGACCTGTGCCCTCACTCAACACACTGATCTGTGCCCTCGCTCAACACACTGACCTGTGCCCTCACTCAACACACTGACCTGTGCCCTCACTCAACACACTGACCTGTGCCCTCGCTCAACACACTGACCTGTGCCCTCACTCAACACACTGACCTGTGCCCTCACTCAACACACTGACCTGTGCCCTCACTCAACACACTGATCTGTGCCCTCACTCAACACACTGACCTGTGCCCTCACTCAACACACTGACCTGTGCCCTCACTCAACACACTGACCTGTGCCCTCACTCAACACACTGACCTGTGCCCTCACTCAACACACTGACCTGTGCCCTCTCTCAACACACTGACCTGTGCCCTCACTCAACACACTGACCTGTGCCCTCACTCAACACACTGACCTGTGCCCTCACTCAACACACTGACCTGTGCCCTCACTCAACACACTGACCTGTGCCCTCACTCAACACACTGACCTGTGCCCTCACTCAACACACTGACCTGTGCCCTCACTCAACACACTGACCTGTGCCCTCACTCAACACACTGACCTGTGCCCTCACTCAACACACTGACCTGTGCCCTCACTCAACACACTGACCTGTGCCCTCTCTCAACACACTGACCTGTGCCCTCACTCAACACACTGACCTGTGCCCTCTCTCAACACACTGACCTGTGCCCTCACTCAACACACTGACCTGTGCCCTCACTCAACACACTGACCTGTGCCCTCACTCAACACACTGACCTGTGCCCTCACTCAACACACTGACCTGTGCCCTCACTCAACACACTGACCTGTGCCCTCTCTCAACACACTGACCTGTGCCCTCACTCAACACACTGACCTGTGCCCTCTCTCAACACACTGACCTGTGCCCTCACTCAACACACTGACCTGTGCCCTCACTCAACACACTGACCTGTGCCCTCACTCAACACACTGACCTGTGCCCTCACTCAACACACTGACCTGTGCCCTCACTCAACACACTGACCTGTGCCCTCTCTCAACACACTGACCTGTGCCCTCTCTCAACACACTGACCTGTGCCCTCACTCAACACACTGACCTGTGCCCTCACTCAACACACTGACCTGTGCCCTCACTCAACACACTGATCTGTGCCCTCACTCAACACACTGATCTGTGCCCTCACTCAACACACTGACCTGTGCCCTCACTCAACACACTGACCTGTGCCCTCACTCAACACACTGACCTGTGCCCTCACTCAACACACTGACCTGTGCCCTCACTCAACACACTGACCTGTGCCCTCTCTCAACACACTGACCTGTGCCCTCACTCAACACACTGACCTGTGCCCTCACTCAACACACTGACCTGTGCCCTCACTCAACACACTGATCTGTGCCCTCACTCAACACACTGACCTGTGCCCTCACTCAACACACTGACCTGTGCCCTCACTCAACACACTGACCTGTGCCCTCACTCAACACACTGACCTGTGCCCTCACTCAACACACTGACCTGTGCCCTCACTCAACACACTGACCTGTGCCCTCACTCAACACACTGACCTGTGCCCTCACTCAACACACTGACCTGTGCCCTCACTCAACACACTGACCTGTGCCCTCACTCAACACACTGACCTGTGCCCTCACTCAACACACTGACCTGTGCCCTCACTCAACACACTGACCTGTGCCCTCTCTCAACACACTGACTTGTGCCCTCGCTCAACACACTGACTTGTGCCCTCGCTCAACACACTGACCTGTGCCCTCTCTCAACACACTGACCTGTGCCCTCACTCAACACACTGACCTGTGCCCTCACTCAACACACTGACCTGTGCCCTCTCTCAACACACTGACCTGTGCCCTCACTCAACACACTGACCTGTGCCCTCACTCAACACACTGACCTGTGCCCTCACTCAACACACTGACCTGTGCCCTCACTCAACACACTGACCTGTGCCCTCACTCAACACACTGATCTGTGCCCTCACTCAACACACTGATCTGTGCCCTCACTCAACACACTGACCTGTGCCCTCACTCAACACACTGACCTGTGCCCTCACTCAACACACTGACCTGTGCCCTCACTCAACACACTGACCTGTGCCCTCACTCAACACACTGACCTGTGCCCTCACTCAACACACTGATCTGTGCCCTCACTCAACACACTGAACTGTGCCCTCACTCAACACACTGACCTGTGCCCTCACTCAACACACTGACCTGTGCCCTCACTCAACACACTGACCTGTGCCCTCACTCAACACACTGATCTGTGCCCTCACTCAACACACTGATCTGTGCCCTCACTCAACACACTGACCTGTGCCCTCACTCAACACACTGACCTGTGCCCTCACTCAACACACTGACCTGTGCCCTCTCTCAACACACTGACCTGTGCCCTCACTCAACACACTGACCTGTGCCCTCACTCAACACACTGATCTGTGCCCTCACTCAACACACTGACCTGTGCCCTCACTCAACACACTGACCTGTGCCCTCACTCAACACACTGACCTGTGCCCTCTCTCAACACACTGACCTGTGCCCTCACTCAACACACTGACCTGTGCCCTCACTCAACACACTGACCTGTGCCCTCACTCAACACACTGACCTGTGCCCTCACTCAACACACTGATCTGTGCCCTCACTCAACACACTGACCTGTGCCCTCACTCAACACACTGACCTGTGCCCTCTCTCAACACACTGACCTGTGCCCTCACTCAACACACTGACCTGTGCCCTCACTCAACACACTGACCTGTGCCCTCTCTCAACACACTGACCTGTGCCCTCACTCAACACACTGACCTGTGCCCTCACTCAACACACTGACCTGTGCCCTCACTCAACACACTGACCTGTGCCCTCTCTCAACACACTGACCTGTGCCCCTCACTCAACACACTGACCTGTGCCCTCACTCAACACACTGACCTGTGCCCTCACTCAACACACTGACCTGTGCCCTCACTCAACACACTGACCTGTGCCCTCACTCAACACACTGACCTGTGCCCTCACTCAACACACTGACCTGTGCCCTCACTCAACACACTGACCTGTGCCTTCACTCAACACACTGACCTGTGCCCTCACTCAACACACTGACCTGTGCCCTCACTCAACACACTGACCTGTGCCCTCACTCAACACACTGACCTGTGCCCTCACTCAACACACTGACCTGTGCCCTCACTCAACACACTGACCTGTGCCCTCACTCAACACACTGACCTGTGCCCTCACTCAACACACTGACCTGTGCCCTCACTCAACACACTGACCTGTGCCCTCACTCAACACACTGACCTGTGCCCTCACTCAACACACTGACCTGTGCCCTCACTCAACACACTGATCTGTGCCCTCACTCAACACACTGATCTGTGCCCTCACTCAACACACTGACCTGTGCCCTCACTCAACACACTGATCTGTGCCCTCACTCAACACACTGACCTGTGCCCTCTCTCAACACACTGACCTGTGCCCTCACTCAACACACTGACCTGTGCCCTCACTCAACACACTGACCTGTGCCCTCACTCAACACACTGATCCTGTGCCTCACTCAACACACTGACCTGTGCCCTCTCTCAACACACTGACCTGTGCCCTCACTCAACACACTGACCTGTGCCCCTCACTCAACACACTGACCTGTGCCCTCACTCAACACACTGACCTGTGCCCTCACTCAACACACTGACCTGTGCCCTCACTCAACACACTGACCTGTGCCCTCACTCAACACACTGACCTGTGCCCTCACTCAACACACTGACCTGTGCCCTCACTCAACACACTGACCTGTGCCCTCACTCAACACACTGACCTGTGCCCTCACTCAACACACTGACCTGTGCCCTCACTCAACACACTGACCTGTGCCCTCACTCAACACACTGACCTGTGCCCTCACTCAACACACTGACCTGTGCCCTCACTCAACACACTGACCTGTGCCCTCACTCAACACACTGACCTGTGCCCTCACTCAACACACTGACCTGTGCCCTCACTCAACACACTGACCTGTGCCCTCACTCAACACACTGACCTGTGCCCTCACTCAACACACTGACCTGTGCCCTCACTCAACACACTGACCTGTGCCCTCACTCAACACACTGACCTGTGCCCTCACTCAACACACTGACCTGTGCCCTCACTCAACACACTGACCTGTGCCCTCACTCAACACACTGACCTGTGCCCTCACTCAACACACTGATCCTGTGCCCTCACTCAACACACTGACCTGTGCCCTCACTCAACACACTGACCTGTGCCCTCTCTCAACACACTGACCTGTGCCCTCACTCAACACACTGACCTGTGCCCTCACTCAACACACTGACCTGTGCCCTCACTCAACACACTGACCTGTGCCCTCACTCAACACACTGACCTGTGCCCTCACTCAACACACTGACCTGTGCCCTCACTCAACACACTGACCTGTGCCCTCACTCAACACACTGACCTGTGCCCTCTCTCAACACACTGACCTGTGCCCTCACTCAACACACTGACCTGTGCCCTCACTCAACACACTGATCTGTGCCCTCACTCAACACACTGACCTGTGCCCTCACTCAACACACTGATCTGTGCCCTCACTCAACACACTGATCTGTGCCCTCACTCAACACACTGACCTGTGCCCTCACTCAACACACTGACCTGTGCCCTCACTCAACACACTGACCTGTGCCCTCTCTCAACACACTGACCTGTGCCCTCACTCAACACACTGACCTGTGCCCTCACTCAACACACTGATCTGTGCCCTCACTCAACACACTGACCTGTGCCCTCACTCAACACACTGATCTGTGCCCTCACTCAACACACTGATCTGTGCCCTCACTCAACACACTGACCTGTGCCCTCACTCAACACACTGACCTGTGCCCTCTCTCAACACACTGACCTGTGCCCTCACTCAACACACTGATCTGTGCCCTCACTCAACACACTGACCTGTGCCCTCACTCAACACACTGACCTGTGCCCTCACTCAACACACTGATCTGTGCCCTCTCTCAACACACTGACCTGTGCCCTCTCTCAAGTCAAGTCAAGTCAAGTCATCTTTATTTATATAGCGCTTTTTACAATACAGATTGTATCAAAGCAGCTTCACAGTGATAACATGAAAATAATACAAAAAATAATAATTTCATCATCATCCACCTTTAAGGCAGATCTATAATATTGTTGAATATTAAATGTCCCCAACTAAGCAAGCCAGAAGGTAAGGCAACAGTGGCAAGGAACCAAAACTCCATCAGGTGACAGAAAGGAGACAAAAACCTTGGGAGAACCCAGGCTCAGTCGGGGGCCAGTTCTCCTCTGGCCAATGAGTGAACAGTGTATGAAGTTCAGAATGAATCAGAGTATTTGTCCAGTTCCGGTTGTTTGAAGTCGGAGTGGAGAGGAGGAGAGACTGGTTGACACTTCAGGTCAGCGGCGTCGTCGTGTCCTGGCGCTGGTCCTTCATCAGATCTGGATACGGCCTGGTTCCGGTGGACAGCGGTAAACCTCGGGATAGACAGAGAGACTAATATTAGCGTAGACGCCATCCTTCTTATGATGTACCAAGTACATCAGGATTACGGGAAGTGTTCCCGGTCCCGGCTGTTCTAAACTATGCAGCCTAATTATATAAGTCTATAATGTGTTATGTGTATGCTAGGCCGAAGAGATGTGTTTTTAGTCTAGATTTGAACTGACAGAGTGTGTCTGCTTCCCGGACAATGGTAGGAAGACTGTTCCAGAGTTTTGGAGCTAAATAGGAAAAGGATCTACCGCCAGCAGTTGATTTTGATATTCTAGGTATTATTAACTGGCCGGAATTTTGAGATCGCAGTAGACGTGAAGGACTATAATGCGTTAAGAGTTCGCTCAAGTACTGCGGAGCTAAACCATTTAGTGCTTTGTAGGTAATCAGCAATATTTTAAAATTTATACGATGTTTAATAGGCAGCCAATGCAGTGTTGACAGAACAGGGCTAATATGGTCATACTTCCTGGTTCTGGTAAGAACTCGAGCTGCTGCGTTTTGAACTAGCTGTAGTTTGTTTATTAAGCGTGCGGGGCAACCACCCAGAAGAGCATTACAATAATCTAGCCTTGAGGTCATAAACGCATGAACTAATTGTTCTGCATTATTCATTGAGAGCATATGACGTAATTTAGATATATTTTTAAGATGGAAGAAAGCGGTTTTACAGATACTAGACACATGACTTTCAAATGAAAGATTGGTATCAAAGAGCACACCCAGGTTCCTAACCGACGACGAAGACTTAACAGAGCAGCCATCAAGTGTTAGACAGTACTCTAGGTTATTACGTGTGGAAGTTTTTTGTCCAATAATTAGAATCTCTGTTTTTTCTGAATTTAGTAGTAGGAAATTACTAGTCATCCAATTTTTTATATCAGCTATGCATTCCGTTAATTTTGTGAATTGGTAGGTTTCGTTAGGTTTTGAAGAAATATACAGCTGAGTATCGTCGGCATAACAGTGAAAGCTAATTCCATGTTTCCTAATGATATCTCCTAATGGTAGCATATACAGAGTGAACAGCAGCGGTCCTAGTACTGAGCCTTGTGGTACGCCATACTGAACTTGTGATTGATAAGACATCTCTTCAACACACTGACCTGTGCCCTCACTCAACACACTGACCTGTGCCCTCACTCAACACACTGACCTGTGCCCTCACTCAACACACTGACCTGTGCCCTCACTCAACACACTGACCTGTGCCCTCACTCAACACACTGACCTGTGCCCTCTCTCAACACACTGACCTGTGCCCTCACTCAACACACTGACCTGTGCCCTCTCTCAACACACTGACCTGTGCCCTCACTCAACACACTGACCTGTGCCCTCACTCAACACACTGACCTGTGCCCTCACTCAACACACTGACCTGTGCCCTCACTCAACACACTGACCTGTGCCCTCACTCAACACACTGACCTGTGCCCTCACTCAACACACTGATCTGTGCCCTCACTCAACACACTGACCTGTGCCCTCTCTCAACACACTGACCTGTGCCCTCACTCAACACACTGACCTGTGCCCTCTCTCAACACACTGATCTGTGCCCTCACTCAACACACTGATCCTGTGCCCTCACTCAACACACTGACCTGTGCCCTCACTCAACACACTGACCTGTGCCCTCACTCAACACACTGATCTGTGCCCTCACTCAACACACTGATCTGTGCCCTCACTCAACACACTGACCTGTGCCCTCACTCAACACACTGATCTGTGCCCTCACTCAACACACTGACCTGTGCCCTCACTCAACACACTGACCTGTGCCCTCACTCAACACACTGACCTGTGCCCTCACTCAACACACTGACCTGTGCCCTCTCTCAACACACTGACCTGTGCCCTCACTCAACACACTGACCTGTGCCCTCACTCAACACACTGACCTGTGCCCTCACTCAACACACTGACCTGTGCCCTCACTCAACACACTGACCTGTGCCCTCACTCAACACACTGACCTGTGCCCTCACTCAACACACTGACCTGTGCCCTCACTCAACACACTGACCTGTGCCCTCACTCAACACACTGACCTGTGCCCTCACTCAACACACTGACCTGTGCCCTCACTCAACACACTGACCTGTGCCCTCACTCAACACACTGACCTGTGCCCTCACTCAACACACTGACCTGTGCCCTCACTCAACACACTGACCTGTGCCCTCACTCAACACACTGATCTGTGCCCTCTCT
>NC_136899.1:132500-142500 GCF_949152265.1 Phoxinus phoxinus | reverse complement strand
GATGAACACTAGTGAACAGAGCTCAGCTTTACATCAGTGATGAACACTAGTGAACAGAGCACAGCTTTACATCAGTGATGAACACTAGTGAACAGAACTCAGCTTTACATCAGTGCTGAACAATAGTGAACAGAACTCAGCTTTACATCAGTGATGAACACTAGTGAACAGAACTCAGCTTTACATCAGTGATGAACACTAGTGAACAGAGCACAGCTTTACATCAGTGATGAACACTAGTGAACAGAACTCAGCTTTACATCAGTGATGAACACTAGTGAACAGAGCTCAGCTTTACATCAGTGATGAACACTAGTGAACAGAGCACAGCTTTACATCAGTGATGAACACTAGTGAACAGAACTCAGCTTTACATCAGTGATGAACACTAGTGAACAGAGCACAGCTTTACATCAGTGATGAACACTAGTGAACAGAACTCAGCTTTACATCAGTGATGAACACTAGTGAACAGAGCACAGCTTTACATCAGTGATGAACACTAGTGAACAGGACTCAGATTTACATCAGTGATGAACACTAGTGAACAGAACTCAGCTTTACATCAGTGATGAACACTAGTGAACAGAACTCAGCTTTACATCAGTGATGAACACTAGTGAACAGGACTCAGATTTACATCAGTGATGAACACTAGTGAACAGAACTCAGCTTTACATCAGTGATGAACACTAGTGAACAGGACTCAGATTTACATCAGTGATGAACACTAGTGAACAGAGCTCAGCTTTACATCAGTGATGAACACTAGTGAACAGAGCACAGCTTTACATCAGTGATGAACACTAGTGAACAGAACTCAGCTTTACATCAGTGCTGAACACTAGTGAACAGAACTCAGCTTTACATCAGTGCTGAACACTAGTGAACAGAACTCAGCTTTACATCAGTGATGAACACTAGTGAACAGAGCACAGCTTTACATCAGTGATGAACACTAGTGAACAGAACTCAGCTTTACATCAGTGATGAACACTAGTGAACAGAGCTCAGCTTTACATCAGTGATGAACACTAGTGAACAGGACTCAGCTTTACATCAGTGCTGAACACTAGTGAACAGAACTCAGCTTTACATCAGTGATGAACACTAGTGAACAGAACTCAGCTTTACATCAGTGATGAACACTAGTGAACAGGACTCAGCTTTACATCAGTGATGAACACTAGTGAACAGGACTCAGATTTACATCAGTGATGAACACTAGTGAACAGAACTCAGCTTTACATCAGTGATGAACACTAGTGAACAGAGCTCAGCTTTACATCAGTGATGAACACTAGTGAACAGAGCTCAGCTTTACATCAGTGATGAACACTAGTGAACAGGACTCAGCTTTACATCAGTGATGAACACTAGTGAACAGAGCTCAGCTTTACATCAGTGATGAACACTAGTGAACAGAACTCAGCTTTACATCAGTGATGAACACTAGTGAACAGGACTCAGCTTTACATCAGTGATGAACACTAGTGAACAGAACTCAGCTTTACATCAGTGATGAACACTAGTGAACAGAACTCAGCTTTACATCAGTGATGAACACTAGTGAACAGAGCACAGCTTTACATCAGTGATGAACACTAGTGAACAGAACTCAGCTTTACATCAGTGATGAACACTAGTGAACAGAGCACAGCTTTACATCAGTGATGAACACTAGTGAACAGAACTCAGCTTTACATCAGTGATGAACACTAGTGAACAGAACTCAGCTTTACATCAGTGATGAACACTAGTGAACAGAACTCAGCTTTACATCAGTGATGAACACTAGTGAACAGAACTCAGCTTTACATCAGTGATGAACACTAGTGAACAGAGCACAGCTTTACATCAGTGATGAACACTAGTGAACAGAACTCAGCTTTACATCAGTGCTGAACACTAGTGAACAGAACTCAGCTTTACATCAGTGATGAACACTAGTGAACAGAACTCAGCTTTACATCAGTGATGAACACTAGTGAACAGAACTCAGCTTTACATCAGTGATAAACACTAGTGAACAGAACTCAGCTTTACATCAGTGATGAACACTAGTGAACAGAACTCAGCTTTACATCAGTGATGACCACTAGTGAACAGAACTCAGCTTTACATCAGTGATGAACACTAGTGAACAGAGCTCAGCTTTACATCAGTGATGAACACTAGTGAACAGAACTCAGCTTTACATCAGTGATGAACACTAGTGAACAGAACTCAGCTTTACATCAGTGATGAACACTAGTGAACAGAGCACAGCTTTACATCAGTGATGAACACTAGTGAACAGAGCACAGCTTTACATCAGTGATGAACACTAGTGAACAGAACTCAGCTTTACATCAGTGATGAACACTAGTGAACAGAACTCAGCTTTACATCAGTGCTGAACACTAGTGAACAGAACTCAGCTTTACATCAGTGATGAACACTAGTGAACAGAACTCAGCTTTACATCAGTGATGAACACTAGTGAACAGAACTCAGCTTTACATCAGTGATGAACACTAGTGAACAGGACTCAGCTTTACATCAGTGATGAACACTAGTGAACAGAACTCAGCTTTACATCAGTGATGAACACTAGTGAACAGGACTCAGCTTTACATCAGTGATGAACACTAGTGAACAGAGCTCAGCTTTACATCAGTGATGAACACTAGTGAACAGAACTCAGCTTTACATCAGTGATGAACACTAGTGAACAGGACTCAGCTTTACATCAGTGATGAACACTAGTGAACAGAACTCAGCTTTACATCAGTGATGAACACTAGTGAACAGAACTCAGCTTTACATCAGTGATGAACACTAGTGAACAGAGCACAGCTTTACATCAGTGATGAACACTAGTGAACAGAACTCAGCTTTACATCAGTGATGAACACTAGTGAACAGAGCACAGCTTTACATCAGTGATGAACACTAGTGAACAGAACTCAGCTTTACATCAGTGATGAACACTAGTGAACAGAACTCAGCTTTACATCAGTGATGAACACTAGTGAACAGAGCTCAGCTTTACATCAGTGATGAACACTAGTGAACAGGACTCAGCTTTACATCAGTGCTGAACACTAGTGAACAGAACTCAGCTTTACATCAGTGATGAACACTAGTGAACAGAACTCAGCTTTACATCAGTGATGAACACTAGTGAACAGAGCACAGCTTTACATCAGTGATGAACACTAGTGAACAGAACTCAGCTTTACATCAGTGATGAACACTAGTGAACAGGACTCAGCTTTACATCAGTGATGAACACTAGTGAACAGGACTCAGCTTTACATCAGTGATGAACACTAGTGAACAGGACTCAGCTTTACATCAGTGATGAACACTAGTGAACAGAACTCAGCTTTACATCAGTGCTGAACACTAGTGAACAGAACTCAGCTTTACATCAGTGATGAACACTAGTGAACAGAACTCAGCTTTACATCAGTGATGAACACTAGTGAACAGAGCACAGCTTTACATCAGTGATGAACACTAGTGAACAGAACTCAGCTTTACATCAGTGATGAACACTAGTGAACAGGACTCAGCTTTACATCAGTGATGAACACTAGTGAACAGGACTCAGCTTTACATCAGTGATGAACACTAGTGAACAGAACTCAGCTTTACATCAGTGCTGAACACTAGTGAACAGAACTCAGCTTTACATCAGTGATGAACACTAGTGAACAGAACTCAGCTTTACATCAGTGATGAACACTAGTGAACAGAACTCAGCTTTACATCAGTGATAAACACTAGTGAACAGAACTCAGCTTTACATCAGTGATGAACACTAGTGAACAGAACTCAGCTTTACATCAGTGATGACCACTAGTGAACAGAACTCAGCTTTACATCAGTGATGAACACTAGTGAACAGAACTCAGCTTTACATCAGTGATGAACACTAGTGAACAGGACTCAGCTTTACATCAGTGATGAACACTAGTGAACAGAGCTCAGCTTTACATCAGTGATGAACACTAGTGAACAGGACTCAGCTTTACATCAGTGATGAACACTAGTGAACAGAACTCAGCTTTACATCAGTGATGAACACTAGTGAACAGAACTCAGCTTTACATCAGTGATGAACACTAGTGAACAGGACTCAGCTTTACATCAGTGATGAACACTAGTGAACAGAGCTCAGCTTTACATCAGTGATGAACACTAGTGAACAGAACTCAGCTTTACATCAGTGATGAACACTAGTGAACAGAACTCAGCTTTACATCAGTGATGAACACTAGTGAACAGGACTCAGCTTTACATCAGTGATGAACACTAGTGAACAGAGCACAGCTTTACATCAGTGATGAACACTAGTGAACAGAACTCAGCTTTACATCAGTGATGAACACTAGTGAACAGGACTCAGCTTTACATCAGTGATGAACACTAGTGAACAGGACTCAGCTTTACATCAGTGATGAACACTAGTGAACAGAACTCAGCTTTACATCAGTGCTGAACACTAGTGAACAGAACTCAGCTTTACATCAGTGATGAACACTAGTGAACAGGACTCAGCTTTACATCAGTGATGAACACTAGTGAACAGAGCACAGCTTTACATCAGTGATGAACACTAGTGAACAGAACTCAGCTTTACATCAGTGATGAACACTAGTGAACAGAACTCAGCTTTACATCAGTGATGAACACTAGTGAACAGAGCACAGCTTTACATCAGTGATGAACACTAGTGAACAGGACTCAGCTTTACATCAGTGATGAACACTAGTGAACAGAACTCAGCTTTACATCAGTGATGAACACTAGTGAACAGAGCACAGCTTTACATCAGTGATGAACACTAGTGAACAGGACTCAGATTTACATCAGTGATGAACACTAGTGAACAGAACTCAGCTTTACATCAGTGATGAACACTAGTGAACAGAACTCAGCTTTACATCAGTGATGAACACTAGTGAACAGGACTCAGATTTACATCAGTGATGAACACTAGTGAACAGAACTCAGCTTTACATCAGTGATGAACACTAGTGAACAGGACTCAGATTTACATCAGTGATGAACACTAGTGAACAGAGCTCAGCTTTACATCAGTGATGAACACTAGTGAACAGAGCACAGCTTTACATCAGTGATGAACACTAGTGAACAGAACTCAGCTTTACATCAGTGCTGAACACTAGTGAACAGAACTCAGCTTTACATCAGTGCTGAACACTAGTGAACAGAACTCAGCTTTACATCAGTGATGAACACTAGTGAACAGAGCACAGCTTTACATCAGTGATGAACACTAGTGAACAGAACTCAGCTTTACATCAGTGATGAACACTAGTGAACAGAGCTCAGCTTTACATCAGTGATGAACACTAGTGAACAGAGCACAGCTTTACATCAGTGATGAACACTAGTGAACAGAACTCAGCTTTACATCAGTGATGAACACTAGTGAACAGAGCACAGCTTTACATCAGTGATGAACACTAGTGAACAGAACTCAGCTTTACATCAGTGATGAACACTAGTGAACAGAGCACAGCTTTACATCAGTGATGAACACTAGTGAACAGGACTCAGATTTACATCAGTGATGAACACTAGTGAACAGAACTCAGCTTTACATCAGTGATGAACACTAGTGAACAGAACTCAGCTTTACATCAGTGATGAACACTAGTGAACAGGACTCAGATTTACATCAGTGATGAACACTAGTGAACAGAACTCAGCTTTACATCAGTGATGAACACTAGTGAACAGGACTCAGATTTACATCAGTGATGAACACTAGTGAACAGAGCTCAGCTTTACATCTGTGATGAACACTAGTGAACAGAGCACAGCTTTACATCAGTGATGAACACTAGTGAACAGAACTCAGCTTTACATCAGTGCTGAACACTAGTGAACAGAACTCAGCTTTACATCAGTGCTGAACACTAGTGAACAGAACTCAGCTTTACATCAGTGATGAACACTAGTGAACAGAGCACAGCTTTACATCAGTGATGAACACTAGTGAACAGAACTCAGCTTTACATCAGTGATGAACACTAGTGAACAGAGCTCAGCTTTACATCAGTGATGAACACTAGTGAACAGGACTCAGCTTTACATCAGTGCTGAACACTAGTGAACAGAACTCAGCTTTACATCAGTGATGAACACTAGTGAACAGAACTCAGCTTTACATCAGTGATGAACACTAGTGAACAGGACTCAGCTTTACATCAGTGATGAACACTAGTGAACAGAGCTCAGCTTTACATCAGTGATGAACACTAGTGAACAGAGCTCAGCTTTACATCAGTGATGAACACTAGTGAACAGGACTCAGCTTTACATCAGTGATGAACACTAGTGAACAGGACTCAGCTTTACATCAGTGATGAACATCAGTGATGAACACTAGTGAACAGAGCTCAGCTTTACATCAGTGATGAACACTAGTGAACAGGACTCAGCTTTACATCAGTGATGAACACTAGTGAACAGAGCTCAGCTTTACATCAGTGATGAACACTAGTGAACAGAACTCAGCTTTACATCAGTGATGAACACTAGTGAACAGGACTCAGCTTTACATCAGTGATGAACACTAGTGAACAGAACTCAGCTTTACATCAGTGATGAACACTAGTGAACAGAACTCAGCTTTACATCAGTGATGAACACTAGTGAACAGAGCACAGCTTTACATCAGTGATGAACACTAGTGAACAGAACTCAGCTTTACATCAGTGATGAACACTAGTGAACAGAGCACAGCTTTACATCAGTGATGAACACTAGTGAACAGAACTCAGCTTTACATCAGTGATGAACACTAGTGAACAGAACTCAGCTTTACATCAGTGATGAACACTAGTGAACAGAGCTCAGCTTTACATCAGTGATGAACACTAGTGAACAGGACTCAGCTTTACATCAGTGCTGAACACTAGTGAACAGAACTCAGCTTTACATCAGTGATGAACACTAGTGAACAGAACTCAGCTTTACATCAGTGATGAACACTAGTGAACAGGACTCAGCTTTACATCAGTGATGAACACTAGTGAACAGAGCACAGCTTTACATCAGTGATGAACACTAGTGAACAGAACTCAGCTTTACATCAGTGATGAACACTAGTGAACAGGACTCAGCTTTACATCAGTGATGAACACTAGTGAACAGGACTCAGCTTTACATCAGTGATGAACACTAGTGAACAGAACTCAGCTTTACATCAGTGCTGAACACTAGTGAACAGAACTCAGCTTTACATCAGTGATGAACACTAGTGAACAGGACTCAGCTTTACATCAGTGATGAACACTAGTGAACAGAGCACAGCTTTACATCAGTGATGAACACTAGTGAACAGAACTCAGCTTTACATCAGTGCTGAACACTAGTGAACAGAACTCAGCTTTACATCAGTGATGAACACTAGTGAACAGAACTCAGCTTTACATCAGTGATGAACACTAGTGAACAGAACTCAGCTTTACATCAGTGATAAACACTAGTGAACAGAACTCAGCTTTACATCAGTGATGAACACTAGTGAACAGAACTCAGCTTTACATCAGTGATGACCACTAGTGAACAGAACTCAGCTTTACATCAGTGATGAACACTAGTGAACAGAGCTCAGCTTTACATCAGTGATGAACACTAGTGAACAGAACTCAGCTTTACATCAGTGATGAACACTAGTGAACAGAACTCAGCTTTACATCAGTGATGAACACTAGTGAACAGAGCACAGCTTTACATCAGTGATGAACACTAGTGAACAGAGCACAGCTTTACATCAGTGATGAACACTAGTGAACAGAACTCAGCTTTACATCAGTGATGAACACTAGTGAACAGAACTCAGCTTTACATCAGTGCTGAACACTAGTGAACAGAACTCAGCTTTACATCAGTGATGAACACTAGTGAACAGAACTCAGCTTTACATCAGTGATGAACACTAGTGAACAGAACTCAGCTTTACATCAGTGATGAACACTAGTGAACAGGACTCAGCTTTACATCAGTGATGAACACTAGTGAACAGAACTCAGCTTTACATCAGTGATGAACACTAGTGAACAGGACTCAGCTTTACATCAGTGATGAACACTAGTGAACAGAGCTCAGCTTTACATCAGTGATGAACACTAGTGAACAGAACTCAGCTTTACATCAGTGATGAACACTAGTGAACAGGACTCAGCTTTACATCAGTGCTGAACACTAGTGAACAGAACTCAGCTTTACATCAGTGCTGAACACTAGTGAACAGAACTCAGCTTTACATCAGTGATGAACACTAGTGAACAGAACTCAGCTTTACATCAGTGATGAACACTAGTGAACAGAACTCAGCTTTACATCAGTGATAAACACTAGTGAACAGAACTCAGCTTTACATCAGTGATGAACACTAGTGAACAGAACTCAGCTTTACATCAGTGATGACCACTAGTGAACAGAACTCAGCTTTACATCAGTGATGAACACTAGTGAACAGAACTCAGCTTTACATCAGTGATGAACACTAGTGAACAGGACTCAGCTTTACATCAGTGATGAACACTAGTGAACAGAGCTCAGCTTTACATCAGTGATGAACACTAGTGAACAGGACTCAGCTTTACATCAGTGATGAACACTAGTGAACAGAACTCAGCTTTACATCAGTGATGAACACTAGTGAACAGAACTCAGCTTTACATCAGTGATGAACACTAGTGAACAGGACTCAGCTTTACATCAGTGATGAACACTAGTGAACAGAGCTCAGCTTTACATCAGTGATGAACACTAGTGAACAGAACTCAGCTTTACATCAGTGATGAACACTAGTGAACAGAACTCAGCTTTACATCAGTGATGAACACTAGTGAACAGGACTCAGCTTTACATCAGTGATGAACACTAGTGAACAGAGCACAGCTTTACATCAGTGATGAACACTAGTGAACAGAACTCAGCTTTACATCAGTGATGAACACTAGTGAACAGAACTCAGCTTTACATCAGTGATGAACACTAGTGAACAGAACTCAGCTTTACATCAGTGATAAACACTAGTGAACAGAACTCAGCTTTACATCAGTGATGAACACTAGTGAACAGAACTCAGCTTTACATCAGTGATGACCACTAGTGAACAGAACTCAGCTTTACATCAGTGATAAACACTAGTGAACAGAACTCAGCTTTACATCAGTGATGAACACTAGTGAACAGGACTCAGCTTTACATCAGTGATGAACACTAGTGAACAGAGCTCAGCTTTACATCAGTGATGAACACTAGTGAACAGGACTCAGCTTTACATCAGTGATGAACACTAGTGAACAGAGCTCAGCTTTACATCAGTGATGAACACTAGTGAACAGAACTCAGCTTTACATCAGTGATGAACACTAGTGAACAGAGCTCAGCTTTACATCAGTGATGAACACTAGTGAACAGAGCTCAGCTTTACATCAGTGATGAACACTAGTGAACAGAGCTCAGCTTTACATCAGTGATGAACACTAGTGAACAGAACTCAGCTTTACATCAGTGATGAACACTAGTGAACAGGAGTGAACTCTTCACAGACGGACGTCCCTGAGAAACGCTGAGAGAACACAGTCAGTCTCGGTTATTCAGAGGTTTGATATTCATGATATTTGATGCCAAACAGACTGAAGAGTGTCTGCAGTTCAGTGCAGGGCTTCCCTCGACTAAACACTTCTATAGTCGACTAGCAGTCGTTTAAGCGATTAGTCGACTAACCACGCGTTTAATAATCCATAAATCATATGAGCCTAATTGCCTATATAAGACATGGCCTGATCATAAAGCCACAGCGCGTCGCAGACGCGAGGATCTTCAGTGTGTCGAGACGGTTTAAACATTTGAATAATTTATTAATAATGTTTGCTGTGTTTTGGGCTGCAGAGATTAAGTCGACGTCGGCTCTTCTCAGTAGTGGACTCGCCTAATATTCAATTCAATTCAATTCAAGTTT
>NC_136899.1:95000-127500 GCF_949152265.1 Phoxinus phoxinus | reverse complement strand
ATGAGAAGACAAGACACGTCAGACAAGCGTGTTCTAAACGTGTGTCTCATCAGGTCTGGATCCGGCCCGCGGGAACACGTCAGACAAGCGTGTTCTAAACGTGTGTCTCATCAGGTCTGGATCCGGCCCGCGGGAACACGTCAGACAAGCGTGTTCTAAACGTGTGTCTCATCAGGTCTGGATCCGGCCCGCGGGAACATGTCAGACAAGCGTGTTCTAAACGTGTGTCTCATCAGGTCTGGATCCGGCCCGCGGGAACATGTCAGACAAGCGTGTTCTAAACGTGTGTCTCATCAGGTCTGGATCCGGCCCGCGGGAACACGTCAGACAAGCGTGTTCTAAACGTGTGTCTCATCAGGTCTGGATCCGGCCCGCGGGAACACGTCAGACAAGCGTGTTCTAAACGTGTGTCTCATCAGGTCTGGATCCGGCCCGCGGGAACACGTCAGACAAGCGCCAGACCTGATGAGTCACACGTTTAGAACACGCTTGTCTGACGTGTTCCCGCGGGCCGGATCCAGACCTGATGAGACACACGTTTAGAACACGCTTGTATGACGTGTTCCCGCGGGCGGATCCAGACCTGATGAGACACACGTTTAGAACACGCTTGTCTGACGTGTTCCCGCGGGCCGGATCCAGACCTGATGAGACACACGTTTAGAACACGCTTGTATGACGTGTTCCCGCGGGCGGATCCAGACCTGATGAGACACACGTTTAGAACACGCTTGTCTGACGTGTTCCCGCGGGCCGGATCCAGACCTGATGAGTCACACGTTTAGAACACGCTTGTATGACGTGTTCCCGCGGCCGGATCCAGACCTGATGAGACACACGTTTAGAACACGCTTGTCTGACGTGTTCCCGCGGGCCGGATCCAGACCTGATGAGACACACGTTTAGAACACGCTTGTATGACGTGTTCCCGCGGGCGGATCCAGACCTGATGAGACACACGTTTAGAACACGCTTGTCTGACGTGTTCCCGCGGGCCGGATCCAGACCTGATGAGACACACGTTTAGAACACGCTTGTCTGACGTGTTCCCGCGGGCCGGATCCAGACCTGATGAGACACACGTTTAGAACACGCTTGTCTGACGTGTTCCCGTGGGCGGATCCAGACCTGATGAGACACACGTTTAGAACACACTTGTCTGACGTGTTCCCGCGGGCCGGATCCAGACCTGATGAGACACACGTTTAGAACACGCTTGTATGACGTGTTCCCGCGGGCGGATCCAGACCTGATGAGTCACACGTTTAGAACACGCTTGTCTGACGTGTTCCCGCGGGCCGGATCCAGACCTGATGAGACACACGTTTAGAACACGCTTGTCTGACGTGTTCCCGCGGGCCGGATCCAGACCTGATGAGACACACGTTTAGAACACGCTTGTCTGACATGTTCCCGCAGGTGGATCCAGACCTGATGAGACACACGTTTAGAACACGCTTGTCTGACGTGTTCCCGCGGGTGGATCCAGACCTGATGAGACACACGTTTAGAACACGCTTGTCTGACGTGTTCCCGCAGGCCGGATCCAGACCTGATGAGACACACGTTTAGAACACGCTTGTCTGACGTGTTCCCGCGGGCCGGATCCAGACCTGATGAGACACACGTTTAGAACACGCTTGTCTGACGTGTTCCCGCGGGCCGGATCCAGACCTGATGAGACACACGTTTAGAACACGCTTGTCTGACATGTTCCCGCGGGCGGATCCAGACCTGATGAGTCACACGTTTAGAACACGCTTGTCTGACGTGTTCCCGCGGGCCGGATCCAGACCTGATGAGACACACGTTTAGAACACGCTTGTCTGACGTGTTCCCGCGGGCCGGATCCAGACCTGATGAGACACACGTTTAGAACACGCTTGTCTGACGTGTTCCCGCGGGCCGGATCCAGACCTGATGAGACACACGTTTAGAACACGCTTGTCTGACGTCTTCCCGCGGGCCGGATCCAGACCTGATGAGACACACGTTTAGAACACGCTTGTCTGACGTGTTCCCGCGGGCGGATCCAGACCTGATGAGACACACGTTTAGAACACGCTTGTCTGACGTGTTCCCGCGGGCGGATCCAGACCTGATGAGACACACGTTTAGAACACGCTTGTCTGACGTGTTCCCGCGGGCCCGATCCAGACCTGATGAGTCACACGTTTAGAACACGCTTGTCTGACGTGTTCCCGCGGGCGGATCCAGACCTGATGAGACACACGTTTAGAACACGCTTGTATGACGTGTTCCCGCGGGCCGGATCCAGACCTGATGAGTCACACGTTTAGAACACGCTTGTATGACGTGTTCCCGCGGGCCGGATCCAGACCTGATGAGTCACACGTTTAGAACACGCTTGTATGACGTGTTCCCGCGGGCCGGATCCAGACCTGATGAGTCACACGTTTAGAACACGCTTGTCTGACGTGTTCCCGCGGGCCGGATCCAGACCTGATGAGACACACGTTTAGAACACGCTTGTCTGACGTGTTCCCGCGGGCCCGATCCAGACCTGATGAGTCACACGTTTAGAACACGCTTGTCTGACGTGTTCCCGCGGGCGGATCCAGACCTGATGAGACACACGTTTAGAACACGCTTGTATGACGTGTTCCCGCGGGCCGGATCCAGACCTGATGAGTCACACGTTTAGAACACGCTTGTATGACGTGTTCCCGCGGGCCGGATCCAGACCTGATGAGTCACACGTTTAGAACACGCTTGTATGACGTGTTCCCGCGGGCCGGATCCAGACCTGATGAGTCACACGTTTAGAACACGCTTGTCTGACGTGTTCCCGCGGGCCGGATCCAGACCTGATGAGTCACACGTTTAGAACACGCTTGTATGACGTGTTCCCGCGGGCCGGATCCAGACCTGATGAGACACACGTTTAGAACACGCTTGTCTGACGTGTTCCCGCGGGCGGATCCAGACCTGATGAGTCACACGTTTAGAACACGCTTGTATGACGTGTTCCCGCGGGCGGATCCAGACCTGATGAGACACACGTTTAGAACACGCTTGTCTGACGTGTTCCCGCGGGCGGATCCAGACCTGATGAGTCACACGTTTAGAACACGCTTGTATGACGTGTTCCCGCGGGCCGGATCCAGACCTGATGAGTCACACGTTTAGAACACGCTTGTCTGACGTGTTCCCGCGGGCCGGATCCAGACCTGATGAGACACACGTTTAGAACACGCTTGTCTGACGTGTTCCCGCGGGCCGGATCCAGACCTGATGAGTCACACGTTTAGAACACGCTTGTCTGACGTGTTCCCGCGGGCGGATCCAGACCTGATGAGACACACGTTTAGAACACGCTTGTCTGACGTGTTCCCGCGGGCCGGATCCAGACCTGATGAGACACACGTTTAGAACACGCTTGTCTGACGTGTTCCCGCGGGCCGGATCCAGACCTGATGAGTCACACGTTTAGAACACGCTTGTCTGACGTGTTCCCGCGGGCGGATCCAGACCTGATGAGACACACGTTTAGAACACGCTTGTCTGACGTGTTCCCGCGGGCCGGATCCAGACCTGATGAGTCACACGTTTAGAACACGCTTGTCTGACGTGTTCCCGCGGGCCGGATCCAGACCTGATGAGTCACACATTTAGAACACGCTTGTATGACGTGTTCCCGCGGGCCGGATCCAGACCTGATGAGACACACGTTTAGAACACGCTTGTCTGACGTGTTCCCGCGGGCCGGATCCAGACCTAAAGAGTCACACGTTTAGAACTTGCTTGTCTGACGTGTTCCCGCGGGCCGGATCCAGACCTGATGAGACACACGTTTAGAACACGCTTGTCTGACGTGTTCCCGCGGGCCGGATCCAGACCTGATGAGTCACACGTTTAGAACACGCTTGTCTGACGTGTTCCCGCGGGCGGATCCAGACCTGATGAGACACACGTTTAGAACACGCTTGTCTGACGTGTTCCCGCGGGCCGGATCCAGACCTGATGAGTCACACGTTTAGAACACGCTTGTATGACGTGTTCCCGCGGGCCGGATCCAGACCTGATGAGACACACGTTTAGAACACGCTTGTCTGACGTGTTCCCGCGGGCCGGATCCAGACCTGATGAGACACACGTTTAGAACACGCTTGTCTGACGTGTTCCCGCGGGCCGGATCCAGACCTGATGAGTCACACATTTAGAACACGCTTGTATGACGTGTTCCCGCGGGCCGGATCCAGACCTGATGAGACACACATTTAGAACACGCTTGTCTGACGTGTTCCCGCGGGCCGGATCCAGACCTGATGAGACACACGTTTAGAACACGCTTGTCTGACGTGTTCCCGCGGGCCGGATCCAGACCTGATGAGTCACACGTTTAGAACACGCTTGTATGACGTGTTCCCGCGGGCCGGATCCAGACCTGATGAGACACACGTTTAGAACACGCTTGTCTGACGTGTTCCCGCGGGCCGGATCCAGACCTGATGAGACACACGTTTAGAACACGCTTGTCTGACGTGTTCCCGCGGGCCGGATCCAGACCTGATGAGACACACGTTTAGAACACGCTTGTCTGATGTGTTCCCGCGGGCCGGATCCAGACCTGATGAGACACACGTTTAGAACACGCTTGTCTGACGTGTTCCCGCGGGCCGGATCCAGACCTGATGAGTCACACGTTTATGAAACACGCCTCTGCAAGCCGTTTATTTACTCAGAAAGCCAAAGCAAATTGATTCTGTGGCAGTGATAATTGTGTGTGGTGTTTGTGGGCGCTGGAGAACTGGAGAACTAAAGCACACGCCACCTTTACTGAGCGCTGTGAGAGAAACACATGCTATGTCCTCTGGGAGATGTCGTATTCATGTTTTTACTCTGTAAAGATGTCGTGTATTTGGGTTTCATTAACCCTAACCCATTAAAGGAATGTGCTGAGAACAGATCAACGGCGGCTGATGAGGCAGTAATTAATCCAGTGGCAGTGGCTGGAATATCCGCTAATTTGCCGGGATCAAGTGATGTCACTGATCCGTATCAGCTTGGCTAATTCATGATGGCTGTTTTGGTGTTGGGTGACTTTGACCCGCTGGACTCCATCCAAAACATATCCATTTCTCTTGTTAGGACAATCTCACACATACGCTTGGGTTGTAAGTGTTTTAAAACAAACATTAATAGACAGTGTTGCAGCTGGGCTGAGGAATATTGAGTATTTGATGTCCATTATTGTGGCAGAATATCTGATCACAATTAGCATTCACTGATTACGATCCTCAATGAGCTGCGAGGACGGATGAGAATATCACAGACTGTCTCTCTAACTCATAAACTGAAGCTGGTGCCTTACAGATTACAGACAAAAATAACCCTTTCCCAAAACGAGAGAGAGAGAGAGAGAGAGAGAGAGAGAGAGAGAGAGAGAGAGAGAGAGATCTCTATAATGACATGCACAAGTGTTCAAAACATTTAGTGTACTTAGTGTATTTACACACACACACACACACACACAATTTGTCTTTTATCCAACTAATTGAAGAACTAATTGACAGATTATTAAAATGATCTTTAGTTGTGTGCCTGAACATGTCTCCCTGAATGTGAAACTGCTTTGTGCCGTTAATGATTATTTACATGTAAAGCTTCAGTTATGCTTGCTGTCATATTGAAAGTGTTTTATGTTCCTGGTGTCTCAATCCTGTGTCTGCAGATCAGATATCGTGGAGATCTGTGTGTTTATGTGCTTCTTCTAAACCATTTCTAGGATCAGAAAGTTATTTCCTTTACATTCATTTTTACTTCATTAATTTAAACTTTTGTTTTCTAAATGTGAGAATCATTCAGTGCAGTTTGTTTCCTCTCAGTTGTATTAAAGTTTCTGACAGAGGCACATTTTGTGGTTCCTCAAGCAGAATGTGAACAACAAACTGATGTGTTCGATGTCACATGACAGCAGCAGATAGAGACACACAATAGCTCATATAATGAACCGTTAGGCTCCATAACATCGAGCTTAACCTTCTGTGGTGAAGCATTCACAGCCTGCCAGCAGTCATCAATATTTAACAGCTGTTGTTCTTCTGAAAGTCTTTATAGGCTAATGTGGGTTCCTCGTTTGCACGCAAGGGCTTGGCCTCACGCCAGAGCTGTCAGACACACTGCAGACTGACAGAAGAGGATCGCGTGACAGCAGCTCTCGCTCGCCCAGCGCCTCTCTCTCTCTGTGTGTGTGTGTTTCCTGTGCTGGTTGGTCAGAGAGGTTAGGGGTGGGGCTCATGAGGGGGCGGGGCTCGTGAGGGGGCGGGGCTCAGCGTGTGTCAGTCTGTTCACTCGAGCTGCTCCACTGAACCATTCAGGGGCAGAGAAGAAGCCAGAGAAATAACTCTGAGCAAAGACAGTTTAACTCGCTGAAGCGTCTGATCCCAATCGCTTTGACTCTGTCAAACTACTGTGAGAGTTTGTAAATGTTAAATGGACTGCATTTATATAGCGCTTTCACAGACCCAATGGCCACCAAAGCGCTTTACACATTGCCTCACATTCACCCATTCACACACCGACGCCATCCAGCTCGTCGGGAGCAGCTGGGGTTAGGTGTGTGTGTGTGTGTGTGTGTGTGTGTGTGTGTGTGTGTGTGTGTGTGTGTGTGTGTGTGTGTGTGTGTGTGTGTGTGTGTGTGTGTGTGTGTGTGTGTGTGTGTGTGTGTGTGTGTGTGTGTGTGTGTGTGTGTGTGCGTCGGGAGCAGCTGAGGTTAGGTGTCTTGCTCATGGACACCTCGACACTTGGTCAAGTGGAACCGGGGATTGAAATTTTAACCCTTTAGATGCACATTTCAGGTTGTAAATGTTTTCTCGAGCTGAACATGACACTTCTGGTGACCGTAATCCTGTGATACAAACACAAGTCTGGAATTATTACAGTCATATCAGTTGGTCAAGAACATGAAGACACTTTTATGAGGAGAACATCAAATAACATCAAATAACGGAAGAGTTTAATCCAAACACAATGAGCTTTTCTCTTACGTTACCATTAGAATAACAAAAACAGAAATGGAACTGAAGTTCACTGTTCACACAATGAAAAAATCATGCCAGTCACTTGTAAGAAATAATTTAATGTAAATGAATATATGAATAAATTTACTGTATTCTTTCCTGTTCCAGCAGCTGCTCAGGAAAACCCTCGTGAGAAACACGTGAAGAAGAGCAACACGACAGACACATGTGTTCCTGAGAGCCAGCTGCTGCTAGAGGTGTGTGTGTGTGTGTGTGTGTGTGTGTGTGTGTGTGTGTGTGTGTGTGTGTGTGTGTGTGTGTGTGTGTGTGTGTGTGTGTGTGTGTGTGTGTGTGTGTGTGTGTGTGTGTGTGTGTGTGTGTGTGTGTGTGTGTCAGTAACTGTCACTCATACTGCAGAACTAGGATAGTCAGGTTCACTAGTTGATTGACTAGTTTTTTACGGTTAAACACAGAATAAGAAGCAGACTTTCATTAAGATGAACAGTGTGTTAGAGTCTCTCTAACCCTAACCAATGAAGAGTTAACCTAACCAGTGAAGAGTTAACCCTAACCAGTGAAGAGTTACCCTAACCAGTGAAGAGTTAACCCTTTAACCAGTGAAGAATGAACTCTTACCAGTGAAGAGTTAACCCTTTAACCAGTGAAGAGTTAACCCTAACCAGTGAAGAGTTAACCCTTTAACCAGTGAAAAATTAACCCTAACCAGTGAAGAGTTACCCTAACCAGTGAAGAGTTAACCCTTTAACCAGTGAAGAATGAACTCTTACCAGTGAAGAGTTAACCCTTTAACCAGTGAAGAGTTAACCCTTTAACCAGTGAAGAGTTAACCCTTTAACCAGTGAAGAATTAATCCTAACCAGTGAAGAGTTAACCTAACCAGTGAAGAGTTAACCCTTACCAGTGAAGAGTTCACCCTTTAACCAGTGAAGAATTAACCCTAACCAGTGAAGAGTTAACCTAACCAGTGAAGAGTTAACCCTTACCAGTGAAGAGTTAACCCTTTAACCAGTGAAGAATTAACCCTAACCAGTGAAGAGTTAACCAAACCAGTGAAGAGTTAACCCTAACCAGTGAAGAATTAACCCTTACCAGTGAAGAGTTAACCCTTACCAGTGAAGAATTAACCATAACGAGTGAAGAGTTAATCAGTGAATAGTTAACCTAACCAGTGAAGAGTTAACCAGTGAAGAATTAACCCTTACCAGTGAAGAGTTAACCAGTGAAGAATTAACCTAATCAGTGAAGAGTTAACACTTTAACCAGTGAAGAATTAACCCTAACCAGTGAAGAGTTAGCCTAACCAGTGAAGAGTTAACCCTAACCAGTGAAGAATTAACCCTTACCAGTGAAGAGTTAACGCTTTAACCAGTGAAGAATTAACCATAACGAGTGAATAGTTAACCTAACCAGTGAATAATTAACCCTAACCAGTGAAGAGTTAACCTAACCAGTGAAGAGTTAACCCTAACCAGTGAAGAATTAACCCTTACAGTGAAGAGTTAACCCTTTAACCAGTGAAGAATTAACCATAACGAGTGAAGAGTTAACCAGTGAATAGTTAACCTAACCAGTGAAGAATTAACCCTTACCAGTGAAGAGTTAACCAGTGAAGAATTAACCTAATCAGTGAAGAGTTAACACTTTAACCAGTGAAGAATTAAGGCAAGGCAAGGCAAGGCAAGGCAAGTTTATTTATATAGCACATTTCATACACAGTGGTAATTCAAAGTGCTTTACATAGAAGAAATAAAAATAAAAATAATTACATAGATAATAAAGGAAATAAGAATAATTAAAACAGTTTAGAAAATAAAATACGGTGCAAACAGTCGGACGAACAGTGGCACAGTGCTCATTCAGTAAATGCAAGGCTAAGCAGTGGTAATTCAAAGTGCTTTACATAGAAGAAATTAAAATAATCAAAAGAAATAAGAATAAATCTTCCTGAATCACAGTTTGGAAAAAAAAAAAAAAAAAAAAAAAAAAATACAGTGCAAACAGTCGGACGTATTTTATATCGACCGGTAGCTATTATAGATCTTTCTTTTAAAAGGATCTTCTTACTTACATGCATCAACTTTCTTTTCTCTTTCAATCTTCTTACCATCTATCAACTTTCTATTCTCTTTCAATCTTCTTACGACTTTCAATCTTCTTACCATCTATCAACTTTCTATTCTCTTTCAATCTTCTTACGACTTGCCATCTATCAACTTCCTTTTCTCTTTCAATTAACCCTAACAAGTGAAGAGTTAACCTAATCAGTGAAGAGTTAACACTTTAACCAGTTAAGAATTAACCCTAACCAGTGAAGAGTTAACCTAATCAGTGAAAAGTTAACCCTTTAACCAGTGAAGAATTAACCCTGTAACCCTGAAGAATTTAACCAGTGAAAAGTTAACCATTGAAGAGTTAACCACTGAAAAGTTAACCGGTGAAAAATGAACCTAACCAGTGAAGAGTTAACCAGTGAAGAGTTAACCTGTGAAGAGTTAACCTAACCAGTGAAGAGTTAACCAGTGAAGAGATAACCAGTGAAGACTTAACCAGTGAAGAGATAACCAGTGAAGAGTTAACCTAACCAATGAAGAGTTAACCAGTGAAGAGTTAACCAGTGAAGAGTTAACCTAACCAATGAAGAGTTAACCAGTGAAGAGTTAACCTAACCAATGAAGAGTTAACCAGTGAAGAGTTAACCCTAACCAGTGAAGAGTTAACCCTAACCAGTGAAGAGTTAACCAGTGAAGAGTTAACCAGTGAAGAGTTAACCCTAACCAGTGAAGAGTTAACCAGTGAAGAGTTAACCAGTGAAGAGTTAACCCTAACCAGTGAAGAGTTAACCAATGAAGAGTTAACCAGTGAAGAATTAACCTTACCAGTGAAGAGTTAACCCTAACCAGTGAAGAATTAACCTAACCAGTGAAGAGTTAACCAGTGAAGAGTTAACCCTAACCAGTGAAGAGTTAACCCTAACCAGTGAAGAGTTAACCAGTGAAGAGTTAACCAGTGAAGAGTTAACCCTAACCAGTGAAGAGTTAACCAATGAAGAGTTAACCAGTAAGAATTAACCTTACCAGTGAAGAGTTAACCCTAACCAGTGAAGAATTAACCTAACCAGTGAAGAGTTAACCAGTGAAGAGTTAACCTAACCAGTGAAGAATTAACCTAACCAGTGAAGAGTTAACCTAACCAGTGAAGAGTTAACCAGTGAAGAGTTAACCCTAACCAGTGAAGAATTAACCTAACCAGTGAAGAGTTAACCTAACCAGTGAAGAGTTAACCAGTGAAGAGTTAACCCTAACCAGTGAAGAATTAACCTAACCAGTGAAGAGTTAACCCTAACCAGTGAAGAATTAACCTAACCAGTGAAGAGTTAACCAGTGAAGAGTTAACCTAACCAGTGAAGAGTTAACCAGTGAAGAGTTAACCCTAACCAGTGAAGAATTAACCTAACCAGTGAAGAGTTAACCTAACCAGTGAAGAGTTAACCAGTGAAGAGTTAACCCTAACCAGTGAAGAATTAACCTAACCAGTGAAGAATTAACCTAACCAGTGAAGAGTTAACCCTAACCAGTGAAGAATTAACCTAACCAGTGAAGAGTTAACCCTAACCAGTGAAGAATTAACCTAACCAGTGAAGAGTTAACCCTAACCAGTGAAGAGTGTGTTGCGTGACTGGAGGAATCACAGCTCCAGTTTCCCGACTCAATCCCAGAGGAGGAGAATATTCCAGAGTTTCCGTGGAAAGACTCTGAATGGGTTTCTTTTGTGGCCTCTTTGAAAAGCCTTTGAAGTCTTCGTGACAGTGTGAGAAAGGAGGAAAAGCCATCAGGATGTCAATAGACACAGAGATTTTTCATGATCTGTTTTCAGGGCTGAATTTCTTTTTAAAGTCTCTGTTGTAAAACTCAAATCCGCTCCGAGCAGCAGATACTGTTTTCTCGAGCTCAGATACACTCACTAACCCATCATACAGAATCAGAAGTCACCTTTACACACTCACTGGATGAACAAATGAATGAATGAACATGTTGTGTTTCAGTGTCTAGCTGGTTTTGCTCTGGTCGTCAGCAGCGACGGGATGGTCTTCTACGCATCATCCACCATCGTCGACTACCTGGGCTTCCACCAGGTGAGATCAGAACACACACACACACACAACATCACACACACACACACACACACACACACACACACACACACACACACACACACACACACACACACACACACACACACACACACACTCACACTCACTCACACACACACACACACACTCACACACACTCACTCACACACACTCACACACACACACACACACACACACACACACACACACACACACACACACACTCACACACACTCACACACACACACACACACACTCACACACACTCACACACACACACACGACATCACACACGTCACATGACATCACAGCAGAACATCACACACACACACACACACACACACACACACACACACAGACACAAACACACACGACATCACAGCAGAACATCACACACGTCACATGACAGACGTGATCACAATCAATATCTCAATATGTCAAGTCCATGTAAGAGTGTGTAAAGTGGTCAGAATTCCAGGCTGTTGTGGTAAATCTGTGTGTCACCGCAACTATCCTCTGAGGAACGGCGGGTTATTTTCTGCTGTTAGCGGCGGATCTCGCGCGGTCAGTCTTCCTGCTTTACAAGGCAAATGTTCAGACAGCTTTGCGTGCCTGTCGTATGGAAAGTATGGGGCAAGTTTCACTATTATAGTAGGAATCTGTCATTTCTGACAAAAGAAAAGGAATAATTAAGCATGCAGGGTTATTTTGGGAATGCTGGGATCTGGTGCGTTATGCAGTTGTGTCACGCGACGTTTAACACTTCCTGACCGCGCGGTTAGATCCAGGAATCTGAGCCGTCTGACCACAATAAAGCTACAGATTCCCCTGTAAAAGGCCAAAGTTTACATATAATGTGTAAATATGTGTGTGTGTGTATATATACAGTGTGTGTGTAAGCAGAATATGGTCGAGCCCTCGTTGACGGCGTCTCTTTCTCTCCTCAGACGGATGTGATGCATCAGAATGTGTTTGATTACATTCACGTGGACGACCGACAGGAGTTCAGACGGCAGCTGCACTGGGCCATGAACCCTCCGACCCAAAGCCCGGACCAGCAGTTCCCCAGCGGCACGGGTGCGAGAACACACTAAACACGCTAAACACGCTAAACACGCTTCACACGCTAAACACGCTAAACACGCTTCATGCGCTAAACACGCTAAACACGCTTCACACACTAAACACGCTTCACACACTAAACACGCTTCACACACTAAACATGCTTCACACGCTTCACACACTAAACACGCTTCACACACTAAACATGCTTAACACGCTTCACACACTAAACATGCTAAACACGCTTCACACACTAAACATGCTTAACACGCTTCACACACTAAACATGCTTAACACGCTTCACACACTAAACATGCTTCACACGCTTCACACACTAAACATGCTAAACACGCTTCACACACTAAACATGCTTAACACGCTTCACACACTAAACATGCTTCACACGCTTCACACACTAAACATGCTAAACACGCTTCACACACTAAACATGCTTAACACGCTTCACACACTAAACATACTTCACACGCTTCACACACTAAACATGCTTAACACGCTTCACACACTAAACATGCTTCACACGCTTCACACACTAAACACGCTTCACACACTAAACATGCTAAACACGCTTCACACACTAAACATGCTTAACACGCTTCACACACTAAACATGCTAAACACGCTTCACACACTAAACACGCTAAACACGCTTCACAAGCTTCACACACTAAACACGCTACACGCTAAACACGCTTCACACACTAAACACCCTTCACACACTAAACATGCTTCACACACTAAACATGCTTCACACACTAAACACGCTTCACACACTAAACATGCTTCACACACTAAACATGCTTCACACACTAAACACACTAAACACGCTTCACACACTAAACATGCTAAACACGCTTCACACACTAAACATGCTTAACACGCTTCACACACTAAACATGCTAAACACGCTTCACACACTAAACAGATAAACACGCTTCACAAGCTTCACACACTAAACACGCTACACGCTAAACACGCTTCACACACTAAACACCCTTCACACACTAAACATGCTTCACACACTAAACATGCTTTCACACGCTAAACACGCTTCACACACTAAACATGCTTCACACACTAAACATGCTTCACACACTAAACACGCTTCACATGCTTCACACACTAAACACGCTTCACATGCTTCACACACTAAACACGCTTCACATGCTTCACACACTAAACACGCTAAACACGCTTCACGCGCTAAACACACTAAACACGCTTCACAAGCTTCACACACTAAACACGCTACACGCTAAACACGCTTCACACACTAAACACCCTTCACACACTAAACATGCTTCACACACTAAACATGCTTCACACGCTAAACACGCTTCACACACTAAACATGCTTCACACACTAAACATGCTTCACACACTAAACACGCTTCACACGCTAAACACGCTTCATGCGCTAAACACGCTTAACACGCTTCACACACTAAACATGCTTCACACTCTTCACACACTAAACACGCTTCACACACTAAACATGCTAAACACGCTTCACACACTAAACATGCTTAACACGCTTCACACACTAAACATGCTAAACACGCTTCACACACTAAACACGCTAAACACGCTTCACAAGCTTCACACACTAAACACGCTACACGCTAAACACGCTTCACACACTAAACACCCTTCACACACTAAACATGCTTCACACACTAAACATGCTTCACACGCTAAACACGCTTCACACACTAAACATGCTTCACACACTAAACATGCTTCACACACTAAACACGCTTCACATGCTTCACACACTAAACACGCTTCACATGCTTCACACACTAAACACGCTTCACATGCTTCACACACTAAACATGCTAAACACGCTTCACACACTAAACACGCTAAACACGCTTCACGCGCTAAACACACTAAACACGCTTCACAAGCTTCACACACTAAACACGCTACACGCTAAACACGCTTCACACTAAACACGCTTCACACGCTAAACACGCTAAACACGCTTCATGCGCTAAACACGCTAAACACGCTAAACACACACTAAACATGCTTCACACGCTAAACACGCTTCACACGCTAAACACGCTTCACACACTAAACACGCTTCACACACTAAACATGCTTCACACACTATACAACACACAACAAAGCGACTTACAACTGAGGACTACAGCGAGCGAGTCATCGTGAAGAGGCAAAAATAACGCAAGAAGTGCTCAAAATACAAAGTTCAGGCATTGCTCAGAGTAGCATAAGCTTCACACGCATTACACACTTCACGCGCCTCACACTTTACATGCGCCACTAGCGTGTAAATGACTGGAGCCAGACTCAAGCCTGCAGTGCTGATGTCCGGCCGCTCATGTTTGTCTTGTAGGTGAAGATTTTGTGGTCAGCTCGTTGTTTGAGTCCGAGGAGGCGGGTGGCGTTGCTCCAGAGTTCTCCTGCTTCCTGAACCGATGTTTTATCCTGCGAGTTCGCTGCTTACTGGACAGCACGTCTGGATTTCTGGTGAGAGATTCCTTCAGTTTAGAGGCCATAGATAAATGACTTTGTGTGACTCACATGTGATCATATCCCTCGACTGAACAGGGACTTCTTATAGATTGTTTTCCATGAGATTTTTCCTTTAATTATTCCACTGAGAGAGAATAAACATGTTGATGTTTTGGCTGCAGGTCTCGAAACTCCGCGTGTGATTTGGCTTTGTGTCCTTTAGGAGTGTTTGCTGCACATAAACAGAGTTATTCATAAGAAGGTTGTAGTTATACACAGATGCTTGTGACGTTCATCTCAGAAGACGCGACCACAGCCACATCACCCTGTAGCCCAGGACTGGGTTCCCACTGAAGCTAAGCAGGGCTGAGCCTGGCCAGTTCCTGGATGGGAGACTCCTGGGGAAACCAGGTCGCTGCTGGAGGAGATGTTAGTGAGGCCAGCAGGGGGCGCTGTGGTTTGTGTGGGTGATAGTGTAGTGTAGTGATGGGGACACTACACTTAAACACTGTCCTTGGGAAGAGACAGAGACTCTCTGTGGTCATTAAATCCCTATGGCACTTCTCGTAAAGCGTCGGGGTGTAACTGGCCACATTCCCTCCATCGGCCCTGATCGGTCCTGGCCTCCTGATCCTCCCATCCACTGCATCACCACTGTCTCTCCTCTCCGCCTATAGTGTGTGTGTGTGTGTGTGTGTAACACCGCTCATAACCTGTGCTCAGATCTGAAGTGTGTGTGTTTGCAGACGATGCAGTTCCAGGGCCGGCTGAAGTTCCTCCAGGGCCAGAGGAGGAGGACGGTGTCCGGGGCGGGTCTCCCTCCTCAGCTGGGGCTGTTCTGTGTGGCCGTGCCGCTTGTGCCCTCCAGCGCTGAGCTGAAGATGAAGATCGGCCCGGGGAAGGGCAAACACAGGAACCCCGCTCTCTCCTCACTGGATCACAAGTAAGACTCTTTTCTTTCCCTCTGGGTTGGAGAAACGGTCACTGTTACTGTCAGTGCTGTTGAAGTTTAGTCACAGTGCAAACCCTGATCCTGCTGAACTGAACTCAATGATCAATCTGTTGTCTTCTGTAGAGCTGCTTTACAGATGAAATTTAATGTGTCATAATTGAGGAATTTTGCAACACTGTTTTTTTCCCATTTATCACTGTGAAGCGCTATAGAAATAAAGCTGACTTGACCTAGACACTTGCCCTTAATGAGATTGCCTACTATTTGGAGAACATAATAGTTGTTATAATTACTATATTTTGGGACCAAATGTTATATTGCACAAATGCAGGAATGATGGAGTTTTGACGGAACAATTTCTTCCATGAATGTGATTGAGGGACGCATTTTCCTTTACAGATGTGATTCGCCACTGACAGATTAGCAGGATCTTCTCTTCTCAGGTCCGTCCACATCGACTCTTTAGGGTTCAGGACTTTAGAGCTTTAAGTTTGTTTCTTTTCACCCATTTAGATGGAATTGCATCTTTATTTGTCCTGCTAAATCCCCTGTTGCACTGAATCCTCAGATCGCTCGCAGATAGTCGGACATTTTCAGCCTGATAACTTGAGAGGTTTATGGTTGTGGTTACGGCTGATTCATCCCTCTGTGTGTGTGTGTGTGTGTGTGTGTGTCTCCCCGACAGTGACAGAGACGATCCTCTCAGACGGTCACACACGATCCCCTCCAAAGACAACATGAGGTGCCGGATTGACGCTCAGTACAGGCCGGACGAGCCTCTGAACTTCTGCAAGTCTGTGTCGAGTGTCCCGAAGCTCCAGAACCTGGACTGTGGCGTGTGGCCCGTGAGAAGCTCCTCGGCCCGCTCGGGTCACGGGCTCGAGCTCGCCGCAAGGAAACACACACACTACGGGAAACCGTATCGCCCGGGCCCCGGATACTACAGCTCCAGGGCCGAGGCGTTCGTGCCGAAGACGTTCGGGAGCGTCTCACACAGCGACTACGACCCAGACGCCATCAAGAGCGACAGCTTCTGCTACGCCGGTCCCGGCGAGCGCTTCGACACACACCTGGGGCCGGAGCCACCCATAAAGGTGGAGCAGGACTCGGACTCGGAGAACGGCTGTGGCGTGTTCGGGCGATACGCGTGCGGCTTCGAGAGCGTGCCGATGAAAGCAGAGTGTGTGTACGGCGAGGTGTTCTCCTGTCAGCGGCTGAAGGGATCGCCGTACGGGAGCCCATATCCCAGCGCTTACGGCGGACCGGCCCGGCCTCTGAAGTGTGTGCTGAACAGAGACTCGCTGAACACACACGACGCCTGCGCTGACAACTACAGAGGGTTCGTGCAGCACGACTATAAGGCGGCCTACGAGGTCAAAGGGCCCGGGCTCCTCCAGGGCATCAAGCAGGAGCCGGCGGATCCTCCACACTGGAACACGATGAGCAACTGTGTGATGAGCAGCGCTAACAAGACCGACCCATACGCAAACAAGACTGACCCGTACGCCTTCATGTAGCGCTTCCTCCGGCCAGCAACCCTTCTGGGACTGGGCTCAATCCCACGAACACTCGCTCAGCACTCGTTTTCCAGCACAAATACCTAAACATTCTTAAATCAAGATACATTACTCTAGAAGCAAAATGACTGTCTTGTTTAATGAAAAATGTATCAAGATTAAGTGAGTTTGTGCACAAGAACATATATCTGCCAATGGGGTCAGAATAAAGCAATCAGCCCCTTGAAGCCGTGATTTACAGTGAATATAGAACAGATAAGGGGCGTTGTTAAGCCCAAAGCAGAGCGGAGTAAACCCCCTCAGCTGTTCTAAATCCACTGCAAAACACGGCTTCCAGGGGCTTATTGCTTTTATAAAATGGTTACTCCTTAAAAATATTCATTTTAATATTTGTTTCATAAAATAAACACCAGCAACAAAAAAATCCGTGGCTCAACCAGTCAGAATCAAGGACCGGAACTAAACGTTTTATAAAAATTGTTTTCTTTTTAATTAAGATTATTTTTCTGACTCCACTGGCAGATATTTGCAGTTCCAGGATGTGGTTTCGGCCCTCAGCGCTTTACAGTTTGTTCGCTGAGCTTTCATTATATTTTCTTCTATTTAGTTTTTATATAGTCAGGCTAATATTTCTCTGTTCATCAAACATGGAATAAGGATAAAATTACTAACATAAAAATGAGAAATAAAACAACAATCAAAATAATAAACTTATGAGAGCGAGAGTCTCTCATGCTTTCATCCGAAATGCCAAGATGCACATTTATATTGAGGACAAAGATTCATTTCAAGGTTTCTTGAGTTTATTACATCTTTACAATCATTGTTATCCCAACACTTGTTTTATTAAAGCATTTCGTCTGCATGTTTATTAAGTATTGAAGTTTAAAAACTGAAGGATTTCATCTGAAGTTTGTTTTCGGATATCGGCTTATGACTCCATATTTTGACAGAAATATTCTTCTATCTCATAAAATATCCAAGAGGTTAAAAACACCAGACTAATATGTTGAAGCAGATCAGTAATACAAAATATTCCATAATGATGTCAAATAATTAGGCTCTAAAACATTTTAATGTTAAATTCACTTCAGTATTGATAATAAGGCGAAACAACTGTTTCAACTGTGGTTTCACAGACCAAGCTTAATCTAATCCCAGACTAATGTTTGAGTTTCACAGACCAGGCTTAATCTAACCCCAGACTAATGTTTGAGTTTCACAGACCAGGCTTAATCTAATCCCAGACTAATGTTTGAGTTTCACAGACCAGGCTTAATCTAATCCCAGACTAATGTTTGAGTTTCACAGACCAGGCTTAATCTAATCCCAGACTAATGTTTGAGTTTCACAGACCAGGTTTAATCTAATCCCAGACTAATGTTTGAGTTTCACAGACCAGGCTTAATCTAGTCCCAGACTAATGTTTGAGTTTCACAGACCAGGCTTAATCTAATCCCAGACCAATGTTTGAGTTTCACAGACCAGGCTTAATCTAATCCCAGACTAATGTTTGAGTTTCACAGACCAGGCTTAATCTAATCCCAGACCAATGTTTGAGTTTCACAGACCAGGCTTAATCTAATCCCAGACCAATGTTTGAGTTTCACAGACCAGGCTTAATCTTATCCCAGACTAATGTTTGAGTTTCACAGACCAGGCTTAATCTAATCCCAGACTAATGTTTGAGTTTCACAGACCAGGCTTAATCTAACCCCAGACTAATGTTTGAGTTTCACAGACCAGGCTTAATCTAACCCCAGACTAATGTTTGAGTTTCACAGACCAGGCTTAATCTAGTCCCAGACTAATGTTTGAGTTTCACAGACCAGGCTTAATCTAGTCCCAGACTAATGTTTGAGTTTCACAGACCAGGCTTAATCTAATCCCAGACTAATGTTTGAGTTTCACAGACCAGGCTTAATCTAACCCCAGACTAATGTTTGAGTTTCACAGACCAGGCTTAATCTAACCCCAGACTAATGTTTGAGTTTCACAGACCAGGCTTAATCTAGTCCCAGACTAATGTTTGAGTTTCACAGACCAAGCTTAATCTAGTCCCAGACTAATGTTTGAGTTTCACAGACCAGGCTTAATCTAGTCCCAGACTAATGTTTGAGTTTCACAGACCAGGCTTAATCTAGTCCCAGACTAATGTTTGAGTTTCACAGACCAGGCTTAATCTAATCCCAGACTAATGTTTGAGTTTCACAGACCAGGCTTAATCTAATCCCAGACTAATGTTTGAGTTTCACAGACCAGGCTTAATCTAACCCCAGACTAATGTTTGAGTTTCACAGACCAGGCTTAATCTAGTCCCAGACTAATGTTTGAGTTTCACAGACCAGGCTTAATCTAGTCCCAGACTAATGTTTGAGTTTCACAGACCAAGCTTAATCTAGTCCCAGACTAATGTTTGAGTTTCACAGACCAGGCTTAATCTAGTCCCAGACTAATGTTTGAGTTTCACAGACCAGGCTTAATCTAGTCCCAGACTAATGTTTGAGTTTCACAGACCAGGCTTAATCTAATCCCAGACTAATGTTTGAGTTTCACAGACCAAGCTTAATCTAGTCCCAGACTAATGTTTGAGTTTCACAGACCAGGCTTAATCTAGTCCCAGACTAATGTTTGAGTTTCACAGACCAGGCTTAATCTAGTCCCAGACTAATGTTTGAGTTTCACAGACCAGGCTTAATCTAGTCCCAGACTAATGTTTGAGTTTCACAGACCAGGCTTAATCTAATCCCAGACTAATGTTTGAGTTTCACAGACCAGGCTTAATCTAGTCCCAGACTAATGTTTGAGTTTCACAGACCAGGCTTAATCTAATCCCAGACTAATGTTTGAGTTTCACAGACCAAGCTTAATCTAGTCCCAGACTAATGTTTGAGTTTCACAGACCAGGCTTAATCTAATCCCAGACTAATGTTTGAGTTTCACAGACCAGGCTTAATCTAGTCCCAGACTAATGTTTGAGTTTCACAGACCAGGCTTAATCTAATCCCAGACTAATGTTTGAGTTTCACAGACCAGGCTTAATCTAACCCCAGACTAATGTTTGAGTTTCACAGACCAGGCTTAATCTAGTCCCAGACTAATGTTTGAGTTTCACAGACCAGGCTTAATCTAGTCCCAGACTAATGTTTGAGTTTCACAGACCAGGCTTAATCTAACCCCAGACTAATGTTTGAGTTTCACAGACCAGGCTTAATCTAGTCCCAGACTAATGTTTGAGTTTCACAGACCAGGCTTAATCTAGTCCCAGACTAATGTTTGAGTTTCACAGACCAGGCTTAATCTAATCCCAGACTAATGTTTGAGTTTCACAGACCAGGCTTAATCTAGTCCCAGACTAATGTTTGAGTTTCACAGACCAGGCTTAATCTAGTCCCAGACTAATGTTTGAGTTTCACAGACCAGGCTTAATCTAATCCCAGACTAATGTTTGAGTTTCACAGACCAGGCTTAATCTAGTCCCAGACTAATGTTTATGATATATACCCCTGGTTTCACAGACAACGCTTAAACTAGTCCCAGACTAAAATGCAGGTTTGAGCTGTTTTATCTGAAAGCAACTTCCACTAACAGATCTTAAAATATGTCAGTTCCATTCTTTTTGCTTCAAGATGCACACAGTAATGTATTTTTCTACGGCATGTTTATAAAAGCTACTTCAATGCCCTAATTGATCTAAGGCCTAATCCTGGCTTAATCTAAACCCTGTCTGTGAAACCGGGCCATAATGTTTGAGCCGCTTTAATGGAGAGCTTAAAATACATCAGTGCCATTGTTTTGTTTCAAGACACACACACATCAGTAATGTGTTTTTTCTGAGGCACGTTTATAAAAGTTACTGAATGGAACTAAAGCCTAGTCCTGAATTAATCTAAGCCCTGTCTGTGAAACCGGGCCGTAATGTGTTTGTCAATAAGTAAAGATAATAGTGATAATAGTGATAATGCACTTGCACTACTGGGGCTCGTTCAGCCAAAGCAACCCGGTGACAGTGACGCTCCGGTGTTTACAGGCTTCTGTGGAAGGTTCATTTGTATCAACAAGTTGTATTTATTGTTTAATAAATAACAAAGGCCTTTTGTACTTTTTCAGGAAGAATTTTAACACGACGGTTTGCCACTGGCATTCAAAATGGACAAATATTAACAGAAGATACAATAATGTTGTACACAAGTTTGTAACTGCAAAGCAGCAACAATCAAATATGGGTCTTCCTGTTATATTTATTACTTTTATTAAAATAAAAATCTTGTATGACAAAAAGGAGAAGATTATGAGGAAAGGATTTTATGATGAATAATGACAGAAAGAAATATTTCCACTTGAAATTAATGATTCAAATTTCAGATTCTTCTTTTTGGTTTGGAAATTGTGGCCAGTATTTTGGAGGAGATGTTTAAAGCTTAGAACACAGTTCTGGTATGAGGCCGCATCTGAAGATGATTTACTCCAGTTTACTCCACTCGCTCCTACTGGTGTGACATCATCGGGCAGGGCGGAGCTCCTCTCATACAGATCTGCCCTGCAAACGGCTCATTCATCCTCATGATCACAGCATTTAAAAACATGAAATGTAAGTCCAGTAAAAGTTCTGTCCAGAGAGCGACTGACTCTATTACCTGTAAAGTTTTTAAATGCAGCACTTATAGTCTCTGTGACTGTCAGATAATCAGATCTCTGGCGACATCTACTGGCCTGATCAGTGATGTGCAGGAACACTCCTCCACATCTGTACATCTGATCACCGCGCATTAGCACTAGCATGACACAGTGCTAACTCTCCTCCGTCCTCACACGCGTCCGTCAGTCGGTTTTCTTCTGCTGGGCTTCTACGGGTCTGTAATGGCAGATGATCTGTCCCAGGATGAAGGAGTTTATCAGGAGAAACAGCAGACCGGCCATCCAGACGAGAGTGAAGCTGTTCCGGCCCTCGAACTCCAGGAGATACGCCGGCGATAACCAGAGCGCCTGGAAGAGAGAAACCTCACAGATGAAGACTTCGCCGTCAGGAATATATTGATGAAGAGATGTTGATATCCACTGACCTGACCCACGAGCCACAGCAGCAGCAGCTCCAGCCCCCGTCTCCGGCCCAGCGCCAGCCGCGGCACCACCAGCGGCAGCAGACACAGATACCAGAGGAAATACTGCACACACACACACACACACACACACGAGCCTCAGACACAGATACTAGAGGAAATACTACACACACGCACACACACACGCGCACACACACACACACACACACACACGCACACGAGACGGGTCAGAGACGGGTCAGAGAGAGAGGGTCAGAGAGAGAGGGTCAGAGAGAGACGGGTCAGACAGAGAGACGGGTCAGACAGAGAGAGAGGGTCAGAGAGAGAGAGGGTCAGAGACAGAGAGACAGGTCAGAGACGGGTCAGAGAGAGAGACGGGTCAGACAGAGAGACAGGTCAGAGACGGGTCAGAGAGACAGACGGGTCAGAGAGAGAGACGGGTCAGACAGAGAGACAGGTCAGAGAGAGAGACGGGTCAGAGAGAGAGACGGGTCAGACAGAGAGACAGGTCAGAGACGGGTCAGAGAGAGAGACGGGTCAGACAGAGAGACAGGTCAGAGACGGGTCAGAGAGAGAGACGGGTCAGAGAGAGAGACGGGTCAGAGAGAGAGACAGGTCAGAGACGGGTCAGAGAGAGAGACGGGTCAGACAGAGAGAGAGGGTCAGAGAGAGAGAGGGTCAGAGACAGAGAGACAGGTCAGAGACGGGTCAGAGAGAGAGACGGGTCAGACAGAGAGACAGGTCAGAGACGGGTCAGAGAGACAGACGGGTCAGAGAGAGAGACGGGTCAGACAGAGAGACAGGTCAGAGAGAGAGACGGGTCAGAGAGAGAGACGGGTCAGACAGAGAGACAGGTCAGAGACGGGTCAGAGAGAGAGACGGGTCAGAGAGAGAGACAGGTCAGAGACGGGTCAGAGAGAGAGACGGGTCAGACAGAGAGACAGGTCAGAGACGGGTCAGAGAGAGAGACGGGTCAGAGAGAGAGACGGGTCAGAGAGAGAGACAGGTCAGAGACGGGTCAGAGAGAGAGACGGGTCAGACAGAGAGACAGGTCAGAGACGGGTCAGAGAGAGAGACGGGTCAGACAGAGAGACGGGTCAGAGAGAGAGAGACGGGTCAGAGAGAGAGAGACGGGTCAGACAGAGAGACGGGTCAGAGAGAGAGAGACGGGTCAAAAAGAGAGACGGGTCAGACAGAGAGAGAGAGAGACGGGTCAGAGAGAGAGACGGGTCAGAGAGAGAGAGACGGGTCAGAGAGAGAGACAGGTCAGAGACGGGTCAGAGAGAGAGACGGGTCAGACAGAGAGACAGGTCAGAGACGGGTCAGAGAGAGAGACGGGTCAGAGAGAGAGACGGGTCAGAGAGAGAGACAGGTCAGAGACGGGTCAGAGAGAGAGACGGGTCAGACAGAGAGACAGGTCAGAGACGGGTCAGAGAGAGAGACGGGTCAGACAGAGAGACGGGTCAGAGAGAGAGAGACGGGTCAGAGAGAGAGAGACGGGTCAGAGAGAGAGAGACGGGTCAGACAGAGAGACGGGTCAGAGAGAGAGAGACGGGTCAAAAAGAGAGACGGGTCAGACAGAGAGAGAGAGAGACGGGTCAGAGAGAGAGACGGGTCAGAGAGAGAGAGACGGGTTAGACAGAGAGACGGGTCAGAGAGAGAGAGACGGGTCAGAGAGAGAGACGGGTCAGACAGAGAGACGGGTCAGAGAGAGAGAGAGAGGGGTCAGAGAGAGAGACGGGTCAGACAGAGAGACGGGTCAGACAGAGAGAGAGAGACGGGCCAGAGAGAGAGACGGGTCAGAGAGAGAGAGACGGGTCAGACAGAGAGACAGGTCAGAGAGAGAGAGACGGGTCAGACAGAGAGACGGGTCAGACAGAGAGACGGGTCAGACAGAGAGAGAGAGACGGGTCAGACAGAGAGACGGGTCAGAGAGAGAGAGACGGGTCAGAGAGAGAGACGGGTCAGAGAGAGAGACGGGTCAGAGAGAGAGAGACGGGTCAGAGAGAGAGACGGGTCAGACAGAGAGACGGGTCAGACAGAGAGAGAGAGACGGGTCAGAGAGAGAGAGACGGGTCAGACAGAGAGACGGGTCAGAGAGAGAGAGACGGGTCAGAGAGAGAGAGACGGGTCAGAGAGAGAGACGGGTCAGACTGAGCCGAGACAGGATGTGACGTCATCTTCGTACCTGTGAGGTGCAGACCTTGTTGAAGCTGACGAAGACGGCGGTGTGGAGGAAGCAGCAGAAGGGCCGGTCGGAGCGGAAGGCCAGCGAGGACAGCAGCACCAGCAGCAGCTGCGGCACGAACAGCACCAGCGCCAGACTCCCGGCCCAGTTCCCGGTCCCAAACCCACTCCCGATCCCGGTCCAGTTCCAGATCCCGCTTCCGGTCCCGGTCCAGTTCCCGGTCCCGCTCCCCTCCGCCGTCAGGTACAGCATGTAGAAGTACGGAGAGAAGTTGTGCCGGATGTCTCTGCGAGTCACATGGTACAGATACGTCTCGTGGAGGAAATCCCAGCCGTAACTGAGAAACACAAGACAGGACTGATCTCTATATCATATTAATATCTTCTTATGCAGGAATAATAGTGCAGTGACTGATGTAGAGCAGGGGTGCCCAATCCTGCTCCTGCCGATCGGCCGTCCTGCACCGCTCATCTCCAACCCGAATCAAACACACCTGAAGCCACCAATTCACCTTTGGCTAAGCCCCGCCCCCTTAGTTACTGTTGCTACGTCCGTCAACTTCATCTGGGCTCTGGTTTGGTATCAACATGGCTTATGCTGTGACGGCTCTTCCTGCTGGAGTTTTATCAAACTTTTATAAAGCAGCAAATAGTGTCGGATAGAAGTAGGCAGAAGTAGGGGCTCAGTGTGCGTTCGAAGGCTTTATTCAAGACATACCGGAGGAACACAAGCAACAACAAGATCCAAATAGAGGCAGAAGCATAACGGTCACAGTCAAAACATGACCCACCGCATATCCTGATGGAGACGGAGGCTGGGACCCACAATATCAGGAGCTACGCGAGTATAAAGTTGTGTTTATTAGCAGCGTGTGCTAGCGTATCAACAATTAGCGTAGAGAACCGAAATCATGACCTAAACCAGCATAAAACTGTGTAACTAGTGTAACTTCACAGTAAGGTTAAAAGCAGAATGTATCTTAGAGCAAAAGTGTGTTGTTGATCTTGAGGGTTTCGCTGACTGAGGACGTCCACACAGTTTAATCCAAAGAGACACTTGTCAGGATTTGACCGGTTTTGGGAAGGGAAAAAACGGACCCCCCTCCAGCCTCTCTGGAGAACACGTATCTGTGCTACAAACGCCCCGGCACAACGGTTAACCGTATTCCTGATAAAACTACGGCGGTAATAGCCTGCCGAGACCAAACATGAGACGCCGGTGTTAAAGTCAATGGAGCGCTGTGAACAAGTGTCGGACCGCTGTGGAGCTCGTTCTCGGCTGCGCTGTGATTGGTCAATCTACATTCTAGGGCGTGGCTTAGGTAAAGGCGAATTAAGGTCTTCAGGATCACTTGAAAATGAAAGGCAGGGTGTTTGATTAGGGTTGGAGATGTGCAGGACAGTCGATCGGCAGGATTGGGCACCCCTGATGTAGAGACACAAGTGAGAAATGAAACTGTCTATATTGCAGCTCTGCTAACACACGAGGTGCATCATGGGATGCTTTAACATACATGCAGTAGAAGGTCCCGTTCAGAGCCATGAACACGGACCCGGAGACCGCAGCGAACAGCAGCAGATCCCTGTTGAAGAGCCGGAGGAGGTTCGGGACCAGCGCTCGCTGCCGGGACGGCGCGTCGGCCAGAGACAGCGCGATGGGCAGCGCGTACGTGAGCGGGTAGATCTTCATGTGCACGGCGAGGCCGAACAGCAGCGCGGCGGGCACGAGTCTCCGGGACTCCAGACACAGCAGTGTGGACAGAACCAGCGCCGCTAGCACAGACTCGGCGTTCCCTCGAGTCGACACGCCGGCCGGCAGCGGGTTCAGGAGCCACAGGCCGCAGCACACGAGGGCCGAGCCGCGGGACGTCCCGCGCAGAGCTAGCAGCCGCAGCAGCAGCCAGCCCGACAGCAGGTCGCACGCGCAGAACAGCAGCTTCCCGAAGTGAGCCGTTAGCAGGACGTTAGGCGTTAGCATCAGGGCTAGCACAGGCGTGTAGCGGAACGTGGATCTGCGGTACGGACTCTCGCCCTGCGAACACACACGGCAGGGTCACTGACCCCTGACCTTCCACTTCCAACCCAAGCCCATTCACACAACATACGCCTTGGTTCAAGGTTCAGAGTTCATCACATCCTTACAATCATTGTTTGACTAAACACGTGTTTTATTACAGCATTTCGTCTGCATGTTTATTAAGTATTGAAGTATAAAAAACGTCTCAAAATGTTCTCTTTCATAGGTTCATATACGGTGGAAGATCCTCTACGGTTCAGGCGCTCAGCGCGAGCGAAGCTATGAAGTTTACCCAACTCCCACTTCTGAGAAACCCGGAAATGTGAACAGCTCAATAGCATGCGTCGCGTCACGTGCTTTTCTTAAACTTTGATAGGCGATCTGGTCTATGGTCATATTAAGCCTGTGATGCTACATAAAACAATGTATTTAAAGGTGCTGTATGGAGTTTTTCTACTAAAATGAATCCATGTTTTATTACCTGTGTGTGAAGGGGTTGTAATCTCACAATAAAATGATCCACTTGGCGGGTTTTGCTATTACCTCTGAAAGCAAGTATTCCTATTTCTATGTGAAGTCTCCGGGTCGATTTGCCGCGAAATCCAGTGCCGTGACTGAGACCTGCATGCGCGCCCGCGCCCGCGCCTCTCTACTGACTGCACTCAACAGCGACGACACTGCAACTTTATGACATGGAGTCTGCTAATACTAGGAGACGACCAGCACAACACAGACTCCAACACAAACTCCACATAATAATAAAAAACAAAAGGAAGCATGCGCACTCGCTTGTAAACGTATTGGTTGCAATCTGAAACATCACCGCTAGATGCCGCTGAAAACTCCATACCCCACCTTTAAATAAGTATTTTAAATACAAATTAAAGTCTCTCATAGTATTTAATTACAAATTACATTTCATTTATTTTTGTAAAGGAGAAAACGAATAACAAAATACCCAAAAGTAATTAAATATTTCAAATACATTTCATTAAAATACTCTGTGTGTGTGTGTGTGTTTGTGTGTGTGTGTGTGTGTGTTTGTGCTGCTTATTGCTTTAAACAACAAAACAAAACAACATACATTTTAGAGCCAGGGGAGCAAAGAACACACACACACACACACACACACACACACACGTGTATGTGTGTGTGTGTGTCACCTGTGTGATGAATCTGGACGCGTCAGTGAACACGTGATAATCCACATCAGTGTATTTGAGCTGCAGATTCTGATCCTGATAAACACCGACGCACAGCAGAACTAAGCGGAACAGAACCGCGGCGCTGAACATCCCACACACCCGAACATCCATCACAGTCTCTCTCTCTCTCTCACACTCACACTCTCACACACACACACACTCTCTCACACACACTTAAACCATAGACAGTATATGGACTTAAACAAAACGGAGCGAGTCAAGCTTCCTGAAACCCATACAGCGGCATCTCGAGCCCACGTGACTGAAGGACACGAGAGACTGACCAATCAGAGCCGAAACTCCGCCTCTTTTGAGCTCGCGTCATTTCTGCGCTGTAGTGTGTTCGGTAAATGGTTAAAACACAACAAACATCTCGTCTAAATATCGCAGCATTCCATTTTTGCCCGAACCTGTTTAAATGGTTCATCGAAAATAATCGTTCACAAGAATGATAAGAATCGTTCGCAAACCGAACAAAAAGAAATCTACCAGACGTTAAATATTATTGTTTATTCATTGTTATGCACTTTTCTTATGAAATTTCTGTTTCAAGTGTACGTCATACATCATCTCCGCCGTGACGTGATGACGTATTTCCGGCCGAGCGTCAGACGGATGGTGGAATAACAGCGAGAAAAATATACAGTAAAGATTAACATTTACTTATTATTATTGTAGGAAATATGAAATGCAAATAGACTACATACGATTATTAAACATGGTGTGAATCTTATCTGGTTTAGTAACCGTGTGTTGTTTGTTTGTCTTTTCCTCATGATATCAGTCAACATGACTCGATCTGTCGATGATTCAGTTTACCGCTCATTTCTCCTCAGACTGTACATGTGTGTTTAAACCTTCTCAGAATACGCGAATCTGAACTCAGTCCGCTTCACTGCGAGTAACTGGAGAATAACAGAGTTAGAAATGTAAACTTCATCAGATATGAGACAAAACTCAACTTCATATGTAAAGCAGCTCCACTGAAGACATCAGAGTCTTTCTGCAGATACTGTCCAGTTCATGAGTACAGCAGCTCTGCAGAACATCTGACCTGGGAACAGTGTTTATAACAGTGACGGGTAACTACAGTCAGTGAAGTGTGTGTGTGTGTGTGTATCAGCCTGTGTGTCTCCTCAGGTGTGTGTGTGTGTATCAGTCTGTGTGTCTCCTCAGGTGTGTGTGTGTGTGTGTATCAGCCTGTGTGTCTCCTCAGGTGTGTGTATCAGTCTGTGTGTCTCCTCAGGTGTGTGTGTGTGTGTATCAGCCTGTGTGTCTCCTCAGGTGTGTGTATCAGTCTGTGTGTCTCCTCAGGTGTGTGTATCAGTCTGTGTGTCTCCTCAGGTGTGTGTATCAGCAATGGCTGCGCCGTTTGTCCCGGTTCCGGTTCCGATAGACCGAGCCCCGCGGAGAGCAGCCGTCTCAGTGCCAGACCGAAGCCAGAGTCCCGTGACCCGGGCCAGACTCAGCGGCTCCGAGCGATCCGTGCAGTTCTCCAGCTCCCCGAACCCCGACTGCAGCTCTCCTCATCTAAACTCCAGCTCTCCTCATCTAAGCTCCTGCTCCCCGAAACCCGACTCCTGTTCCCCGAACCCCGAGAGCGTGCCGGAGAGCCCGGGTCACTGGCAGGACCGGCCCATCACACCCACTGTCCTGGGATACGAGGTGATGGAGGAGCGGGCCAAGTTCACGGTGAGTGCTTCAGATCTTGCATTACTCTATCAGCTCCGCATGATGACGGCAGAACTACTCAGAACTCCATACAAACGTCATCAGGAACAAAAAAACATCATTAACCAAAATCAGCACAATATCACACTCGTCTTTTGTACAAAAGTGTCTTCATAGGGTTAGTGCTGTCATCCTTTACTCACACTCGTGTCCTTTCATCTTCAGAGCGCAAATCAAAATATATAGAGCACATTAAATATGGTAAACAGAAGCACAAACATGCGGGATACTGATGTGATAACCAGCACCAGAGTGTGTGTGTGTGTTCTCACACTGTAATGTTGTACCGACTGCTTTTCTTCACAATAGCAGCATATAAAACTCATTGGTTCATTGACATCATGTAGCAAAGCCTTGTTCACTGAAGTCACGTGACTTTGGCAGAGTCGTGTTCCTAACCACTGATTCAACATCTCCTCTTGAGTTTGTTTGCGCTGGTTGCCCGTCTCTCATGTGTAGGACTGACAGGGATGTGAATGTGCTGCAGGTCTATAAGGTTCTGGTGAGGAAGACTCTGGACGAGAGCTGGGTCGTGTTCAGACGCTACACTGACTTCTCCAGACTCAACGACAAGGTCAGTGAGATACAGATTATTCAGTGATGACGTTCCTCCAAAGTGCTGTCACTGACCCGTTCCCCTGCTGACCCGTTCCCCTGCTGACCCGTTCCCCTGCTGTCACTGACCCGTTCCCCTGCGGTCACTGACCCGTTCCCCTGCGGTCACTGACCCGTTCCCCTGCTGACCCGTTCCCCTGCTGACCCGTTCCCCTGCGGTCACTGACCCGTTCCCCTGCGGTCACTGACCCGTTCCCCTGCTGACCCGTTCCCCTGCTGTCACTGACCCGTTCCCCTGCGGTCACTGACCCGTTCCCCTGCTGACCCGTTCCCCTGCTGTCACTGACCCGTTCCCCTGCTGTCACTGACCCGTTCCCCTGCTGACCCTGACCCGTTCCCCTGCTGACCCGTTCCCCTGCTGACCCGTTCCCCTGCTGTCACTGACCCGTTCCCCTGCTGTCACTGACCCGTTCCCCTGCTGACCCTGACCCGTTCCCCTGCTGACCCGTTCCCCTGCTGACCCGTTCCCCTACTGTCACTGACCCGTTTCCCTGCTGACCCGTTCCCCTGCTGACCCATTCCCCTGCGGTCACTGACCCATTCCCCTGCTGTCACTGACCCGTTCCCCTGCTGACCCATTCCCCTGCTGTCACTGACCCGTTCCCCTGCTGACCCGTTCCCCTGCGGTCACTGACCCGTTTCCCTGCGGTCACTGACCCGTTTGTCTCCAGCTGAAGGAGATGTTCCCGGGGTTCAGACTCGCTCTGCCTCCCAAACGCTGGTTCAAAGACAACTACGAGACGGAGTTCTTGGAGGACCGTCAGCTGGGCCTGCAGGCCTTCCTCCAGAACCTCGTGGCCCATAAAGACATCGCCCTCTGGTGAGCTGCTCACACACACATACATCTGCACGCGTGTCTGAAGTGTGTGTGACGGATCCACTGTTCCTCAGTGTGGTGGTTCGGGAGTTCTTGTGTCTGGATGAACCGCCCGGCCCGTTCGACAGTCTGGAGGAGAGTCGGGTGAGTACTGTACACAGAACCGGTCCAGCAGCTTCACGGTGATCACGGGAAGATAATGATCAGTGAAAACAGTGCAGCTCTGTGGTAGCAGCTGAAGCAAGTCAGTGAGTGTGAAATATGATGTCCGTTGCACACACACTTCAGGCTCCGGGAACAGTGCCGGGCTGACGCCAGAACCCGGAGAGGAGTTCCCCGCTGGTTCCCTCGAGGTCTTATGGGCAGAACGAGTTAGTCTTCTGGGTTCTGACATCATCGCTGCACCGCTATGATAAACTGCATTTATAGATGCTAAGAGATGCTTGGGTTACACGTCACAGAAGGCAATGCTAGCATCTAGTGCTATAGTACATTAACCCTCTGGGGACCGAAAACGCGCCGGCGCGTTTGTCTCTGTTTTTTTCACATAGCAGCAAATTAGACTTAAAATACTCCCGTCATTTATTGTCATACAGGCTTAAGAAATATGAAAAAAAAAACTGTTAAATGTCTTCTTATTTATGGGTTCACTTAAAATCGAAATAAAACGTGCTTTTGTAAAATAAATAAAGTAAACGGTGTGCTTTCTGCCTCTCCGTCTCTGTGAACTTTTTTTCTAGACCACGTCTGTAAACTTAAACAAAACTCAGCGAATACTATTCACTCAGACATGAGCAATATATCTCTATAATCATTTAAGTGTGTAGTTTTAAATTATCTAATTCAAAACTAAAACAAATATTCTCTGTTTATGTAATCTATATAAAAAGAGCGAGAGATCAGCCGTTCTCATTATGGTTCTGGCACCTCATTACTCTGCTAATGTGACACGCCCATCGACAGCGCACGCTATTCAAACGCAGATTATCTGAGGCAACACATGCAAACCAGTCAACGCCCACAACAGCTGGACAACACGCTCGCTGTGAGGAATAATAATATCGTGATAATCCTGGAAATGTTACCTCAAACGTGCTGGAGTAGCCGAACAACGGGTCCTGCAGATCAGTGAGTGCTTTGTTCTAATCGCGATATGAAATGGTGTCTGTAAACCGCAAATGAACGGCACATGTGCATGTTGTTGTTGTCTACAGCTCGCGCGTGTCTGTGTGAATGAGTTTAGCTTTTAGCAAACTATCTATATTGCCTACTGAGAAGAGTAAAAATCGACTGAATACGTTGAAATAAAATGTCTTTGTATGAGCAACATATTAAACAGCAAATGAACATTTATGCCCTAATATATATTATAAAAGACGATATGTTACAGACGAAATATGAAAGGCAACATTTCGGTTTGGATAGATTATAAAGTTTTCACTGCCACATCAAAACCTAATTTACAAGGTGCAAACTAAATCTTAAAAGATCAATATAAGCCTTCTCTTAAATTATTTTTGTGTTTTATTAGTGACAAATTTGGGGAGAGGATAGCCTACATCCAAAACTTTCTGAAAATACGAATGAGAATTAACTGCACAATTACTAGAAATGTTTACCTTGGATATTATACAATTTGCAAGCATACACAGTTTGTGGAAAAATACACTTTTTTTCGAATGTTTCCAACTCTGAACCAATTCTG
>NC_136899.1:80000-87500 GCF_949152265.1 Phoxinus phoxinus | reverse complement strand
ATCGGATGATAAGAGCAAATCATTTGTGACTTTAACGAGAGCTGTCTCGGTACTATGGTACGGTCTAAATCCGGACTGAAAATCCTCAGATATCATTTCTTTCTAGAAAGGAACACAGTTGTGAGGATACTGCTTTTTCTAATATCTTTGACAGAAATGGCAGATTAGAGATCGGCCTGTAATTGACTAGTTTTGTAGGATCAAGTTGCTGTTTTTAACAAGCGGTTTAATCATAGCCAGCTTAAAGGTTTTTGGTACGTATCCTAGAGACAAAGATGAATTAATGATATTAAGAAGAGGATCTATGACATCTGGAAGCATCTCTTTCAGCAGCTTAGTCGGTATAGGGTCTAACATACATGTTGTGGATTTAGATGATTTAACGAGTTTGCAAAATTCTTCCTCTCCTATAGCAATGAATGAATCAAATTTTCCCTCAGGGAGACTACAATGCACTTCCTGATGCGATACTGTATTAGACGGTTGCATAGTTATAATTTTGTCCCTGATATTATCGATCTTATAAGTGAAGAAGTGCATAAAGTCATTACTGCTGTGTTGCTTGGAAACTTCTGGGCTTGAAGCTTTCTTTTTCGTTAATTTAGCCACTGTTTCAAATAAATACCTAGGATTATGTTTATTTTCTTCTAATAGGGTTGAAAAATAAGCAGATCTAGCAGCTTTTAACGCCTCTCTGTAAGCAATCGAGCTCTCCTTCCATGAAATGCGAAACACCTCTAGTTTTGTTTTCTTCCAGTTGCGCTCCATTTTTCTGGCTGCTCTCTTAAGGGCCTGTGTGTGTGTGTGTGTGTGTGTGTGTGTGTGTGTGTGTGTGTGTGTGAGTGTGTGTGTGCTCGTTGTGCCACGGCGCTGGACTATGTTCTTTAATCTTCTTTAAGCGCAGCGGAGCAACTGTGTCTAAAGTGCTGGAAAAGAGAGAGTTAAAAGTTTCTGTTGCAATATCAAGTTCTTCTAAGCTATCCGGGATGCTGAGATGATGAAACTGATTAGGAAGATTATTGATAAAGCAATCTTTAGTGGCAGAAGTGATCGGTCTAACATATTTATAACACGGAGTCGGCTTTGCAGCCTTGGCTAAATGTAATTTACACGAGACTAGATAATGATCTGAGATGTCATCGCTCTGCTGCAGTATTTCAACGGCATCAACATCTATTCCATGTGATAGTATTAGATCTAGAGTATGATTACGCCAATGAGTCGGTCCTGACACGTGTTGTCTAACTCCAATTGAGTTTACAATGTCTTTAAATGCCAATCCCAATGCATCTTTTTCATTATCTACATATAGATGTGTGTGTGTGTGTGTGTGTGAGAGAGAGCGAGAGAGTGTGTGTGTGTATTAGAGAGAGTGTGTGTGTGTATTAGAGTGAGTGTGTGTGTATGAGAGTGAGTGTGTGTGTGTATGAGAGTGAGTGTGTGTGTGTATGTATGAGTGAGTGAGAGAGTGTATGTGTGTGTGTATGAGAGTGAGTGAGAGAGAGTGTGTGTGTGTGTGTGTATGAGTGAGTGAGAGAGCGAGAGAGTGTGTGTATTAGAGAGAGTGTGTGTGTGTATGAGAGTGAGTGTGTGAGTGTGTGTGTGTGTATGTATGAGTGAGTGAGAGAGAGTGTGTGTGTGTGTGTGTGTGAGAGTGTGAGTGTGAGAGAGAGTGTGTGTGTGTGTGTATGAGAGTGAGAGAGGGTGTGTGTGTGTGTGTATGAGAGTGAGAGTGAGAGAGAGGGTGTGTTTGTGTGTGTGTGTGTGAGTGTGAGAGAGAGAGAGAGAGAGAGAGAGAGAGAGAGAGAGTGTGTGTGTGTGTGTATGAGAGTGAGAGAGGGTGTGTGTGTGTGTGTGTGTGTGTGTGTGTGTGTGTGTGTGTGTGTGTGTGTGTGTGTGTGTGTGTGTGTGTGTGTGTGTGTGTCAGTCAGTAGGAGGAGCCTGGTTCTGTGTAGTTCACTTCGGTTAGTTTGAGTCGCAGTGACTCGCATCTGCAGCTTCTGGTGAGTTTTACTCTTTGTCTGGTTAGTTGAGTGTGTTTGACTGGCGCTAGTTCGGCGCTGTTAAAGCCACTGCAGAGTTTCGCCGTCGATCTGCAGGTTAAAATGTGAAAATGGCGGTGCGGCTTCAGGCCTGATCCAGATTAATCCCGATTACTGACAAACGCACATATGAATGAGTGTGTGAGAGACACACAGGTGTGTGAAGGACTCTGTGAGTCTGACAGTGGTGTGTGTTTGTTCACAATGACGTTTATTTGTCGTTTAATAGTGTCAGAGTGCGTTAGCCGTGACGCTAACGTGTTAGCCTCTTAGCATGAGCCTGCAGATAAACGGCGGAATATTTGCCGTTCAGTCACTGAATTACACAACAGAATCTGATTCACTGGTCCATGATTCGCACACATGAACAATTAACGACGTAAAGCTAATTTAAGATGATTTGTGCGTCGGTAAAGTCATTAATGAGCGCCGGTAACAGGCCGCAGAGAGACAGATAAACACTGATACAAACACACAGAGGATAGACAGCTTATTATAAACACTCATATATGTTATTTAATCAGCATATGGACAGATAGAGAGGCAGACAAATCCTAAAGGCTTGTATATAAACATTAATTCACAGTGAGAGAAGTTATAAACACTGAGTATCAGACAGAGGTAGATAAATACAGGTGTCACTCCTTTTCTGAGTGTTTCATGTCATCTTGTTCAGCCTCACTGCTTTACTTCGGAAAGGACAGGTAGGGATTTATACTGCATTTATAAGAAATATAATAATGTGTATTAAATATTATAACAATGTGTCTAACCCTAATTGAACTGCCAGTCAACGCAGCTTGTGGACACTCAGAACCACACGACATGACTCGGTTTCTCCCATCAGCCCTGCGGTTCAGGGTTCAGGGCCTCAAAGGTCAAGCAGATGTTGGTCAGATTCACAGCTGACCTCAGCAGACGTGAGCCGGAACATGAGCGCTGGCTTCACTCTGTCTGAGGGCCGGGCCGGGTGTGTTGTGTGTTGTGTGATGATGTGTGTTTGTGTTGCAGTGCATCATGGCTCGCCGTGCCGGCTGAAGATCCTCAGGCTCTCGCGCATCAGCTGTGAGTGGAAGAAGGCTTTATTCTGCTAGTTTGGGGATAAAGTGGTGGTAAAGTGGTAAATTTGTTACTTTTTATGTTTATTAAATGTTTTCCCAAGGTGCTCTTTTAATGCTGGTAGAATATTTGCATCAAAAACTCATTAATGTAGAAATAGGAGATTTTCTCCCCTCTGATTTAAACAGTCCATTGTAAACCAACGTGTGTGTCTGCAGACGGTCTTACGCTGAGGAATTAATCTGTCACATTATAAATGCAGATGTGAGTGATGTGCATGTGAGCGTGCGTTCCCTCAGGTCCTGTAGTTGATGGAGTGTGTGGTGTGTTTGAGGTCATGGCCACGGGCTCCTCCAGAAGCGACTGTAGCAATAACGCCAGAGAGCTGCACGCCGTCGGTAAGAGCACGCCAACAGGAACAGGAAGTGACATGTTTTCTTCCCATGCTGATGTGTGTTGTGTCTGCATGTGGCAGTTTCCTGTGCCAAACTCAAGAGGAAGAAGAACTGGTTTGGAACGACCATCTATGTGGAAGTGACATCAGAGGGAGAGAGCAAGAAAACCGCCAAATCCCACAGTTCCTCCAATCCGAAGTGGGACGAGCGCCTGACGCTGTGAGTCTCGAGCTGCACTCGTGTTATCTGCCCTTCTCTGTAAGGTCATCATTAGAAGAAGTCATGAGAAGTAGATTGGTCTAATTTAAATGTGAAAAGTAAGCCTGATGACCCTCGTGTAGAGTAGCCCTGACCCCCAGCTGTCCACTGGCTTTATGCGGCTGATCGACTGACTCTCTGATGCAGCTTTAATGGAGAGTCAGTGTTTCTCTCCTGTGTGACGGAGGCACTGAAGCGTGTTCGTTTATTAGCCGACTCTGTGTTCAGGAACACCCTAACTTTGTGTTCAGGAACACCCTAACTTTGTGTTCAGGAACACCCTAACTTTGTGTTCAGGAACACCCTAACTTTGTGTTCAGGAACACCCTAACTTTGTGTTCAGGAACACCCTAACTTTGTGTTCAGGAACACCCTAACTTTGTGTTCAGGAACACCCTAACTTTGTGTTCAGGAACACCCTAACTTTGTGTTCAGGAACACCCTAACCCTGACTCTGTGTTCAGGAACACCCTAACCCTGTGTTCAGGAACACCCTAACCCTGTGTTCAGGAACACCCTAACCCCAACTCTGTGTTCAGGAACACCCTAACCCCAACTCTGTGTTCAGGAACACCCCAACTCTGTGTTCAGGAACACCCTAACCCCAACTCTGTGTTCAGGAACACCCTAACCCCAACTCTGTGTTCAGGAACACCCTAACCCCAACTCTGTGTTCAGGAACACCCTAACCCTGTGTTCAGGAACACCCTAACCCTGTGTTCAGGAACACCCTAACCCCAACTCTGTGTTCAGGAACACCCTAACCCCAACTCTGTGTTCAGGAACACCCCAACTCTGTGTTCAGGAACACCCTAACCCCAACTCTGTGTTCAGGAACACCCTAACCCCAACTCTGTGTTCAGGAACACCCTAACCCCAACTCTGTGTTCAGGAACACCCTAACCCCAACTCTGTGTTCAGGAACACCCTAACCCCAACTCTGTGTTCAGGAACACCCTAACCCCAACTCTGTGTTCAGGAACACCCTAACCCCGACTCTGTGTTCAGGAACACCCTAACCCCGACTCTGTGTTCAGGAACACCCTAACCCCGACTCTGTGTTCAGGAACACCCTAACCCCGACTCTGTGTTCAGGAACACCCTAACCCCGACTCTGTGTTCAGGAACACCCTAACCCCGACTCTGTGTTCAGGAACACCCTAACCCCGACTCTGTGTTCAGGAACACCCTAACCCCGACTCTGTGTTCAGGAACACCCTAACCCCGACTCTGTGTTCAGGAACACCCTAACCCCGACTCTGTGTTCAGGAACACCCTAACCCCGACTCTGTGTTCAGGAACACCCTAACCCCGACTCTGTGTTCAGGAACACCCTAACCCCGACTCTGTGTTCAGGAACACCCTAACCCCGACTCTGTGTTCAGGAACACCCTAACCCCGACTCTGTGTTCAGGAACACCCTAACCCCGACTCTGTGTTCAGGAACACCTTAACCCTGACTCTGTGTTCAGGAACACCCCAACTCTGTGTTCAGGAACACCCCAACTCTGTGTTCAGGAACACCCTAACCCCGACTCTGTGTTCAGGAACACCCTAACCCCGACTCTGTGTTCAGAAACACCCTAACCCCGACTCTGTGTTCAGGAACACCCTAACCCCAACTCTGTGTTCAGGAACACCCTAACCCCAACTCTGTGTTCAGGAACACCCTAACCCCGACTCTGTGTTCAGGAACACCCTAACCCCGACTCTGTGTTCAGGAACACCCTAACCCCGACTCTGTGTTCAGGAACACCCTAACCCCGACTCTGTGTTCAGGAACACCCTAACCCCGACTCTGTGTTCAGGAACACCCTAACCCCGACTCTGTGTTCAGGAACACCCTAACCCCGACTCTGTGTTCAGGAACACCCTAACCCCGACTCTGTGTTCAGGAACACCCTAACCCCGACTCTGTGTTCAGGAACACCCTAACCCCGACTCTGTGTTCAGGAACACCCTAACCCCGACTCTGTGTTCAGGAACACCCTAACCCCGACTCTGTGTTCAGGAACACCCTAACCCCGACTCTGTGTTCAGGAACACCCTAACCCCGACTCTGTGTTCAGGAACACCCTAACCCCGACTCTGTGTTCAGGAACACCCTAACCCCGACTCTGTGTTCAGGAACACCCTAACCCCGACTCTGTGTTCAGGAACACCCTAACCCCGACTCTGTGTTCAGGAACACCTTAACCCTGACTCTGTGTTCAGGAACACCCCAACTCTGTGTTCAGGAACACCCCAACTCTGTGTTCAGGAACACCCTAACCCCGACTCTGTGTTCAGGAACACCCTAACCCCGACTCTGTGTTCAGGAACACCCTAACCCCGACTCTGTGTTCAGAAACACCCTAACCCCGACTCTGTGTTCAGGAACACCCTAACCCCGACTCTGTGTTCAGGAACACCCTAACCCCGACTCTGTGTTCAGGAACACCCTAACCCCGACTCTGTGTTCAGGAACACCCTAACCCCGACTCTGTGTTCAGGAACACCCTAACCCCGACTCTGTGTTCAGGAACACCCTAACCCCGACTCTGTGTTCAGGAACACCCTAACCCCGACTCTGTGTTCAGGAACACCCTAACCCCGACTCTGTGTTCAGGAACACCCTAACCCCGACTCTGTGTTCAGGAACACCTTAACCCTGACTCTGTGTTCAGGAACACCCTAACCCCGACTCTGTGTTCAGAAACACCCTAACCCCGACTCTGTGTTCAGGAACACCCTAACCCCGACTCTGTGTTCAGGAACACCCTAACCCCGACTCTGTGTTCAGGAACACCCTAACCCCAACTCTGTGTTCAGGAACACCCTAACCCCAACTCTGTGTTCAGGAACACCCTAACCCCAACTCTGTGTTCAGGAACACCCTAACCCCAACTCTGTGTTCAGGAACACCCTAACCCCGACTCTGTGTTCAGGAACACCCCAACTCTGTGTTCAGGAACACCCCAACTCTGTGTTCAGGAACACCCTAACCCCAACTCTGTGTTCAGGAACACCCTAACCCTGACTCTGTGTTCAGGAACACCCCAACTCTGTGTTCAGGAACACCCCAACTCTGTGTTCAGGAACACCCCAACTCTGTGTTCAGGAACACCCCAACTCTGTGTTCAGGAACACCCTAACCCCAACTCTGTGTTCAGGAACACCCTAACCCCAACTCTGTGTTCAGGAACACCCTAACCCCAACTCTGTGTTCAGGAACACCCTAACCCCAACTCTGTGTTCAGGAACACCCTAACCCCAACTCTGTGTTCAGGAACACCCTAACCCTGACTCTGTGTTCAGGAACACCCCAACTCTGTGTTCAGGAACACCCCAACTCTGTGTTCAGGAACACCCCAACTCTGTGTTCAGGAACACCCTAACCCTGACTCTGTGTTCAGGAATATCACGCCACACTCGCAGCTGGACTTCAGGGTTTGGAGTCACCACACGCTGAAGGCCGACGCTCTGCTGGGAAAAGCCTCACTGGACCTGATTGGGACACTCCGGAAACATGACGGCAAACGTACGTCTGATCCTGAACATTATTTATGATTCCTCATGTCATACCTGGATGCTTAAAGAAGGGAAATTGCTTGAAATTGAAGTTTTACTCTAAATTTTCCAGTTGGAACTTTGAGGCCATGATCATAAATTGTCGTTTTCTTCCACAGCCGCGTCACAGATCTGTGGCCCTGAAAGGCTGTTCTGTTTTTAAGTCATTGTGCTTTAATTTAGGGGTGTAACGGCAC
>NC_136899.1:40000-65000 GCF_949152265.1 Phoxinus phoxinus | reverse complement strand
TGTGTATTCTGTGTGAATGTGTGTGTGAACGGTGTGTGTGACCAGTGTGTATTCTGTGTGTGTGACCGGTGTGTGTGACCGGTGTGTGTTCTGTGTGTGTGACCGCTGTGTGTTCTGTGTGTGTGACTTGTGTGTGACCGGTGTGTGTTCTGTGTGACCGCTGTGTGTTCTGTGTGACCGCTGTGTGTTCTGTGTGACCGCTGTGTGTTCTGTGTGTGACCGCTGTGTGTTCTGTGTGTGTGACCGCTGTGTGTTCTGTGTGACCGCTGTGTGTTCTGTGTGACCGGTGTGTGTTCTGTGTGTGTGTGACCGCTGTGTGTTCTGTGTGACCGCTGTGTGTTCTGTGTGTGTGTGTGATGGTGTGTGTGTGTGATGGTGTGTGTGTGTGATGGTGTGTGTTCTCTGTGTGTGTGACCGGTGTGTGTGACCGGTGTGTATTCTGGGTGTCTGTGTGAGTGTGTGTGTGACCGGTGTGTGTTCTCTGTGTGTGTGAGTGTGTGTGTGACGGTGTGTGTTCTCTGTGTGTGTGAGTGTGTGTGTTCTCTGTGTGTGTGAGTGTGTGTGTGACGGTGTGTGTTCTCTGTGAGTGTGTGTGTGACGGTGTGTGTTCTCTGTGTGTGTGTGTGTGTGTGATGGTGTGAGTGTGTGTGTGTGTGTGTGTGTGTGTGATGGTGTGAGTGTGTGTGTGTGTGTGACCAGTGTGTATTCTGTGTGAGTGTGTGTTCTGTGTGTGTGTGACCGGTGTGTGTGACCAGTGTGTGTATTCTGTGTGTGTGACCGGTGTGTATTCTGTGTGTGTGACCGCTGTGTGTTCTGTGTGACCGCTGTGTGTTCTGTCTGACCGCTGTGTGTGATGGTGTGTGTGTGTGATGGTGTGTGTTCTCTGTGTGTGTGACCGGTGTGTATTCTGGGTGTGTGTGTGTGTGTGTGTGTGACCGGTGTGTGTTCTCTGTGTGTGTGAGTGTGTGTGTGACGGTGTGTGTTCTCTGTGTGTGTTCTCTGTGTGTGTGTGAGTGTGTGTGTGATGGTGTGTGTTCTCTGTGTGTGTGAGTGTGTGTGTGACGGTGTGTGTTCTCTGTGTGTGTGACCGGTGTGTGTGTGTGACTGGTGTGTGTTCTCTGTGTGTGTGACCGGTGTGTGTGTGACGGTGTGTGTTCTCTGTGTGTGTGAGTGTGTGTGTGACAGTGTGTGTGTGACGGTGTGTGTTCTCTGTGTGTGTGATAGGTGTGTGTGTGACTGGTGTGTGTTCTCTGTGTGTGTGACGGTGTGTGTTCTCTGTGTGTGTGACCGGTGTGTGTTCTCTGTGTGTGTGACCGGTGTGTGTGTGACCGGTGTGTGTTCTCTGTGTGTGTGACGGTGTGTGTTCTCTGTGTGTGTGACCGGTGTGTGTGTGACTGGTGTGTGTTCTCTGTGTGTGTGACGGTCTGTGTTCTCTGTGTGTGTGAGTGTGTGTGTGACGGTGTGTGTTCTCTGTGTGTGAGTGTGTGTGTGACCGGTGTGTGTTCTCTGTGTGTGTGAGTGTGTGTGTGACCGGTGTGTGTTCTCTGTGTGTGTGTGTGTGTGTGAGTGTGTGTGTGACCGGTGTGTGTTCTCTGTGTGTGTGAGTGTGTGTGTGACGGTGTGTGTTCTGTTCCGCAGGCTCATGGCTGAGTGGAGGTTTTCTCGTGGCGTGGAGAATCAGACCAAAGCGTTTCTGGACGGGTTCAACGAGGTGGTGCCTCTCCAGTGGCTGCAGTACTTCGATGAGAAGGAGCTGGAGGTCAGGGGTCAGGGTCAGGGTTTCCCCCGTCCGAGCGCTGAGCCGCTCTGTGACGTGTGTGTGTGTGTGTGTGTGCAGGTGATGCTGTGTGGCATGCAGGAGGTGGATCTGCAGGACTGGCAGAGGAACACGGTGTATCGTCACTACACACGCAACAGCAAACAGATCATCTGGTTCTGGCAGGTGCGGACGCTTCATTATTGCCTTTCTCAAGTTTCTCTTCTCATCCGTTCACCTGAGGCGCATTTTCCCAAAATATTGCACCCAAATTGCATTTGTTGAGGGATTCACATTCGCATAGAAATAATGTAAAATAGGGGTAAATAAAACAGAACATTTATGTTCATTATAAACAATATAAACATGTATTTTAATTCCCATCACTCCACAACAAATCTTTTCAATGCAACTGTATTCAGAACAGGAATGAAAATATAAGCATAAAACAAAAAATTATAGTGGCATTAATAATAAAAAAATGTGTATTATGAACGCCATGCCTAAACGAATGGGTTTCAAGTGAAACTACTGGTGTTCGTGAAACGCACATTACAATTAAATTTGCGCTCACATTCTTCTTTCACTCAGAATAATACAATGTTTGCCTTTTGTGCATGTTTTATGTGCTTGACCCACCCGTACCGTACCCCTGTTACTCCGAGGAGGAGCATCACTGACAGTACTTCTCCAGCTCGTGCTGTTCTGTGCCAGCGTCTCCAGATCTCCTCCAGCTGTTGCCTGGTCTGTGACGCTCCTCCAGCTGTTGCCTGGTCTGTGACGCTCCTCCAGGTGTTGCCTGGTCTGTGACGCTCCTCCAGGTGTTGCCTGGTCTGTGAAGCTCCTCCAGGTGTTGCCTGCTCTGTGACGCTCCTCCAGCTGTTGCCTGGTCTGTGAAGCTCCTCCAGGTGTTGCCTGCTCTGTGACGCTCCTCCAGGTGTTGCCTGCTCTGTGACGCTCCTCCAGCTGTTGCCTGGTCTGTGACGCTCCTCCAGCTGTTGCCTGGTCTGTGAAGCTCCTCCAGGTGTTGCCTGCTCTGTGACGCTCCTCCAGCTGTTGCCTGGTCTGTGACGCTCCTCCAGGTGTTGCCTGCTCTGTGACGCTCCTCCAGCTGTTGCCTGGTCTGTGACGCTCCTCCAGCTGTTGCCTGGTCTGTGAAGCTCCTCCAGGTGTTGCCTGCTCTGTGACGCTCCTCCAGGTGTTGCCTGCTCTGTGACGCTCCTCCAGGTGTTTCCTGCTCTGTGACGCTCCTCCAGCTGTTTCCTGCTCTGTGACGCTCCTCCAGGTGTTGCCTGCTCTGTGACGCTCCTCCAGCTGTTGCCTGGTCTGTGACGCTCCTCCAGGTGTTGCCTGGTCTGTGACGCTCCTCCAGGTGTTTCCTGGTCTGTGACGCTCCTCCAGGTGTTGCCTGCTCTGTGACGCTCCTCCAGGTGTTGCCTGGTCTGTGACGCTCCTCCAGGTGTTGCCTGGTCTGTGACGCTCCTCCAGGTGTTTCCTGGTCTGTGACGCTCCTCCAGGTGTTGCCTGCTCTGTGACACTCCTCCAGCTGTTGCCTGGTCTGTGACGCTCCTCCAGGTGTTGCCTGCTCTGTGACGCTCCTCCAGGTGTTTCCTGGTCTGTGACGCTCCTCCAGGTGTTGCCTGGTCTGTGCCGCTCCTCCAGGTGTTTCCTGGTCTGTGCCGCTCCTCCAGCTGTTTCCTGCTCTGTGACGCTCCTCCAGGTGTTTCCTGGTCTGTGACGCTCCTCCAAGTGTTTCCTGCTCTGTGACGCTCCTCCAGGTGTTGCCTGGTCTGTGACGCTCCTCCAGGTGTTTCCTGCTCTGTGACGCTCCTCCAGGTGTTGCCTGGTCTGTGACGCTCCTCCAGGTGTTTCCTGGTCTGTGACGCTCCTCCAGGTGTTTCCTGGTCTGTGACGCTCCTCCAGGTGTTTCCTGGTCTGTGACGCTCCTCCAGGTGTTTCCTGCTCTGTGACGCTCCTCCAGGTGTTTCCTGGTCTGTGACGCTCCTCCAGGTGTTTCCTGGTCTGTGACGCTCCTCCAGGTGTTGCCTGCTCTGTGACGCTCCTCCAGGTGTTGCCTGCTCTGTGACGCTCCTCCAGGTGTTTCCTGGTCTGTGACGCTCCTCCAGCTGTTTCCTGGTCTGTGACGCTCCTCCAGGTGTTTCCTGCTCTGTGACGCTCCTCCAGGTGTTGCCTGCTCTGTGACGCTCCTCCAGGTGTTTCCTGGTCTGTGACGCTCCTCCAGCTGTTGCCTGGTCTGTGACGCTCCTCCAGGTGTTGCCTGGTCTGTGACGCTCCTCCAGGTGTTTCCTGCTCTGTGACGCTCCTCCAGGTGTTTCCTGCTCTGTGACGCTCCTCCAGGTGTTGCCTGCTCTGTGACGCTCCTCCAGGTGTTTCCTGCTCTGTGACGCTCCTCCAGGTGTTGCCTGGTCTGTGACGCTCCTCCAGGTGTTTCCTGCTCTGTGACGCTCCTCCAGCTGTTGCCTGGTCTGTGACGCTCCTCCAGGTGTTGCCTGGTCTGTGACGCTCCTCCAGCTGTTTCCTGCTCTGTGACGCTCCTCCAGGTGTTTCCTGGTCTGTGACGCTCCTCCAGGTGTTGCCTGCTCTGTGACGCTCCTCCAGGTGTTGCCTGCTCTGTGACGCTCCTCCAGCTGTTTCCTGGTCTGTGACGCTCCTCCAGGTGTTTCCTGCTCTGTGACGCTCCTCCAGGTGTTGCCTGCTCTGTGACGCTCCTCCAGCTGTTTCCTGGTCTGTGACGCTCCTCCAGGTGTTGCCTGCTCTGTGACGCTCCTCCAGCTGTTTCCTGGTCTGTGACGCTCCTCCAGGTGTTTCCTGCTCTGTGACGCTCCTCCAGGTGTTGCCTGCTCTGTGACGCTCCTCCAGGTGTTTCCTGGTCTGTGACGCTCCTCCAGGTGTTTCCTGCTCTGTGACGCTCCTCCAGCTGTTTCCTGGTCTGTGACGCTCCTCCAGGTGTTTCCTGCTCTGTGACGCTACTCCAGGTGTTGCCTGCTCTGTGACGCTCCTCCAGGTGTTGCCTGGTCTGTGACGCTCCTCCAGGTGTTGCCTGCTCTGTGACGCTCCTCCAGGTGTTGCCTGCTCTGTGACGCTCCTCCAGGTGTTGCCTGCTCTGTGACGCTCCTCCAGGTGTTGCCTGCTCTGTGACGCTCCTCCAGCTGTTGCCTGGTCTGTGACGCTCCTCCAGGTGTTGCCTGGTCTGTGACGCTCCTCCAGGTGTTTCCTGGTCTGTGACGCTCCTCCAGCTGTTGCCTGGTCTGTGACGCTCCTCCAGGTGTTGCCTGGTCTGTGACGCTCCTCCAGGTGTTTCCTGCTCTGTGACGCTCCTCCAGGTGTTACCTGCTCTGTGACGCTCCTCCAGGTGTTGCCTGGTCTGTGACGCTCCTCCAGGTGTTGCCTGCTCTGTGACGCTCCTCCAGGTGTTGCCTGCTCTGTGACGCTCCTCCAGGTGTTGCCTGGTCTGTGACGCTCCTCCAGGTGTTGCCTGCTCTGTGACGCTCCTCCAGGTGTTGCCTGCTCTGTGACGCTCCTCCAGGTGTTGCCTGCTCTGTGACGCTCCTCCAGGTGTTGCCTGCTCTGTGACGCTCCTCCAGGTGTTGCCTGCTCTGTGACGCTCCTCCAGGTGTTGCCTGCTCTGTGACGCTCCTCCAGGTGTTTCCTGGTCTGTGACGCTCCTCCAGGTGTTGCCTGCTCTGTGACGCTCCTCCAGGTGTTGCCTGGTCTGTGACGCTCCTCCAGGTGTTGCCTGCTCTGTGACGCTCCTCCAGGTGTTGCCTGCTCTGTGACGCTCCTCCAGGTGTTGCCTGCTCTGTGACGCTCCTCCAGGTGTTGCCTGGTCTGTGACGCTCCTCCAGGTGTTGCCTGGTCTGTGACGCTCCTCCAGATGTTGCCTGGTCTGTGACGCTCCTCCAGGTGTTGCCTGGTCTGTGACGCTCCTCCAGGTGTTAGTTACACTGCAGGGCTTGACGTGGGATGGAATTGTTTGGTTTCCGCAGTGTGCCCAATCCATCCCCATTTTCTTTTCTTTATTTCCACTTCTATTGCAGGCTGCTTTGCTCTTCGTTCTTTATTTGATCAGGTCATCTGATGTTGAGAATAGGTCTGAGGCAGTGGTTGGTGAAGACTTGTAGCTTGTTCAGGAGGTTCTTTGTTGTTTTCCACGTCTCAGATCTGTAGAGGAGTATGGTGTTTATACTTAAGTTGAATAGCCGTATTTTGGTCTTGAGTGTGATGTTACCTGCTCTCAATATGGCCCCCATCATGCCAAATGCATCTCTTGCCTATTCTCCTCTTTACATCTCCTTCTGATCCGCCATCAGTCAGTAATCAGGACAGTAATGCAATATCATCTGCAAAGTCTAGGTCGTCCAGTTGTCCGTGGCTTGCCGCATGATCCCGTCCACCGCTAAGAGGAATAGTAGTGGGGAAAGTAAGCAGCCTTGCCTGACTCCTGTTGTGATGTGAAAAGCCTCTGTCAGCTGGCCTTCGTGTATGATCCTACATTGCATTCCCGAATAGGTGTTCTTGATGATGGTGGTGAACTTCTCTGGTATGCCGGAGGGTCTCATCAGTTGCCAGAGCACTTCCCTATCCAGACTGTCGAATGCTTTCTCGAAGTTTAGAAATACTGTGTAAAGTGGAGACTTTAAGGTTGTATCAGCAATTTCTGGCCCAAACATAAATGATCACATTCATCTAATCATATAATGTCTGTAGGCAGCCTAGGCTCTGAGATCTGCACACAAAAACAATTGGTTTCACCAACCACTCAAAACCAAAATAAATAGTGTTCAAACCAATCACCGACAGGGGGGGGTGTTGTGAGGTTCTGCGCTCATGCACGGCTGCAGGCGAAGTCGTAGCTGAAGAAGAAGCCAGCGTCTATCAATGAACAAGAGAAATTGAACATGGCTGAGACTGAGTCAATCCCCAGGAGGAGGAGGAGGGAATGCCATCGTGTTTATTCCAAGACACGGCTTCTTCTTCAGCTCCGACTGCGCTGGCAGCCGTGCACGAGCGCAATAAGACGACACCGTTCTTTCTACACAGACTTTAAACGTGAACCTGTGAGAAACGCTGATGATGCTCACGTGCGCATCAATAATTAATTCTGTAGTTATACGTATTTGAATATATGTGCGGAGGTTTTGTAATTCCCTACAAACCAAGCCTTAAACTACTGGTCTGGCATTAAAATTTTGGAACAGAATTGTATCACTTCGGGGTAGATTCGCGAAACCGAAATTATCCCACAACGCTTTATCTGTAGAGTGGTACAGGGATCCTCCATCGGGAGAGGCTAGTTGGCACTTCAGCGCTGCGCTGTCATCGGGTCCAGGAGAAGGTCCTTCCTCAGATCCGGATACGGCCTGGATCCGGCAGGCTGCGGGAAAAACTCGGGATAAACAAAGACACTAAAATTAGCGTAGATGCCGTTCTTCTTATGATGTAACGAGTACATCAGGATTTAAGGGAAGTGTTCCCAGTTCCGGCTGACCTAATCTATGCAGCCTAACATTGAGTTATAGAAGTCTATAATGTGTTATGTGAATGCTAGGCCGAAGAGATGTGTCTTTAAGAAGACTTAAGTCTTAGGAAGTCTGAAGTTCAGAGTTTTGGTGCTAAATAGGAAAAGGACGATAAGGTGACGGTTCTAGAGGAGGTGCTTGACGTTACTTGCATTTTCTTAAAGCTGCCGTCGGCAAGTCTGGCAGATTGAGTGGACTTAGATCAAATTTTGAATGTTTACAACTCTCATGCCCCTGCCCCACTACCAACGAGCACCCGCCCATCGTCAGTGCGTGTGTACCTGATTTTCTGTGAACGCGTCCGTCTCTTCAGCATCGATCAACACCATAGACTCGGAGGTCGGCTGCCCTGGCTAATCTATCCATAGATAGCAATAACCGAGGAATTGGAAGCTTGTTATTAGATTTTCTCTCTGCCATCACGCTTCATACAATCTTCAGGCGAACTTCAGGCGTGTCGTGTGCATGTGATATTGTAACGTCCGCGCGAGGGAGGCGGATCTGTGATTTGTGCACGACCTGTGATTGACAGTCAGATCTCACACCCCCCTCGCTGATTAGACCCGATGATCCGGGAGCGGTGGATTTTTGCAAAACAAAATAACACGCTCCAGGTGGAGTTAGAAGCTCGGGCTTTTTTCTAAAACCACCTTATTTATGTTGTTCTGTCGGATTATAGTGTCAATTTCACTGAATTTGATCAAAAAAATGTTGCCGACGGCAGCTTTAATCATTTTCCAATATAAGTTGCAGCACATTTCAGATGACTTGTATTCCGGAAAAAATATGTAAATGAACATCATAATTATCAAAGTGATTTATTTATTTATAATTTTTATTTTTATATATATATATATATATATATATATTAGTGTGTGAATCTGACACATCAACTGTAAACACTTTTTCTGTCTTTTTTTTCTTCCATCCTCGTTTATATTAACATTAGATGTGATTTAAACGTGGATAATTTTCCCTGTTCTTTATCCATGTCAGTGATTAGGATGTTGAAGTAGCGATTTCTACCTTTAGTTGTTTCCACCTGTAGTGTTTAACAGTCAGCGTTTTCCAGGTCTGGTCATGTGAACCGCGTGTGTGTGTTTGTGCGTCTGTGCAGCTGGTGAAGGAGGTGGACAACGAGGTGCGTCTGCGTCTGATGCAGTTCGTGACGGGAACCTGCAGGCTTCCATTGGGCGGCTTCGCTGAGCTTATGGGTGTGTGTCCGTGCTTCAGATAAACACACACTCAGATCCTTCAGATAAACACACACTCAGATCCTTCAGATAAACACACGCTCAGATCCTTCAGATAAACACACACTCAGATCCTTCAGATTAACACACGCTCAGATCCTTCAGATAAACACACGCTCAGATCCTTCAGATAAACACACACTCAGATCCTTCAGATAAACACACACTCAGATCCTTCAGATAAACACACACTCAGATCCTTCAGATAAACACACACTCAGATCCTTCAGATAAACACACGCTCAGATCCTTCAGATAAACACACACTCAGATCCTTCAGATAAACACACACTCAGATCCTTCAGATAAACACACACTCAGATCCTTCAGATAAACACACACTCAGATCCTTCAGATAAACACACACTCAGATCCTTCAGATAAACACACACTCAGATCCTTCAGATAAACACACGCTCAGATCCTTCAGATTAACACACACTCAGATCCTTCAGATTAACACACACTCAGATCCTTCAGATAAACACACACTCAGATCCTTCAGATTAACACACACTCAGATCCTTCAGATTAACACACACTCAGATCCTTCAGATTAACACACACTCAGATCCTTCAGATAAACACACACTCAGATCCTTCAGATAAACACACGCTCAGATCCTTCAGATAAACACACACTCAGATCCTTCAGATAAACACACACTCAGATCCTTCAGATAAACACACGCTCAGATCCTTCAGATAAACACACGCTCAGATCCTTCAGATAAACACACACTCAGATCCTTCAGATAAACACACGCTCAGATCCTTCAGATAAACACACACTCAGATCCTTCAGATTAACACACACTCAGATCCTTCAGATTAACACACACTCAGATCCTTCAGATAAACACACACTCAGATCCTTCAGATAAACACACGCTCAGATCCTTCAGATAAACACACGCTCAGATCCTTCAGATAAACACACACTCAGATCCTTCAGATAAACACACGCTCAGATCCTTCAGATAAACACACACTCAGATCCTTCAGATTAACACACACTCAGATCCTTCAGATTAACACACACTCAGATCCTTCAGATAAACACACACTCAGATCCTTCAGATAAACACACACTCAGATCCTTCAGATTAACACACACTCAGATCCTTCAGATTAACACACACTCAGATCCTTCAGATAAACACACACTCAGATCCTTCAGATAAACACACGCTCAGATCCTTCAGATAAACACACGCTCAGATCCTTCAGATAAACACACACTCAGATCCTTCAGATAAACACACACTCAGATCCTTCAGATAAACACACACTCAGATCCTTCAGATAAACACACACTCAGATCCTTCAGATAAACACACACTCAGATCCTTCAGATAAACACACGCTCAGATCCTTCAGATTAACACACACTCAGATCCTTCAGATTAACACACACTCAGATCCTTCAGATAAACACACACTCAGATCCTTCAGATTAACACACACTCAGATCCTTCAGATTAACACACACTCAGATCCTTCAGATTAACACACACTCAGATCCTTCAGATAAACACACACTCAGATCCTTCAGATAAACACACGCTCAGATCCTTCAGATAAACACACACTCAGATCCTTCAGATAAACACACACTCAGATCCTTCAGATAAACACACACTCAGATCCTTCAGATAAACACACGCTCAGATCCTTCAGATAAACACACACTCAGATCCTTCAGATTAACACACACTCAGATCCTTCAGATAAACACACGCTCAGATCCTTCAGATAAACACACACTCAGATCCTTCAGATTAACACACACTCAGATCCTTCAGATTAACACACACTCAGATCCTTCAGATAAACACACACTCAGATCCTTCAGATAAACACACACTCAGATCCTTCAGATAAACACACACTCAGATCCTTCAGATTAACACACACTCAGATCCTTCAGATTAACACACACTCAGATCCTTCAGATAAACACACACTCAGATCCTTCAGATAAACACACACTCAGATCCTTCAGATAAACACACGCTCAGATCCTTCAGATAAACACACACTCAGATCCTTCAGATAAACACACACTCAGATCCTTCAGATAAACACACACTCAGATCCTTCAGATAAACACACACTCAGATCCTTCAGATAAACACACACTCAGATCCTTCAGATAAACACACGCTCAGATCCTTCAGATTAACACACACTCAGATCCTTCAGATTAACACACACTCAGATCCTTCAGATAAACACACACTCAGATCCTTCAGATTAACACACACTCAGATCCTTCAGATTAACACACACTCAGATCCTTCAGATTAACACACACTCAGATCCTTCAGATAAACACACACTCAGATCCTTCAGATTAACACACACTCAGATCCTTCAGATAAACACACACTCAGATCCTTCAGATAAACACACACTCAGATCCTTCAGATAAACACACGCTCAGATCCTTCAGATAAACACACACTCAGATCCTTCAGATAAACACACACTCAGATCCTTCAGATAAACACACACTCAGATCCTTCAGATAAACACACGCTCAGATCCTTCAGATAAACACACACTCAGATCCTTCAGATTAACACACACTCAGATCCTTCAGATAAACACACGCTCAGATCCTTCAGATAAACACACACTCAGATCCTTCAGATTAACACACACTCAGATCCTTCAGATTAACACACACTCAGATCCTTCAGATAAACACACACTCAGATCCTTCAGATAAACACACACTCAGAACCTTCAGATAAACACACGCTCAGATCCTTCAGATAAACACACACTCAGATCCTTCAGATAAACACACGCTCAGATCCTTCAGATAAACACACACTCAGATCCTTCAGATTAACACACACTCAGATCCTTCAGATTAACACACACTCAGATCCTTCAGATAAACACACACTCAGATCCTTCAGATAAACACACACTCAGATCCTTCAGATTAACACACACTCAGATCCTTCAGATTAACACACACTCAGATCCTTCAGATAAACACACACTCAGATCCTTCAGATAAACACACACTCAGATCCTTCAGATTAACACACACTCAGATCCTTCAGATAAACACACTCTCAGATCCTTCAGATAAACACACACTCAGATCCTTCAGATAAACACACTCTCAGATCCTTCAGATAAACACACACTCAGATCCTTCAGATAAACACACACTCCGATCCTTCAGATAAACACACTCTCAGATCCTTCAGATTAACACACACTCAGATCCTTCAGATAAACACACACTCCGATCCTTCAGATAAACACACACTCAGATCCTTCAGATAAACACACTCTCAGATCCTTCAGATAAACACACACTCAGATCCTTCAGATAAACACACACTCAGATCCTTCAGATAAACACACTCTCAGATCCTTCAGATTAACACACACTCAGATCCTTCAGATAAACACACACTCAGATCCTTCAGATAAACACACACTCAGATCCTTCAGATAAACACACACTCAGATCCTTCAGATTAACACACGCTCAGATCCTTCCGATAAACACACACTCAGATCCTTCAGATAAACACACACTCAGATCCTTCAGATAAACACACACTCAGATCCTTCAGATAAACACACGCTCAGATCCTTCAGATAAACACACACTCAGATCCTTCAGATAAACACACACTCAGATCCTTCAGATAAACACACACTCAGATCCTTCAGATAAACACACGCTCAGATCCTTCAGATAAACACACACTCAGATCCTTCAGATTAACACACACTCAGATCCTTCAGATAAACACACACTCAGATCCTTCAGATAAACACACACTCCGATCGGCTGTAAGGACTCTGTGTATTCTCTCCTCTGATGCGTTTGAACACTTCTCCTCCTCCAGGGAGCAACGGGCCGCAGAAGTTCTGCATTGAGAAGGTGGGCAAGGAGACGTGGCTGCCGCGGAGTCACACCTGGTGAGTGTCATGATGATGTTAGGAAGCGGACGCACGTTCACGTCTCACTCGCTCCTCTGTGCTCAGCTTCAACAGGCTGGATCTGCCTCCCTATAAAAGCTTCGAACAGCTGAAGGAGAAGCTGCTCTTCGCCATCGAGGAGACGGAAGGCTTCGGTCAGGAGTGACGAGCGCCTCTGCCCTGTACGGCGGCGCATCAGCCAAGTAAAACAAAACCATGAAACTTGCACAGACGATTACCAATGTAAATAAGCTATTTTGTCATTTTAAACCAAATCTTTATCTTAAGACCTCATTTAGCGATCTTCATAACATGATTCCCCATGAATATGCAAGCGTTCGAGCTTTTCTGATCTTTTCAATGCTGATATCTATATACAACGCTTTGGGTTATTCATTTGGCGGGTTTTTAAAATGAACCTGAAAAAAAAACATTAGTGAGGATTTTATAGTAGAACTCAAACTTACGGCTCTAGTTTTATAGAGCTTTTACAGAATGATTGTAGAGTTTGATCAGGTGCCTGGGGTTGGACATTGAGTTTAGTTAAGCGCTTGCATGGCTGCCTGCGGAGTGACCGGCGCCAGACCGCGGTCTCATATCATTCATCAGGATTGGCTCTGGACAGTATTGCTGTTGGCACTTTAGTATTCGTCAGGATCTCTGCACATGCTCAGAAAGGAAGTCAGTTGTGCTCAAGCACTTCATTATTTCTGTGGCCTTTGACCGTCAGGGGAGGAAAACTGTGTCCATGAATATTTCATATTAAAATATGAGTTCAAACAAACTCTTGTGTCTCGTGTTCTTCAAGTGGGTTTTATTTAGATTTTTCAATTGCATCTCATCACAGAACTCTGAGCTCTACATTTCTTAATGTTTTATATTTATTCTAGTTTATTTAGCTTTATTTCATTTGCACAAAGAATACACAAATATGACAGAGTTGCTCCCAAACTCCTGACAAAACATCTGGAGGATGAATCGTTCTGTGAGAAAAGCAAAGCTAAACTGAAGGATTTAAAGTTTTTACTGTTTGGGTTAGGCTAAACTGGCCAGTCGATCCAAGGTCTCTGTTTGCTCGTGTCGTATGTGTGAACACACACCAGGCCTGTCAGAAGATCCAGCTAACACAAACACAGCAGTGGCGGATCATGCTAACAGAAACACAGCAGTGGCGGATCATGCTAACAGAAACACAGCAGTGGCGGATCATGCTAACACACAAACACAGCAGTGGCGGATCATGCTAACACACAAACACAGCAGTGGCGGATCATGCTAACACACAAACACAGCAGTGGCGGATCATGCTAACAGAAACACAGCAGTGGCGGATCATGCTAACAGAAACACAGCAGTGGTGGATCATGCTAACACAGCAGTGGCGGATCATGCTAACACACAAACACAGCAGTGGCAGATCATGCTAACAGAAACACAGCAGTGGCGGATCATGCTAACACAGCAGTGGCGGATCATGCTAACAGAAACACAGCAGTGGCGGATCATGCTAACAGAAACACAGCAGTGGCGGATCATGCTAACAGAAACACAGCAGTGGTGGATCATGCTAACAGAAACACAGCAGTGGCGGATCATGCTAACAGAAACACAGCAGTGGCGGATCATGCTAACACACAAACACAGCAGTGGCGGATCATGCTAACACACAAACACAGCAGTGGCGGATCATGCTAACAGAAACACCGCAGTGGCGGATCATGCTAACACACAAACACAGCAGTGGCGGATCATGCTAACACACAAACACAGCAGTGGCGGATCATGCTAACACACAAACACCGCAGTGGCGGATCATGCTAACACACAAACACAGCAGTGGCGGATCATGCTAACACACAAACACAGCAGTGGCGGATCATGCTAACACACAAACACAGCAGTGGCGGATCATGCTAACACACAAACACAGCAGTGGCGGATCATGCTAACACACAAACACAGCAGTGGCGGATCATGCTAACACACAAACACAGCAGTGGCGGATCATGCTAACACACAAACACAGCAGTGGCGGATCATGCTAACACAAAAACACAGCAGTGGCGGATCATGCTAACACACAAACACAGCAGTGGCGGATCATGCTAACACACAAACACAGCAGTGGCGGATCATGCTAACACACAAACACAGCAGTGGCGGATCATGCTAACACACAAACACAGCAGTGGCGGATCATGCTAACACACAAACACAGCAGTGGCGGATCATGCTAACACACAAACACAGCAGTGGCGGATCATGCTAACACACAAACACAGCAGTGGCGGATCATGCTAACACACAAACACAGCAGTGGCGGTGAACCACAGGCGCTTTTATGCATAGATTTCGTCCGGTTAATGTCAGACATGAAAGAGTCTAAAATAGTCAATAGTAAATCTCCATCGTACACAAATCAACTAAGTCATTAAAAAGCCAGATTAAGGGTCATCTCCGGGTCCGGGCGCAGCGGGACTCATCCGCTGAGTTTCTTCAGCAGCTCCAGCGCCTCCTTATGGACCTGCATTGGGTCAGACAGGGACATCAGCCTCTGATGACACACACACACACACGACTGATGACGCACACACACACGACTGATGCCGCACACACACACGACTGATGCCGCACACACACACGACTGATGACGCACACACACACACGACTGATGCCGCACACACACACACGACTGAGGCCGCACACACACACGACTGATGCCGCACACACACACGACTGATGCCGCACACACACACGACTGATGACGCACACACACACGACTGATGCCACACACACACACGACTGATGCCACACACACACACGACTGATGACGCACACACACACGACTGATGACGCACACACACACACGACTGATGCCACACACACACACACACACGACTGATGATGACGCACACACACACGACTGATGACGCACACACACACACGACTGATGACGCACACACACACGACTGATGCCGCACACACACACGACTGATGACGCACACACACACACACACGACTGATGCCGCACACACACACGACTGATGCCGCACACACACACGACTGATGACGCACACACACACGACTGATGACGCACACACACACGACTGATGACGCACACACACACGACTGATGACGCACACACACACACGACTGATGCCGCACACACACACACGACTGATGCCGCACACACACACGACTGATGCCGCACACACACACACGACTGATGCCGCACACACACGACTGATGACGCACACACACACACGACTGATGACGCACACACACACACGACTGATGCCGCACACACACACACGACTGATGACGCACACACACACACGACTGATGCCGCACACACACACGACTGATGACACACACACACACGACTGATGCCGCACACACACACGACTGATGACGCACACACACACACGACTGATGACGCACACACACACACGACTGATGACGCACACACACACGACTGATGCCGCACACACACACACGACTGATGACGCACACACACACGACTGATGCCGCACACACACACGACTGATGACGCACACACACACACGACTGATGACGCACACACACACACGACTGATGCCGCACACACACACACGACTGATGACGCACACACACACGACTGATGACGCACACACACACGACTGATGACGCACACACACACGACTGATGACGCACGCACACACACACACACGACTGATGACGCACACACACACACACACGACTGATGACGCACACACACACACACACACGACTGATGACGCACACACACACACACACGACTGATGACGCACACACACACACACACGACTGATGACGCACACACACACGACTGATGACGCACACACACACGACTGATGACGCACACACACACGACTGATGATGCACACACACACGACTGATGACGCACACACACACGACTGATGACGCACACACACACACGACTGATGCCGCACACACACACACGACTGATGACGCACACACACACGACTGATGCCGCACACACACACGACTGATGACGCACACACACGACTGATGACGCACACACACGCGACTGATGCCACACACACACACGACTGATGACGCACACACACGACTGATGACGCACACACACACACGACTGATGACGCACACACACACACGACTGATGACGCACACACACACACGACTGATGACGCACACACACGACTGATGACGCACACACACACACGACTGATGACGCACACACACACGACTGATGCCGCACACACACACGACTGATGACGCACACACACACGACTGATGACGCACACACACACACGATTGATGACGCACACACACACACACGACTGATGACGCACACACACACACGACTGATGACGCACACACACACGACTGATGCCGCACACACACACGACTGATGACGCACACACACACGACTGATGACGCACACACACACGACTGATGACGCACACACACACGACTGATGACGCACACACACACACACGACTGATGACGCACACACACACGACTGATGACGCACACACACACGACTGATGCCGCACACACACACGACTGATGACGCACACACACACGACTGATGACGCACACACACACGACTGATGACGCACACACACACGCGACTGATGACGCACACACACACACGACTGATGACGCACACACACACACACGACTGATGACGCACACACACACACGACTGATGACGCACACACACACGACTGATGACGCACACACACACGACTGATGACGCACACACACACACGACTGATGACGCACACACACACACGACTGATGACGCACACACAGACGACTGATGACGCACACACACACGACTGATGACGCACACACACACACACACACGACTGATGACGCACACACACACGACTGATGACACGCACACACGACTGATGACGCACACACACACGACTGATGCCACACACACACACGACTGATGACGCACACACACACACACACGACTGATGGCACACACACACGACTGATGACGCACACACACGACTGATGACGCACACACACACACACACGACTGATGACACACACACACACACACACACACACGACTGATGACGCACACACGCACACACACGACTGATGACGCACACACACACACACACACGACTGATGACGCACACACACACACACACACACACGACTGATGACGCACACACACACACACACACGACTGATGACGCACACACACACGACTGATGACGCACACACACACGACTGATGACGCACACACACACACGACTGATGACGCACACACACACGACTGATGACGCACACACACGACTGATGACGCACACACACACACACGACTGATGACGCACACACACACACACACACACACACACGACTGATGAAGGTGTTTATGGACCTGTTTGTCTTCTTCTGTGACGGCAGGATAGTCTCGCGCTCTCGTGAGCCACAGCGCCGCCCGCTGGACGTCTCTCAGCATCGCGTACGTCTTTCCCAGCATCAGCAGGTTCTTGCTGTAGAAATTTGGCTCAACTAAATTGAAATATTAAACTGTTAGGAATCAGTCACATGTCAAATAAATAATCAACAAACATTAAGGTGCTTGTGTTCACATCATACGAGACCTTCTTCAGCTTTCAGGAAAAACGCCAAAGCCTGATGGAGACAGAACATTTATAGTGTCTGCATAACCCAGGCTACAACACACAACACAACATTTCCAACACTGAAAACCATCATCATTATTAATTCACTGACGTCTTCATAAGTGGCTGTCGGCGGCGACGCAAAGATAACGGCTGCAACTTTCCGCTGGTACCACGGCAACTCAGCGAACGCAAAACACCTGCGAGGAAGAGACGCGTTACTGAAGGCTTCGGTGCGGCCAGTGTGTGTGTGTGTGTGTGTGTGTGTGTGTGTATACCAGTGATGAGCAAGTGTGTGTGTGTGTGTGTGTTTATACCAGTGATGAGCCAGTGTGTGTGTGTGTGTGTGTGTGTGTGTGTGTTTATACCAGTGCTGAGCAAGTGTGTGTGTGTGTGTGTGTATACCAGTGATGAGCAAGTGTGTGTGTGTGTGTGTGTTTATACCAGTGATGAGCCAGTGTGTGTGTGTGTGTGTGTGTGTGTTTATACCAGTGATGAGCAAGTGTGTGTGTGTGTGTGTTTATACCAGTGATGAGCAAGTGTGTGTGTGTGTGTGTGTGTTTATACCAGTGATGAGCAAGTGTGTGTGTGTTTATACCAGTGATGAGCCAGTGTGTGTGTGTGTGTGTTTATACCAGTGATGAGCAAGTGTGTGTGTGTGTGTGTGTTTATACCAGTGATGAGCCAGTGTGTGTGTGTGTGTGTGTGTGTGTGTGTGTTTATACCAGTGATGAGCAAGTGTGTGTGTGTGTGTGTGTGTGTGTGTGTTTATACCAGTGCTGAGCAAGTGTGTGTGTGTGTGTGTGTGTGTGTGTGTGTGTGTGTTTATACCAGTGATGAGCAAGTGTGTGTGTGTGTGTTTATACCAGTGCTGAGCAAGTGTGTGTGTGTGTGTGTGTGTGTGTGTGTGTTTATACCAGTGATGAGCAAGTGTGTGTGTGTGTGTGTGTGTTTATACCAGTGATGAGCAAGTGTGTGTGTTTATACCAGTGATGAGCAAGTGTGTGTGTTTATACCAGAACAAACTCACCAGTAACCAAGAATGTGGATAGACGTCGCGTCTTTAGCGTTGAGCTCGATTGCGCGCTGTAGGAATGAGCGGTAGAGGAGTTTCACTCGATCAGTGTGAGTTAGGGTTAGATGGTGAGTTAAGCCCCGTTCACACCGCCAGCGATTTTGTCGCTGTGTGTCGCTAGTCTCTGTACTGTGAAGTCGCTTGTGGGCGTTGGTAGTGCTGTCGCTCTAATGTTATTGGTTGACTGGACGTCTGGCCATATCTATACTAAATACCATCACAAGTGATAACTAACTTTATATTATTTTAATTTGACTAGAAATTATAGGCTCAAAAGAAACAGTATGCTGTTGGGAGAGTGTTTTTATATTCCCACAGCAGTGTTCAGTGGATTAAATCATTTACTAGATTAACGATCGATCAAGCAACAAATTAAACTCACTCATACGGTCATAAATTACTAAAACGTCATTCGTATTTGACAAATAATACAGTTTCTTGTCTCTAGTCAACACAATGCAGGGGAAACTGTAAAGTGAACTGCAGCAGTGCTAAACTTGCATCAAAAACGTACAACACTCGAACTATAAATGAATTAAACTCACTGAGACTGTCGACAGTTTCTTTTCCATGCATCATTTTATTATATCCATGAATGTGGTTAGTCAAATCATATAAAACAGTGAAATCGCCCTCGAACTCTGTCTCGCCTGCACTCGAGACAGTGACGTAACGTGAGCTCCACTGAAAGTCTTCTTTCCTATTGGTTGTCGCTCGCGAAAATCGCTTCTCATTTGCATAAAGTTGAAATTTCTGAACTTTTGTCGCTTGTCTCCTGTCGCTTGACACGCCCACATTCTGTCGCCAACGGTCACTGTCGCTCGTGTCGCCGGAAGTCGCCAGCGCTCCATTGAAATGAATGGGATCTTGTCGCTTTGTCGCTGCGTGTCGCTGGCGGTGTGAACGGGGCTTTAGGGTTAGATGGTGAGTTAGGGTTAGATGGTGGGTTAGGGTTAGATGGTGAGTTAGGGTTAGATGGTGGGTTAGGGTTAGATGGTGAGTTAGGGTTAGATGGTGGGTTAGGGTTAGATGGTGAGTTAGGGTTAGATGGTGGGTTAGGGTTAGATGGTGAGTTAGGGTTAGATGGTGAGTTAGGGTTAGATGGTGAGTTAGGGTTAGATGGTGAGTTAGGGTTAGATGGTGAGTTAGGGTTAGATGGTGAGTTAGGGTTAGATGGTGGGTTAGGGTTAGATGGTGAGTTAGGGTTAGATGGTGAGTTAGGGTTAGATGGTGAGTTAGGGTTAGATGGTGGGTTAGGGTTAGATGGTGAGTTAGGGTTAGATGGTGAGTTAGGGTTAGATGGTGAGTTAGGGTTAGATGGTGAGTTAGGGTTAGATGGTGAGTTAGGGTTAGATGGTGAGTTAGGGTTAGATGGTGAACTGTGATGCTTAACCCTGAACATCTTACCTCCAAATGCTCTCTGATGATGTAGGAATTCCCTATTTTGACTTTGATCCCTTCATAATCCCCGACATCACTGAGGCAGATGGCGAACCACTGCAGACGACACACACACACAGTCACACACGGCCTACACGGCTACACTCGTTCACAGAGAGACGGATGCTGTACTTTGTGAGCCGCAAAGGAAGAGCGGTTCTTCTCCAGAGCTTTGCTGGCGAAGTCGAAGGCCTCGTATGTGCGCCGCCGCTTCTCCTCGGCGCCGATGCGGGACAGCAGAGCCAGATCACGGGACGCTCGGGCCAAACGCCACAGGAACTCGGCCTCCTCGCTGGGACAACACGTCTGACCGTTACTATGTGTTCAGTTATTACATACATTACAATATGTTCATTAATATCAGAACACTTGCTGTGTGTGTGTGTGTGTGTGTGTGTGTGTGTGTTCTCTCTATATCATCTAACACTGCTGGTGTGTATGTGTGTGTGTGTGTGTGTGTTCTATATAATCTAACACTGCTGGTGTGTGTGTGTGTGTTCTCTCTATATCATCTAACACTGCTGGTGTGTGTGTGTGTGTGTTCTATATAATCTAACACTGCTGGTGTGTGTGTGTGTTCTCTCTATATCATCTAACACTGCTGGTGTGTGTGTGTGTGTGTGTGTGTGTTCTATATAATCTAACACTGCTGGTGTGTGTGTGTGTGTTCTCTCTATATCATCTAACACTGCTGGTGTGTGTGTGTGTGTGTTCTATATAATCTAACACTGCTGGTGTGTGTGTGTGTGTGTGTTCTATATAATCTAACACTGCTGGTGTGTGTGTGTGTGTTCTCTCTATATCATCTAACACTGCTGGTGTGTGTGTGTGTGTGTTCTATATAATCTAACACTGCTGGTGTGTGTGTGTGTGTGTGTTCTATATAATCTAACACTGCTGGTGTGTGTGTGTGTGTTCTCTCTATATCATCTAACACTGCTGGTGTGTGTGTGTGTGTGTTCTATATAATCTAACACTGCTGGTGTGTGTGTGTGTTCTCTCTATATCATCTAACACTGCTGGTGTGTGTGTGTGTGTGTTCTATATAATCTAACACTGCTGGTGTGTGTGTGTGTGTGTGTTCTATATAATCTAACACTGCTGGTGTGTGTGTGTGTGTGTGTGTGTGTGTTCTATATAATCTAACACTGCTGGTGTGTGTGTGTGTGTGTGTTCTATATAATCTAACACTGCTGGTGTGTGTGTGTGTGTTCTCTCTATATCATCTAACACTGCTGGTGTGTGTGTGTGTGTGTTCTATATAATCTAACACTGCTGGTGTGTGTGTGTGTTCTCTCTATATCATCTAACACTGCTGGTGTGTGTGTGTGTGTGTGTTCTATATAATCTAACACTGCTGGTGTGTGTGTGTGTGTTCTCTCTATATCATCTAACACTGCTGGTGTGTGTGTGTGTGTGTTCTATATAATCTAACACTGCTGGTGTGTGTGTGTGTGTGTTCTCTCTATATCATCTAACACTGCTGGTGTGTGTGTGTGTGTGTGTGTTCTATCTAATCTAACACTGCTGGTGTGTGTGTGTGTGTGTGTGTTCTATATAATCTAACACTGCTGGTGTGTGTGTGTGTGTGTTCTCTCTAATCTAACACTGCTGGTGTGTGTGTGTGTGTGTGTGTTCTATCTAATCTAACACTGCTGGTGTGTGTGTGTGTGTGTGTGTTCTATATAATCTAACACTGCTGGTGTGTGTGTGTGTGTGTTCTCTCTAATCTAACACTGCTGGTGTGTGTGTCGTGTGTGTGTTCTATCTAATCTAACACTGCTGGTGTATGTGTGTGTGTGTGTGTTCTATATCATCTAACACTGCTGGTGTGTGTGTGTGTGTGTGTGTGTTCTATATCATCTAACACTGCTGGTGTGTGTGTGTGTGTGTGCTCTATATCATCTAACACTGCTGGTGTGTGTGTTCTCCTGAGACGGGCTGGTTTTAATCTGTCATACTTAACTAGAGAGTGTGACATGCTGGTTAACAACAGACCTAGTTCACCTTTTACTCAAGTTCATTTGTGCAGTTTTTATACTGGCTCATTCGCTTTCTCAGGTCAGTTTTACCAGTCCTAACACTTCTCAGGTCAGTTTTACCAGTCCTAACACTTCTCAGGTCAGTTTTACCAGCCCTAACACTTCTCAGGTCAGTTTTACCAGTCCTAACACTATCTCAGGTTAGTTTTACCAGTCCTAACACTATCTCAGGTCAGTTTTACCAGTCCTAACACTTTCTCAGGTCAGTTTTACCAGTCCTAACAATTTCTCAGGTTAGTTTTACCAGTCCTAACACTATCTCAGGTCAGTTTTACCAGCCCTAACACTTTCTCAGGTCAGTTTTACCAGTCCTAACACTTCTCAGGTCAGTTTTACCAGTCCTAACACTTCTCAGGTCAGTTTTACCAGTCCTAACACTTCTCAGGTCAGTTTTACCAGTCCTAACACTTTCTCAGGTTAGTTTTACCAGTCCTAACACTATCTCAGGTCAGTTTTACCAGTCCTAACACTTCTCATGGCAGTTTTACCAGTCCTAACACTTCTCAGGTTAGTTTTACCAGTCCTAACACTTTCTCATGTTAGTTTTACCAGTCCTAACACTTTTTCAGGTCAGTTTTACCAGTCCTAACACTTTCTCAGGTTAGTTTTACCAGTCCTAACACTTCTCAGGTTAGTTTTACCAGTCCTAACACTTCTCAGGTCAGTTTTGCCAGTCCTAACACTTCTCAGGTCAGTTTTACCAGTCCTAACACTTCTCAGGTCAGTTTTACCAGTCCTAACACATCTCAGGTCAGTTTTACCAGTCCTAACACTTCTCAGGTCAGTTTTACCAGTCCTAACACTTTCTCAGGTTAGTTTTACCAGTCCTAACACTTCTCAGGTCAGTTTTACCAGTCCTAACACTTCTCAGGTCAGTTTTACCAGTCCTAACACTATCTCAGGTCAGTTTTACCAGTCCTAACACTTCTCAGGTCAGTTTTACCAGTCCTAACACTTCTCAGGTCAGTTTTACCAGTCCTAACACTTCTCAGGTCAGTTTTACCAGTCCTAACACTTCTCAGGTCAGTTTTACCAGTCCTAACACTTCTCAGGTCAGTTTTACCAGTCCTAACACTTCTCAGGTCAGTTTTACCAGTCCTAACACTTCTCAGGTCAGTTTTACCAGTCCTAACACTATCTCAGGTCAGTTTTACCAGTCCTAACACTTCTCAGGTCAGTTTTACCAGTCCTAACACTTCTCAGGTCAGTTTTACCAGTCCTAACACTTCTCAGGTCAGTTTTACCAGTCCTAACACTTCTCAGGTCAGTTTTACCAGTCCTAACACTTCTCAGGTCAGTTTTACCAGTCCTAACACTTCTCAGGTCAGTTTTACCAGTCCTAACACTTCTCAGGTCAGTTTTACCAGTCCTAACACTTCTCAGGTCAGTTTTACCAGTCCTAACACTATCTCAGGTCAGTTTTACCAGTCCTAAAACTATCTCAGGTCAGTTTTACCAGTCCTAACACTTCTCAGGTCAGTTTTACCTGTCTTTGTGTTTCACCAGGAGCTGGTGGAGTTTCTCAGTCTCTCCACAGCTGTACAGATAATCTGCTTGTTCTAAAACTTCTTCAGCTGGACAAAATATGCAGTTAAAAATAATAATAAACAGCAGCACTAAGACTTTATTTGAAGCTCATTATTCAATAAGTACCTGATTCCAGCGCACAAACCGAAGCGAAGCGAGTGAGTCTGTCATAGATCAGGAATGACAGTGGAGTTACAGCCACGAGGACAGAAGCGGTTCTGCTCTGAGTCACAAAACTCAAACTATTAATAACCATCATAAATGGCAGCAACATTCACAGGTTATTTGCGCTTTCATGAACACACTCTCTCTCTCTCTCTCTCTCTCTCTCTCTCTCTCTCTCTCACACTCACACACACACACACACTCTCTCTCTCTCATGTTCTACATGTGGTCCTCATAACACTGCTAAAGGCGGCAGATGTGGATCTTACTGAAGTTCTGAGGCGATCAGTCCAAATGCGCTCATTCATCCTCCTCATCTTCACGGTTCTGCTCACTAACCGCCGGAAAGCTCCACACAAACTCGCGGACGCCATCAGTGTCTGAGAACAGAGTTATTCTGTGTGCTTCGAGGTCTGGTTCTCAGTTTGGCTAATAAGGCTAAAGTTTGCGGGTCTATTCCTCCAGCCGGCGCTCTGTCAACACGCACTGCCGTAAATGATGCGTACTTGTCGCAAAGTAGTCTTTGGCTCTAATAAAAAGCTATCATCTATTAAAAGTAAGCACTGTAAGCACACGACGACAATAAAA
>NC_136899.1:0-35000 GCF_949152265.1 Phoxinus phoxinus | reverse complement strand
AGATGTGTTGAGTTGTGGAGTTGTGTTGATCTCTGTTGTGTGGAGATGTGTTGAGTTGTTGAGTTGTGTTGATCTGCTGAGTGGAGATGTGTGTTGTGTTGTGGAGTTGTGTTGATCTGTTGTGTGGAGATGTGTTGAGTTGTTTAGTTGTGTGTTGTGTTGTGGAGTTGTGTTGATCTCTGTTGTGTGGAGATGTGTTGAGTTGTGGAGTTGTGTTGATCTGCTGTGTGGAGATGTGTGTTGTGTTGTGGAGTTGTGTTGATCTGTTGTGTGGAGATGTGTTGAGTTGTGGAGTTGTGTTGATCTGTTGTGTGGAGATGTGTTGAGTTGTGTTGATCTGCTGTGTGGAGATGTGTTGTGTTGTGGAGTTGTGTTGATCTCTGTTGTGTGGAGATGTGTTGAGTTGTGGAGTTGTGTTGATCTCTGTTGTGTGGAGATGTGTTGAGTTGTGGAGATGTGTTGAGTTGTGGAGTTGTGTTGATCTGTTGTGTGGAGATGTGTTGAGTTGTGTTGATCTGCTGTGTGGAGATGTGTGGAGTTGTGTTGATGTCTGTTGTGTGGAGATGTGTTGAGTTGTGGAGATGTGTTGATCTCTGTTGTGTGGAGATGTGTTGAGTTGTTGAGTTGTGTTGATCTCTGTTGTGTGGAGATGTGTTGAATTGTTGAGTTGTGTTGATCTCTGTTGTGTGGAGATGTGTTGAGTTGTTGAGTTGTGTTGATCTCTGTTGTGTGGAGATGTGTTGAGTTGTTGAGTTGTGTTGATCTCTGCTGTGTGGAGATGTGTGGAGTTGTTGAGTTGTGTTGATCTCTGTTGTGTGGAGATGTGTTGAGTTGTTGAGTTGTGTTGATCTCTGTTGTGTGGAGATGTGTTGAGTTGTTGAGTTGTGTTGATCTCTGTTGTGTGGAGATGTGTTGAGTTGTTGAGTTGTGTTGATCTCTGTTGTGTGGAGATGTGTTGTGTTGTGGAGTTGTGTTGATCTGCTGTGTGGAGATGTGTGGAGTTGTTGAGTTGTGTTGATCTCTGTTGTGTGGAGATGTGTTGAGTTGTGGAGTTGTGTTGATCTCTGTTGTGTGGAGATGTGTTGAGTTGTTGAGTTGTGTTGATCTGCTGTGTGGAGATGTGTGGAGTTGTTGAGTTGTGTTGATCTCTGTTGTGTGGAGATGTGTTGAGTTGTGGAGTTGTGTTAATCTGTTGTGTGGAGATGTGTTGAGTTGTGTTGATCTGCTGTGTGGAGATGTGTTGAGTTGTGTTGATCTGCTGTGTGGAGATGTGTGGAGTTGTGTTGATCTCTGTTGTGTGGAGATGTGTTGAGTTGTGGAGTTGTGTTGATCTCTGTTGTGTGGAGATGTGTTGAGTTGTGAAGTTGTGTTGATCTCTGTTGTGTGGAGATGTGTTGAGTTGTGTTGATCTCTGTTGTGTGGAGATGTGTTGAGTTGTTGAGTTGTGTTGATCTGCTGTGTGGAGATGTGTGGAGTTGTGTTGATCTCTGTTGTGTGGAGATGTGTTGTGTTGTGGAGTTGTGTTGATCTGTTGTGTGGAGATGTGTTGAGTTGTGTTGATCTGCTGTGTGGAGATGTGTGGAGTTGTGTTGATCTCTGTTGTGTGGAGATGTGTTGAGTTGTGGAGTTGTGTTGATCTCTGTTGTGTGGAGATGTGTTGAGTTGTGGAGATGTGTTGATCTCTGTTGTGTGGAGATGTGTTGAGTTGTTGAGTTGTGTTGATCTCTGTTGTGTGGAGATGTGTTGAATTGTTGAGTTGTGTTGATCTCTGTTGTGTGGAGATGTGTTGAGTTGTTGAGTTGTGTTGATCTCTGTTGTGTGGAGATGTGTTGAGTTGTTGAGTTGTGTTGATCTCTGCTGTGTGGAGATGTGTGGAGTTGTTGAGTTGTGTTGATCTCTGTTGTGTGGAGATGTGTTGAGTTGTTGAGTTGTGTTGATCTCTGTTGTGTGGAGATGTGTTGAGTTGTTGAGTTGTGTTGATCTCTGTTGTGTGGAGATGTGTTGAGTTGTTGAGTTGTGTTGATCTCTGTTGTGTGGAGATGTGTTGAGTTGTTGAGTTGTGTTGATCTCTGTTGTGTGGAGATGTGTTGTGTTGTGGAGTTGTGTTGATCTGCTGTGTGGAGATGTGTGGAGTTGTTGAGTTGTGTTGATCTCTGTTGTGTGGAGATGTGTTGTGTTGTGGAGTTGTGTTGATCTGTTGTGTGGAGATGTGTTGAGTTGTGTTGATCTGCTGTGTGGAGATGTGTTGAGTTGTTGAGTTGTGTTGATCTCTGTTGTGTGGAGATGTGTTGAGTTGTGTTGATCTCTGTTGTGTGGAGATGTGTTGAGTTGTTGAGTTGTGTTGATCTGCTGTGTGGATATGTGTGGAGTTGTTGAGTTGTGTTGATCTCTGTTGTGTGGAGATGTGTTGTGTTGTGGAGTTGTGTTGATCTGTTGTGTGGAGATGTGTTGAGTTGTGTTGATCTGCTGTGTGGAGATGTGTGGAGTTGTGTTGATCTGTTGTGTGGAGATGTGTTGAGTTGTGTTGATCTGCTGTGTGGAGATGTGTTGAGTTGTGTTGATCTGCTGTGTGGAGATGTGTGGAGTTGTGTTGATCTCTGTTGTGTGGAGATGTGTTGAGTTGTGGAGTTGTGTTGATCTCTGTTGTGTGGAGATGTGTTGAGTTGTGGAGTTGTGTTGATCTCTGTTGTGTGGAGATGTGTTGAGTTGTTGAGTTGTGTTGATCTCTGTTGTGTGGAGATATGTTGAGTTGTTGAGTTGTGTTGATCTCTGTTGTGTGGAGATGTGTTGAGTTGTTGAGTTGTGTTGATCTGCTGTGTGGAGATGTGTGGAGTTGTTGAGTTGTGTTGATCTCTGTTGTGTGGAGATGTGTTGTGTTGTGGAGTTGTGTTGATCTGTTGTGTGGAGATGTGTTGAGTTGTGTTGATCTGCTGTGTGGAGATGTGTGGAGTTGTGTTGATCTCTGTTGTGTGGAGATGTGTTGAGTTGTTGAGTTGTGTTGATCTCTGTTGTGTGGAGATGTGTTGAGTTGTGGAGTTGTGTTGATCTGTTGTGTGGAGATGTGTTGAGTTGTGGAGTTGTGTTGATCTCTGTTGTGGAGTTGTGTTGATCTCTGTTGTGTGGAGATGTGTTGAGTTGTGGAGTTGTGTTGATCTGTTGTGTGGAGATGTGTTGAGTTGTGGAGTTGTGTTGATCTCTGTTGTGTGGAGATGTGTTGAGTTGTGGAGTTGTGTTGATCTGTTGTGTGGAGATGTGTTGAGTTGTGTTGATCTGCTGTGTGGAGATGTGTTGATCTGTTGTGTGGAGATGTGTTGTGTTGTGGAGTTGTGTTGATCTCTGTTGTGTGGAGATGTGTTGAGTTGTGGAGTTGTGTTGATCTGTTGTGTGGAGATGTGTTGAGTTGTGTTGATCTGCTGTGTGGAGATGTGTTGAGTTGTTGAGTTGTGTTGATCTCTGTTGTGTGGAGATGTGTTGAGTTGTGGAGTTGTGTTGATCTCTGTTGTGTGGAGATGTGTTGAGTTGTTGAGTTGTGTTGATCTCTGTTGTGTGGAGATGTGTTGAGTTGTGGAGTTGTGTTGATCTGTTGTGTGGAGATGTGTTGAGTTGTGGAGTTGTGTTGATCTCTGTTGTGGAGTTGTGTTGATCTCTGTTGTGTGGAGATGTGTTGAGTTGTGGAGTTGTGTTGATCTGTTGTGTGGAGATGTGTTGATCTCTGTTGTGTGGAGATGTGTTGAGTTGTTGAGTTGTGTTGATCTCTGTTGTGTGGAGATGTGTTGAGTTGTTGAGTTGTGTTGATCTGTTGTGTGGAGATGTGTTGAGTTGTGTTGATCTCTGTTGTGTGGAGATGTGTTGAGTTGTTGAGTTGTGTTGATCTGCTGTGTGGAGATGTGTGGAGTTGTTGAGTTGTTGATCTGCTGTGTGGAGATGTGTGTGGAGTTGAGTGGAGATGTGTTGATCTGCTGTGTGGAGATGTGTTGAGTTGTGGAGTTGTGTTGATCTCTGTTGTGTGGAGATGTGTTGAGTTGTGGAGTTGTGTTGATCTCTGTTGTGTGGAGATGTGTTGAGTTGTGTTGATCTGCTGTGTGGAGATGTGTTGAGTTGTGGAGTTGTGTTGATCTGCTGTGTGGAGATGTGTTGAGTGGAGTTGTGTTGTGTTGATCTCTGTTGTGTGGAGATGTGTGGAGTTGTTGAGTTGTGTTGATCTCTGTTGTGTGGAGATGTGTTGAGTTGTTGAGTTGTGTTGATCTGTTGTGTGGAGATGTGTGGAGTTGTTGAGTTGTGTTGATCTCTGTTGTGTGGAGATGTGTGTGGAGTTGTTGACTTGTGTTGATCTGCTGTGTGGAGTTGTGTTGATCTGCTGTGTGGAGATGTGTTGAGTTGTTGAGTTGTGTTGATCTCTGTTGTGTGGAGATGTGTCGAGTTGTTGAGTTGTGTTGATCTCTGCTGTGTGGAGATGTGTTGAGTTGTTGAGTTGTGTTGATCTGTTGTGTGGAGATGTGTTGAGTTGTGTTGATCTCTGTTGTGTGGAGATGTGTTGAGTTGTTGAGTTGTGTTGATCTGCTGTGTGGAGATGTGTGGAGTTGTTGAGTTGTTGATCTGCTGTGTGGAGATGTGTGTGGAGTTGAGTGGAGATGTGTTGATCTGCTGTGTGGAGATGTGTTGAGTGGAGTTGTGTTGTGTTGATCTCTGTTGTGTGGAGATGTGTTGAGTTGTGGAGTTGTGTTGATCTCTGTTGTGTGGAGATGTGTTGAGTTGTGGAGTTGTGTTGATCTCTGTTGTGTGGAGATGTGTTGAGTTGTGTTGATCTGCTGTGTGGAGATGTGTTGAGTTGTGGAGTTGTGTTGATCTCTGTTGTGTGGAGATGTGTTGAGTTGTTGAGTTGTGTTGATCTGTTGTGTGGAGATGTGTTGAGTTGTGTTGATCTCTGTTGTGTGGAGATGTGTTGAGTTGTTGAGTTGTGTTGATCTGCTGTGTGGAGATGTGTGGAGTTGTTGAGTTGTGTTGATCTCTGTTGTGTGGAGATGTGTTGAGTTGTGGAGTTGTGTTGATCTGCTGTGTGGAGATGTGTGTGGAGTTGAGTGGAGATGTGTTGATCTGCTGTGTGGAGATGTGTTGATCTGCTGTGTGGAGATGTGTGGAGTTGTTGAGTTGTGTTGATCTCTGTTGTGTGGAGATGTGTTGAGTTGTTGACTTGTGTTGATCTGCTGTGTGGAGTTGTGTTGATCTGCTGTGTGGAGATGTGTTGAGTTGTTGAGTTGTGTTGATCTCTGTTGTGTGGAGATGTGTTGAGTTGTTGAGTTGTGTTGATCTCTGCTGTGTGGAGATGTGTTGAGTTGTGGAGTTGTGTTGATCTCTGTTGTGTGGAGATGTGTTGAGTTGTTGAGTTGTGTTGATCTGCTGTGTGGAGATGTGTTGAGTTGTGTTGATCTGCTGTGTGGAGATGTGTTGAGTTGTGTTGATCTGCTGTGTGGAGATGTGTTGAGTTGTTGAGTTGTGTTGATCTGTTGTGTGGAGATGTGTTGAGTTGTGTTGATCTCTGTTGTGTGGAGATGTGTTGAGTTGTTGAGTTGTGTTGATCTGCTGTGTGGAGATGTGTGGAGTTGTTGAGTTGTTGATCTGCTGTGTGGAGATGTGTTGAGTGGAGTTGTGTTGTGTTGATCTCTGTTGTGTGGAGATGTGTTGAGTTGTGGAGTTGTGTTGATCTCTGTTGTGTGGAGATGTGTTGAGTTGTGGAGTTGTGTTGATCTCTGTTGTGTGGAGATGTGTTGAGTTGTGTTGATCTGCTGTGTGGAGATGTGTTGAGTTGTGGAGTTGTGTTGATCTCTGTTGTGTGGAGATGTGTTGAGTTGTTGAGTTGTGTTGATCTGTTGTGTGGAGATGTGTTGAGTTGTGTTGATCTCTGTTGTGTGGAGATGTGTTGAGTTGTTGAGTTGTGTTGATCTCTGTTGTGTGGAGATGTGTTGAGTTGTGGAGTTGTGTTGATCTGCTGTGTGGAGATGTGTGTGGAGTTGTTGAGTTGTGTTGATCTCTGTTGTGTGGAGATGTGTTGAGTTGTTGACTTGTGTTGATCTGCTGTGTGGAGTTGTGTTGATCTGCTGTGTGGAGATGTGTTGAGTTGTTGAGTTGTGTTGATCTCTGTTGTGTGGAGATGTGTTGAGTTGTTGAGTTGTGTTGATCTCTGTTGTGTGGAGATGTGTTGAGTTGTTGACTTGTGTTGATCTGCTGTGTGGAGTTGTGTTGATCTGCTGTGTGGAGATGTGTTGAGTTGTTGAGTTGTGTTGATCTCTGCTGTGTGGAGATGTGTTGAGTTGTGGAGTTGTGTTGATCTCTGTTGTGTGGAGATGTGTTGAGTTGTTGAGTTGTGTTGATCTGCTGTGTGGAGATGTGTTGAGTTGTGTTGATCTGCTGTGTGGAGATGTGTTGAGTTGTGTTGATCTGCTGTGTGGAGATGTGTTGAGTTGTGTTGATCTGCTGTGTGGAGATGTGTGGAGTTGTGTTGATCTGCTGTGTGGAGATGTGTGGAGTTGTGTTGATCTGCTGTGTGGAGATGTGTTGAGTTGTGTTGATCTGCTGTGTGGAGATGTGTTGAGTTGTGTTGATCTGCTGTGTGGAGATGTGTGGAGTTGTGTTGAGTTGTTGAGTTGTGTTGATCTGCTGTGTGGAGATGTGTTGAGTTGTGGAGTTGTGTTGATCTCTGTTGTGTGGAGATGTGTTGAGTTGTTGAGTTGTGTTGATCTGCTGTGTGGAGATGTGTTGAGTTGTTGAGTTGTGTTGATCTCTGTTGTGTGGAGATGTGTTGAGTTGTTGAGTTGTGTTGATCTCTGTTGTGTGGAGATGTGTGGAGTTGTTGAGTTGTGTTGATCTCTGTTGTGTGGAGATGTGTGGAGTTGTTGAGTTGTGTTGATCTCTGCTGTGTGGAGATGTGTGGAGTTGTTGAGTTGTGTTGATCTCTGTTGTGTGGAGATGTGTGGAGTTGTTGAGTTGTGTTGATCTCTGCTGTGTGGAGATGTGTGGAGTTGTTGAGTTGTGTTGATCTCTGTTGTGTGGAGATGTGTGGAGTTGTTGAGTTGTGTTGATCTCTGTTGTGTGGAGATGTGTTGAGTTGTTGAGTTGTGTTGATCTCTGTTGTGTGGAGATGTGTGGAGTTGTTGAGTTGTGTTGATCTCTGTTGTGTGGAGATGTGTTGAGTTGTTGAGTTGTGTTGATCTCTGTTGTGTGGAGATGTGTGGAGTTGTTGAGTTGTGTTGATCTCTGTTGTGTGGAGATGTGTTGAGTTGTTGAGTTGTGTTGATCTCTGTTGTGTGGAGATGTGTGGAGTTGTTGAGTTGTGTTGATCTCTGTTGTGTGGAGATGTGTTGAGTTGTTGAGTTGTGTTGATCTCTGTTGTGTGGAGATGTGTGGAGTTGTTGAGTTGTGTTGATCTCTGTTGTGTGGAGATTAGAGCCCGACCGATATATCGGCAGGCCGATATTATCGGCCGATATTAGGCATTTTCCAAACTATCGGTATCGGCATTTATAATGGCCGATAAACGAATATAAAAAAAATAAATAAAAAAAAACGGACGAAACAGCCTTCAGGGATATTACAGGCACACACGCGCGCGGTCTCTTGCTCTCTCTCCCTCCCTCTCTGCCGTGCACGCGCTACACGGTTTGGAAGCACAGTCTCTGTCTCGCGGGCGCGCTCGCTCTAGATTCCGGAGATTTTAACTAATTCGCGGGCATCAGTGAGCCGCTATCAATATGCGGGAGAGTCCCGGAACTTCCGGGAGGCTATTTTTTTGGTGCTCCCTCAGCTCTTGATGCCTTACGGACAGCGCGTGATGCGCGTGGTGGGAGCTGCGGCACTGGTTAAGTGAGTTCGTGGTGAGTTGGTCATGAAACATATACATTCATTGCTTGAATAACAATTAAAATAACATCCCCATCAGTTCTCTTAACTCAAATAAGCATGATAAAATTTGTGACTATCATGTCCAGTTTTGCTGCTGTTAAATAAGCCGAGAGTGAAGCGGAATTAGCTCGTAACGTTACGTTGTTACAGTGTAGTTGACTGACTGTCCTTTTAACTTTTGACAATGTGACTGAAGTATTTCTTTAATAGCGTGACGGTTATAGCAATGAGACGCATCATCTCTCCTTGGGCCGTTATATTGAAAATGTATGTTTTACAATTTGCAGTATGACGTTATCCATTGCTAAATTATGGCTCATCATAGACTAGCTAATGCCACTATCAGTGGAAGACCGCTAACGTTACGAGCTTGGAAACCACAACAAACTTATTCTGCCTAAATAAAGTAATGATTAATGTATTTATAACTAGCATATCTCTAGTTACAGTCCCTGCATTATAAAATGTAAGTTAGACTTGCGAGGAGTGAACATTTAGACATAGAGAAAAAGTATCAAACGTAGCTTGTGCATAAAAGTTAGCTTTTCTTTTACACGTGTGTGAAATCCAATGACGCCAAGTGTGCGTTGCAGACTGTCATTCAGCCGCAGCATTAACGAGTCACATAATGGATTTAGATCGCTAAATAGTAGGTTTTAGAAGGCAGGCAGCAACTGATGATTGAAAATGGTTTGATGGAGCTTGATGGAAAGAATTTTAAAAGTGCAGGTAAAGGGATAAGCAAGCTGACATTGTAGTATACCGGAATATAAGACAAGTTTTTTGTCCTAAAAATAGGTTGAAAAATGTTTGTTTTTTAGGTTGATAAAAACCTTTATCTTGTTTAATGATAATATAAATGTCATGATGATGATAGTAATAATGTCATTTTTATTTATTTTTTTGTAATTATTACTCTAAATAGTGAAAATAATAATAATGCTGGTAGTAATAGTTGTGGCTGTAGCAGCAATCATTTTATTTGTATGTTTATTACTACAAATAACTAATGTTAGGGAAATCTGTTAATGTTTTGTTGCGCGTTTCTGAATTATTTTTTTATTTTTATATCGGCCGATATATCGGAATATCGGATTTTAAAACCAACAAATATTTGTATCGGTATCGGCCTTCAAAATCCTTTATCGGTTGGGCTCTAGTGGAGATGTGTGGAGTTGTTGAGTTGTTGACTTGTGTTGATCTGCTGTGTGGAGATGTGTGGAGTTGTTGAGTTGTGTTGATCTCTGTTGTGTGGAGATGTTGAGTTGTTGACTTGTGTTGATCTCTGTTGTGTGGAGATGTGTGGAGTTGTTGAGTTGTGTTGATCTCTGTTGTGTGGAGATGTGTTGAGTTGTTGAGTTGTGTTGATCTGTTGTGTGGAGATGTGTGGAGTTGTTGAGTTGTGTTGATCTGTTGTGTGGAGATGTGTGGAGTTGTTGAGTTGTGTTGATCTCTGTTGTGTGGAGATGTTGAGTTGTTGACTTGTGTTGATCTGCTGTGTGGAGATGTGTGGAGTTGTTGAGTTGTGTTGATCTCTGTTGTGTGGAGATGTGTTGAGTTGTTGAGTTGTGTTGATCTGTTGTGTGGAGATGTGTGGAGTTGTTGAGTTGTGTTGATCTGTTGTGTGGAGATGTGTGGAGTTGTTGAGTTGTGTTGATCTCTGCTGTGTGGAGATGTGTTGAGTTGTTGAGTTGTGTTGATCTCTGTTGTGTGGAGATGTGTTGAGTTGTGGAGTTGTGTTGATCTCTGTTGTGTGGAGATGTGTTGAGTTGTGGAGTTGTTGATCTCTGTTGTGTGGAGATGTGTTGAGTTGTGTTGATCTCTGCTGTGTGGAGATGTGTTGAGTTGTTGATCTCTGTTGTGTGGAGATGTGTTGAGTTGTGTTGATCTCTGTTGTGTGGAGATGTGTTGAGTTGTTGAGTTGTGTTGATCTGCTGTGTGGAGATGTGTGGAGTTGTTGAGTTGTGTTGATCTCTGTTGTGTGGAGATGTGTTGAGTTGTTGAGTTGTGTTGATCTCTGTTGTGTGGAGATGTGTTGAGTTGTGTTGATCTCTGATGTGTGGAGTTGTTGAGTTGTGTTGATCTGCTGTGTGGAGATGTGTAGAGATGTGTGGAGTTGTGTTGTGTTGATCTCTGTTGTGTGGAGATGTGTTGAGTTGTTGAGTTGTGTTGATCTCTGTTGTGTGGAGATGTGTTGAGTTGTTGAGTTGTGTTGATCTGCTGTGTGGAGATGTGTGGAGTTGTTGAGTTGTGTTGATCTCTGTTGTGTGGAGATGTGTGGAGTTGTTGAGTTGTGTTGATCTCTGTTGTGTGGAGATGTGTTGAGTTGTTGAGTTGTGTTGATCTGCTGTGTGGAGATGTGTGGAGTTGTTGAGATGTGTTGATCTCTGTTGTGTGGAGATGTGTGGAGTTGTTGAGTTGTGTTGATCTGCTGTGTGGAGATGTGTTGAGTTGTGTTGATCTGCTGTGTGGAGTTGAGTGGAGATGTGTTGATCTCTGTTGTGTGGAGATGTGTTGAGTTGTTGAGTTGTGTTGATCTCTGTTGTGTGGAGATGTGTTGAGTTGTTGAGTTGTGTTGATCTGCTGTGTGGAGATGTGTTGAGTTGTGGAGTTGTGTTGTGTTGAGTTGTTGAGTTGTGTTGATCTGCTGTGTGGAGATGTGTTGAGTTGTGGAGTTGTGTTGATCTGCTGTGTGGAGATGTGTTGAGTTGTGGAGTTGTGTTGATCTCTGCTGTGTGGAGATGTGTTGAGTTGTTGAGTTGTGTTGATCTCTGTTGTGTGGAGATGTGTTGAGTTGTGTTGATCTCTGATGTGTGGAGTTGAGTGGAGATGTGTTGAGTTGTGTTGATCTCTGATGTGTGGAGATGTGTTGAGTTGTTGAGTTGTGTTGATCTCTGTTGTGTCGAGATGAGTTGAGTTGTTGAGTTGTGTTGATCTGCTGTGTGGAGATGTGTGGAGTTGTTGAGTTGTGTTGAGTTGTTGAGTTGTTGAGTTGTGTTGATCTGCTGTGTGGAGATGTGTTGAGTTGTGTTGAGTTGTGTTGATCTGCTGTGTGGAGATGTGTTGAGTTGTGTTGAGTTGTTGAGTTGTGTTGATCTGCTGTGTGGAGATGTGTTGAGTTGTGTTGAGTTGTTGAGTTGTTGAGTTGTGTTGATCTGCTGTGTGGAGTTGTGTTGATCTGCTGTGTGGAGTTGTGTTGATCTGCTGTGTGGAGTTGTGTTGATCTGCTGTGTGGAGTTGTGTTGATCTGCTGTGTGGAGTTGTGTTGATCTGCTGTGTGGAGATGTGTTGAGTTGTGGAGTTGTGTTGTGTTGAGTTGTTGAGTTGTGTTGATCTGCTGTGTGGAGATTAGTGATCGACCGATATTGACTTTTTTTAAACCGATACGATAACGATTATTTGCATGTTTACATGCCCGATAACCGATATGCAGAACCGATATTTATTTACTGTTATACTTCTGTTTTTGACACAATTATTACAGCACAACTGAACTGAACTGAACTGAACAAACAATTTTATTTATAACAATCACTCCCTCCTGTTTCCAAAAAAAAAAAAAAACTTATTTATACACCAATAAATAGAGAAGTCTGAGGGCAAAAAAATAAGTGCACTGTTACTAAAGTGTCTTTGTTTAAAAATAAAAGCTTTGATGAGGTAAAAAAAAAACGCGCTTCATGAGGCGCACGCGCGCGGTCTCTTGCTCCCTCTCCCTCTCTGCCGTGCACGCGCTACGCGGTTTGAAGCACAGTCTCTGTCTCGCGGGCGCGCTCGCTCTTCATTCCGGGATATTTGAACTAATTTGAGATTTTAAAAGGCTATTTTGTTGGTGTCCCCTCAGCACTCGGCGGTGCCCTACGCACAGCGCATGCGCCTGGTGGGAGCGGCGGCGCTGATTCGTGGAAATAATAAATAATGAATTTCCACAGAGCTGTGTTTATTTAGATGTGTATTAGCGAAATAATGTTTATGTAATAAGTGCTAATATCATTTAGGGTGTTTTAAACAAGTGAATATTGTTAAAAGTTTCATGCAGTGGCCGTGCATGAGCATTCCTGATCATCAACCCAGTGAGTGCTCAGCAATATGAACAAACTTTGTTTACGCGACTAATGGTGAGCGAATACAACAGAGAGAGAATTAAATTCAGCGCTTTTATTTACAACATGCACTCATTCACGTCGGTTTTATTTAATTAATGTAAAGTTACGTCTTTATTGAGACTGGACACAACGTTTTAGGCTGACTCCGTGATTTTTTTTTTAGAGCCGCCAAGCTGCATAAATAATGTACATATCAGGCAAATAATTTACACTCAAATCTCATTCGTGCATTATGTCTGTTATGTAAAATAAGTTTGAATAATTGAAGCAAAGCAAGTAGTAGGCCTACATATAACCTACTTTACCTGTGCTGTGCACGCAGTTGTTGTTGTCTCGTCTCTCCTCAGACGCGGTGCTGCAATGGCGAAATTCTCAAAACGCCCACAAGATGGCGCCGTCTATCGGTGAATCCGATATTACAAAACCGATACCCGATTATGGGAAAATGCTTAAAAATCGGTAAAAATATCGGTAAATCGGTCGATCACTAGTGGAGTTGTGTGGAGATGTGTTGAGTTGTTGAGTTGTGTTGATCTGCTGTGTGGAGATGTGTTGAGTGGAGTTGTGTTGATCTCTGTTGAGTGGAGTTGTGTTGAGTTGTTGTGTTGAGTTGTTGAGTTGTGTTGAGTTGTTGTGTTGATCTGCTGTGTTGAGTTGTTGAGTTGTGTTGAGTTGTTGTGTTGATCTGCTGTGTGGAGTTGTGTTGATCTCTGTTGAGTGGAGTTGTGTTGAGTTGTTGTGTTGATCTGCTGTGTTGAGTTGTTGAGTTGTGTTGAGTTGTTGTGTTGAGTTGTTGAGTTGTGTTGAGTTGTTGTGTTGATCTGCTGTGTTGAGTTGTTGAGTTGTGTTGAGTTGTTGTGTTGATCTGCTGTGTTGAGTTGTGTTGATCTCTGTTGTCCAGCTGGAGAGCGCGCTGAGCTTCGAGAACTTCGCGGAGTGGACGCGACCCGACATGATGGATCTTCTGGAAGTGGAGGTGTCTCTGCCCAGATTCAAGATGGAGGAAACCTATGACATGAACTCTCTCCTGATCAGCCTGGGAATGGTGGATGCGTTTGACTCGCGGAAAGCGGACTTCTCAGGAATGTCCCCCGGGAACGATCTGGTGCTGTCGAAGGTGGTGCACAAGTCGTTTGTTGAAGTGAACGAAGAGGGAACGGAGGCGGCGGCGGCCACCGGTGCCGTGATGATGATGCGCTGTATGATGCGTCCCGAGCGCTTCTGTGCCGATCACCCGTTCCTCTTCTTCATCCGGCACAACCCGTCCCGGAGCGTTCTGTTCTACGGCCGCGTCTGCTCTCCGTGAGCTCCGGCTCCGTGCCGTCAAAGGGTTGTGGAAAGTCCAGCTGCTCTTCAGTGAAATGCTCTTTGCCGTAACTCCTGCGTGCCGGTGTTGTTTCCTCTGTCGAGTCCGGTGGACCGGTGCGTGTGACATCATCAATAAAGAACTTGTGATTGTTCAAAAAATAAAATGAAACCTGTTTCTTTATTCCCTCCAATGCTTCAAGATACTGATAAACCTCAAACTTAGTGTGCAAAATTGTGGACCTTTTTTGACCATTGACATTTCTGAATGTGATATTCACCAGCGGTTATATGCGGGGGATCAGCTTTAGCAGCACGGCACGCTAACTCTGCCTCGTGCGCACCCTAACTCTGCCTCGTGCGCACGCTAACTCTGCCTCGTGCGCACGCTAACTCTGCCTCGTGCGCACCCTAACTCTGCCTCGTGCGCACCCTAACTCTGCCTCGTGCACGTCTGCAGACGGAGCCGTTCGCTGGACTTCAGTGTCTTTCTGGTCACTTTTAGTGAAAATTATACATACAGGAAGATTATTCTTTATTCTTTTATTTATTTCGATCAACAAAAAAGATACAAATAATAATAAATAAAATATAAATAAAATATAAAAATACTATAAGTATGTTGCAACATACCGAAAGAAAAAAACAAACAATATATATTTGTATTATAACAATAATTGCAATATGTTCGAAAAGGAGCGAGATGAACAAAAGCAAATATAATTTCACTCACCAAGCCTCACTTAAAGTATATCACATGTCTGTTTCCATTAAAAATATAAATGATTTAAAAATACTATTTGGCCAGTGGAAAAGATTGAGATAAACTTTCTCTGAAATGTATTTTATACTATTTCTTTTTTCAAAAACAAGGCAATGTAGCCTACTAAATATTTTTTATCAATGTAATGTGACGCACATCTGTATCTCATATTTTCCTAATGTCTTGTACGTGTGATCACGTGGATGAATAAGCATATGCAAATAATATGCAAATGAGGATCTGCATAGTAAAAGGAGGCGTTGTAAGCTCATATATGGTTATTTCGGGGAGGTTCACAATCTTCCTCTGACTGGGTTTATAATGAGGGTTCTGGTGTACGCACGGTTTTATAAGTCTGAATATTTTTGGGGTCCACCATTTGTGGCTTTTGGGCGCACACACACTTTTCTTTTGAGCGCACACACACTTTTGGTAAGGATCCTACGCACAGTTTTATAAATGAAACCCCTGATCTCTGATGATAGAATCGCTGGAGCTGGGAAACTGCAACCTGCAGAAAATAGCAAACCTTATATAAGCTTGCTCTTTATTCGTACGTTTAACATCTCTTTCTTTAATGTTGTGTATTTGTGTGCACATGATTGTATGTACATTTAATGTTTCTATGTTTCGGCAATGTCAAAACTTTTTACCACCGAAAGAGAGAGAGAAAAGAATGGGACGAGCTGCCCATCCAGTCACTAAAGTTTTGCTCTTTTTAATTCTGCCAAGAGAAGTAATGAGACACGGTTTAGATTTACTGATGCTTAAACTCAGCAAAACTCATTCAGCAACACTTCTCAGCTAGTTTCTGTAGTCTACATAAGAAGATGCCATTCAGTTCACTGCACAAGTTCTTTAATATCAATTATATGAATAATGGGCAAATAAGGTTTTTGTCCTAAACTATTATTTTAGGACTTTTTAAAGTATTTTTGCCATAAACACTGTGTATGCTCTTATGCAAGTCATTGCTAGTCTTCGCGTGATTCTAGTGTTTCGGTTTGTTAGTCATCTAAAGCACCAAAGCTTTCAGCAAGTAAATGTCTTCATGTCTCTTCCTGTCTTGGTTTAAAGTCACTCTTTTCTCAGCCGAAAGTGTTTGATCGTGTGCGGATTCGAGCTCTGGGTTCAGTTCTGACCGGCTGATCGCTCTCTGGACACACAGCGCTGGATCTTCACCGACAGGGTTAGGGTTAGGGTTAACACGGTCAGGGTTAGGGTTAACACGGTCAGACAGTTCTGTTCTGGCCGACACACCAGCATCAGCGCCAGTTTATCTGGATCCTGCATGAGCTTCAGCGGGACACAGAGGAACCGCAGACCCTCAACAATTAGACAAACACACATAATCTGCTTCTTTTTTGTCTTTTCCTTTTTCTTTTTTTGTTTAAAGTTTGAATCTGTACAATAAATCTAAGTTGCAAAATGCATTGTGTTCATTTGAATAAGATGTTTGGCTGAACAGTGTAAGCTATTTTATTGGGCAGAGTTACCCGCTGAATGGAAGTGATATCAATATCTGTGGAGATTCAGAACTACAAATTCAAATAAAAAGAGCTATAAACAACGAGACCTACAGATGTACATAACTTCTTTCTTTTTTTAACGCAAGCATCACATGAGAATTTCTTGAATGCAATGAAAAACAAAAACTACCCACTGCTGTTGTAAGGTCGGAGGACTACAGAACATAGATGAGCTCATAGCAAAAGACCAGGATATGGAAAGGGGTTTGAATGATTAATAATCTAAATCTCAGCTGCTCAACAATATATATTTAATGCTTTCTGTGTTATAAAAAGATGTTAAAAATAGTGGAAATAAATACTCCTAACCTTTTTCCATGAATCAGGTTATGGATCTTTCCCAATAACTTGAACTTGAACAATAGTATATCTTTGTATAGTCAGATGAGTTTTGCTACAGCATGTTTAACTTCGCACAATTTAATTAAAACAGAAAACCACCCAATGCGACAGCTTGCTTGAACCAGTTGAAAAACCAGAACAGCTTCTGGAATTAACTTTTATATCTCTGCTGTGGTCCATCTTGGAAGTTGAGAGAAACCAAGTGTAGAAGATGAAGGGGAATGTTTGTATTAAAATGTAAGTTTTTCAATGAGGAAATATGTATTTATTCATGGCTGTTAAATAATAATTTGTGGATTAGGGCATGCACAGAAAGTTTATTATATTGAGATTTGGTTGCTTGTTGAATTTTATTCCTGGTTGTTTGCATTCCTGTCAATGGTTGTGTCCATAAGTATAAATGCCCAGGATGATCCTGCACAGGATTGTCAGTCTGAGATGTAGGTTGGAGAGTGAAGAAGCAACTGAAGTGAGGGTAAGACATTTATTTTATTGTCATTTATTTTTCCACTTGCACTTCATTTGTCTTGTAGATCTCTACCCTTTCTGTATAGTTGAATTTTCATTAAAAAAATTAGAAAGTTTAATGGAAACCGAGGCTTTCTGAATAATTTTTTGGGCTTTCATCAAATTGTGCTGAAATAAAGTTAATTATTTGAAGCTTAAACACAATGCACATTAGTGACATCTGGTGGTCAGACTGTAGTGTTAAATCATTTAAATAATGCTTCCTCGATAATCATTTCCCTTTTTATGCATCACATTTTTTTTCAAACCAGCTGTCCCGACCATCCGATACTGCACGACATTCAATGCTTCAAACGTCCTCAATCACGCGGCGTTGTCATGTCGATACAAGCATCGGTACAGTGTGTGATACAATAGTGTTTTGAAAACTGCGTCGGAGCGTCAGAGTCCCGGCATCAACCGTTCCTTAACTACTTAAATGTAATGACCCAATCAAGAGTTGTTTAATTAATGTATTCAAGTATTTGAACATTGAAATTAAGAACTTTATTTGTTCTTAATATTGAACCATTTAATAGTTTGTCTAGTAGGAATAGTTACATGTCTGTTTGTTTTTGACTTCATGTCCATTGTTTTCAGTTTCCCGCCACTCCTTGTTCCCAGTTTCACCGTCTTCATTAACACAACACCGCTGAACCAAATGAACTAGTCAGTTCTCCATTCTCTCCCTGTTTGTTACTATGGTTACTGTCGTTGAGTTCATTTGCCCCAGCTGTGTCTTGTTTCCCTGATCAGTTTGTAACAGTTTTACAGTTACATTTTGGGTCCCATTAGCTTGCAGTATGTGTATTAATTAATCCTGTCACTAGGGGCGCTCTAGCCAGTGAGATGCCTAGTGGCATAAAAAGAGAAGAGAAGTATGGAGTAGGAAGTATGTGTTAACCACATGGAGAAGCTTTCTCACTGATGCTGTCTTGCTTTTTTCCCCTCATTTGAGGAACCTGAGGTTCTTAAACTCAACTGTAAGTACTCTTATTGGTACTCAATTTGTATATATGATGTTGGGTAAGGTTTATGTACATGGGATGAGTAAATGTGTTAATGGTGGCACTAAGTTAATTTGTTTGTTTGATGCAGAGGGTTCAATGTGCAAGGCTGAGCTGGAAGCTCAATTACCAATAGGACATTGGCCAAAAAGGGATTAACTGTCTTCGTTTTGTCCACAACATCTTTTTGCCTTCTATGATTCATTCACATAACTGACAGTTACTTGGAAACTCAGAGGTGGCCTCATCAACATGGCACTTAAGTACTGTTTCGTCTTGCTTCTTCACTTAAGACTGAACATTGAGTAACCAAACACACTGCTATACAAGACTGAACTGTCCGATATTTCCCTTGCAAATGAGTGACTATATGTACATTACAAGTTACTGACTGTATGTTGATTTGTGTTGTAAATACACTTGGCTTATTGAAATGAGAAAGTCTCTGGTCCCTTAATTGGGTAGCATTAAAAGCTAGTGTTACAAGTTATCTGTATATTTAAGTCCTCTGTTTCTCCCTGGTCGTTGGCTTGCATTTAAGTTATTGTTGATGTGCAGTGTTTCTCCTCGTGATTCTTCTGTTGATTGTTCTATTAAAAGTCTCCTGAACTTATCTCCATCGTTGTGCGCTTTAATACAGCCACCATTTTGTAACCGGCATGTACGAGCACATCTTTTATTGACTGTCATAAATGAATTAAAACATTTAAAATATTAAACAGAAATTACAAATACATAAAGTTAGTTTTGTACAGTGTTGAATCAGAATGGGTTGAATTGTAATATAGACTGAATGCAGTGTTTAAGGGCTGCGCTGTTAAACTGGATTTACTGAGACCTGGATTATATATAATGTTTATATATTTTTTTCTTAAGTGTTATTTATTTATATTGTTCTAATTAGCTTTTTGTATTTATGACTTTGCCTCTTGTTCCATTTCAGATCAAGTTTGTCTTTGTCCTCTTTTTATTATTATTTATCCTTTCTATTTTATGGCACTTTTTTTCTGTGTCTTTGCATTTATGACATATTTAGGTCTTTATTTTATTTTTAAAGTTTTTATTTTAATGACATTTTTCTTTTTTTACTATATAGTTTTCTCTGGTTTCTTCCACTGTCTGTCTGCATTTTATGATATTGTTTGCTCCTTCTCATATTGTAAAGCTTTGTATGAAAGTTGTAAACTTACTTGTCTTATTTAATTACACTTTTTATTTTGTTTTCGTTTTAAATTCTTTTTGTACTTTGGTTATGGTCCATATTTCTATTTTCCATGTTCTGTTTTTTAAAGCCTTTGTTAACCTTTTTGTTACCAGGCTTTAATGATTTTTCTCATGCCCATATGCTACTTTGTGTAATTTGTAATGCCCTATTTGTAAATCCTAACCCTTTTATAAAAAATTTCTAAATTATTTTAAAGTACTTGTTAGGCTTATGTTCTGTTTTGGTTTATTTTGTGTTCCCATTATCATATCAACTGGTCCCTCCAGCTGTTTAGACAGTGCAGTCAGATGTCTTTCCCATATCTACTCTACCCATGTCAAATAGTTAATAGGGCCTGTATCTGATGGCTGCTTTTAGCCCTTTGACTCATCCTTCATTGGCCCACGCCTTAGGCTTCCAATTTACCAGCTCCGCCTAGGTGTTGATCCTCTGGCTTTGTTAACCTTACTCTGTTAACCTATCAGCTCCACAATGGCCCTTACTCCTTCAAGCTGTATCGGGCTTCCTCGTCCTTCTGGCTTCACCTTGGTCTGGTATCACCCATTCACCAAAGGTCCACCTATCCTTTTATCGACTGTGCCGTGGCCTTACATCCTGTTGATCCTTCCTGCCATGTTCTCCCTCACTGTTCCCTCTGTTATCTCCTCCAAGATGGTTTTCTCGGTCACCACCTGTGTTGCCTTTTGTATTTATGGTGTTGATTGACCTTTAATGTATTTTTGTTTTATGTTTTCTTGTGTATTATAAATGTTTAACAATTTGTTTTGAGAAAAATAATCAAATGTGTTAATTTTGTATCTTTTAATTGTATGTATTTTTTTGTACCCCTGTATTTTCTAGAGTCCCAGGGGTAGAGTCCCAGGGGTAGAGTCCCAGGGGTAGAGTCCCAGGGGTAGAGTCCCAGGGGTAGAGTCCCAGGGGTAGAGTCCCAGGGGTAGAGTCCCAGGGGTAGAGTCCCAGGGGTAGAGTCCCAGGGGTAGAGTCCCAGGGGTAGAGTCCCAGGGGTAGAGTCCCAGGGGTAGAGTCCCAGGGGTAGAGTCCCAGGGGTAGAGTCCCAGGGGTAGAGTCCCAGGGGTAGAGTCCCAGGGGTAGAGTCCCAGGGGTAGAGTCCCAGGGGTAGAGTCCCAGGGGTAGAGTCCCAGGGGTAGAGTCCCAGGGGTAGAGTCCCAGGGGTAGAGTCCCAGGGGTAGAGTCCCAGGGGTAGAGTCCCAGGGGTAGAGTCCCAGGGGTAGAGTCCCAGGGGTAGAGTCCCAGGGGTAGAGTCCCAGGGGTAGAGTCCCAGGGGTAGAGTCCCAGGGGTAGAGTCCCAGGGGTAGAGTCCCAGGGGTAGAGTCCCAGGGGTAGAGTCCCAGGGGTAGAGTCCCAGGGGTAGAGTCCCAGGGGTAGAGTCCCAGGGGTAGAGTCCCAGGGGTAGAGTCCCAGGGGTAGAGTCCCAGGGGTAGAGTCCCAGGGGTAGAGTCCCAGGGGTAGAGTCCCAGGGGTAGAGTCCCAGGGGTAGAGTCCCAGGGGTAGAGTCCCAGGGGTAGAGTCCCAGGGGTAGAGTCCCAGGGGTAGAGTCCCAGGGGTAGAGTCCCAGGGGTAGAGTCCCAGGGGTAGAGTCCCAGGGGTAGAGTCCCAGGGGTAGAGTCCCAGGGGTAGAGTCCCAGGGGTAGAGTCCCAGGGGTAGAGTCCCAGGGGTAGAGTCCCAGGGGTAGAGTCCCAGGGGTAGAGTCCCAGGGGTAGAGTCCCAGGGGTAGAGTCCCAGGGGTAGAGTCCCAGGGGTAGAGTCCCAGGGGTAGAGTCCCAGGGGTAGAGTCCCAGGGGTAGAGTCCCAGGGGTAGAGTCCCAGGGGTAGAGTCCCAGGGGTAGAGTCCCAGGGGTAGAGTCCCAGGGGTAGAGTCCCAGGGGTAGAGTCCCAGGGGTAGAGTCCCAGGGGTAGAGTCCCAGGGGTAGAGTCCCAGGGGTAGAGTCCCAGGGGTAGAGTCCCAGGGGTAGAGTCCCAGGGGTAGAGTCCCAGGGGTAGAGTCCCAGGGGTAGAGTCCCAGGGGTAGAGTCCCAGGGGTAGAGTCCCAGGGGTAGAGTCCCAGGGGTAGAGTCCCAGGGGTAGAGTCCCAGGGGTAGAGTCCCAGGGGTAGAGTCCCAGGGGTAGAGTCCCAGGGGTAGAGTCCCAGGGGTAGAGTCCCAGGGGTAGAGTCCCAGGGGTAGAGTCCCAGGGGTAGAGTCCCAGGGGTAGAGTCCCAGGGGTAGAGTCCCAGGGGTAGAGTCCCAGGGGTAGAGTCCCAGGGGTAGAGTCCCAGGGGTAGAGTCCCAGGGGTAGAGTCCCAGGGGTAGAGTCCCAGGGGTAGAGTCCCAGGGGTAGAGTCCCAGGGGTAGAGTCCCAGGGGTAGAGTCCCAGGGGTAGAGTCCCAGGGGTAGAGTCCCAGGGGTAGAGTCCCAGGGGTAGAGTCCCAGGGGTAGAGTCCCAGGGGTAGAGTCCCAGGGGTAGAGTCCCAGGGGTAGAGTCCCAGGGGTAGAGTCCCAGGGGTAGAGTCCCAGGGGTAGAGTCCCAGGGGTAGAGTCCCAGGGGTAGAGTCCCAGGGGTAGAGTCCCAGGGGTAGAGTCCCAGGGGTAGAGTCCCAGGGGTAGAGTCCCAGGGGTAGAGTCCCAGGGGTAGAGTCCCAGGGGTAGAGTCCCAGGGGTAGAGTCCCAGGGGTAGAGTCCCAGGGGTAGAGTCCCAGGGGTAGAGTCCCAGGGGTAGAGTCCCAGGGGTAGAGTCCCAGGGGTAGAGTCCCAGGGGTAGAGTCCCAGGGGTAGAGTCCCAGGGGTAGAGTCCCAGGGGTAGAGTCCCAGGGGTAGAGTCCCAGGGGTAGAGTCCCAGGGGTAGAGTCCCAGGGGTAGAGTCCCAGGGGTAGAGTCCCAGGGGTAGAGTCCCAGGGGTAGAGTCCCAGGGGTAGAGTCCCAGGGGTAGAGTCCCAGGGGTAGAGTCCCAGGGGTAGAGTCCCAGGGGTAGAGTCCCAGGGGTAGAGTCCCAGGGGTAGAGTCCCAGGGGTAGAGTCCCAGGGGTAGAGTCCCAGGGGTAGAGTCCCAGGGGTAGAGTCCCAGGGGTAGAGTCCCAGGGGTAGAGTCCCAGGGGTAGAGTCCCAGGGGTAGAGTCCCAGGGGTAGAGTCCCAGGGGTAGAGTCCCAGGGGTAGAGTCCCAGGGGTAGAGTCCCAGGGGTAGAGTCCCAGGGGTAGAGTCCCAGGGGTAGAGTCCCAGGGGTAGAGTCCCAGGGGTAGAGTCCCAGGGGTAGAGTCCCAGGGGTAGAGTCCCAGGGGTAGAGTCCCAGGGGTAGAGTCCCAGGGGTAGAGTCCCAGGGGTAGAGTCCCAGGGGTAGAGTCCCAGGGGTAGAGTCCCAGGGGTAGAGTCCCAGGGGTAGAGTCCCAGGGGTAGAGTCCCAGGGGTAGAGTCCCAGGGGTAGAGTCCCAGGGGTAGAGTCCCAGGGGTAGAGTCCCAGGGGTAGAGTCCCAGGGGTAGAGTCCCAGGGGTAGAGTCCCAGGGGTAGAGTCCCAGGGGTAGAGTCCCAGGGGTAGAGTCCCAGGGGTAGAGTCCCAGGGGTAGAGTCCCAGGGGTAGAGTCCCAGGGGTAGAGTCCCAGGGGTAGAGTCCCAGGGGTAGAGTCCCAGGGGTAGAGTCCCAGGGGTAGAGTCCCAGGGGTAGAGTCCCAGGGGTAGAGTCCCAGGGGTAGAGTCCCAGGGGTAGAGTCCCAGGGGTAGAGTCCCAGGGGTAGAGTCCCAGGGGTAGAGTCCCAGGGGTAGAGTCCCAGGGGTAGAGTCCCAGGGGTAGAGTCCCAGGGGTAGAGTCCCAGGGGTAGAGTCCCAGGGGTAGAGTCCCAGGGGTAGAGTCCCAGGGGTAGAGTCCCAGGGGTAGAGTCCCAGGGGTAGAGTCCCAGGGGTAGAGTCCCAGGGGTAGAGTCCCAGGGGTAGAGTCCCAGGGGTAGAGTCCCAGGGGTAGAGTCCCAGGGGTAGAGTCCCAGGGGTAGAGTCCCAGGGGTAGAGTCCCAGGGGTAGAGTCCCAGGGGTAGAGTCCCAGGGGTAGAGTCCCAGGGGTAGAGTCCCAGGGGTAGAGTCCCAGGGGTAGAGTCCCAGGGGTAGAGTCCCAGGGGTAGAGTCCCAGGGGTAGAGTCCCAGGGGTAGAGTCCCAGGGGTAGAGTCCCAGGGGTAGAGTCCCAGGGGTAGAGTCCCAGGGGTAGAGTCCCAGGGGTAGAGTCCCAGGGGTAGAGTCCCAGGGGTAGAGTCCCAGGGGTAGAGTCCCAGGGGTAGAGTCCCAGGGGTAGAGTCCCAGGGGTAGAGTCCCAGGGGTAGAGTCCCAGGGGTAGAGTCCCAGGGGTAGAGTCCCAGGGGTAGAGTCCCAGGGGTAGAGTCCCAGGGGTAGAGTCCCAGGGGTAGAGTCCCAGGGGTAGAGTCCCAGGGGTAGAGTCCCAGGGGTAGAGTCCCAGGGGTAGAGTCCCAGGGGTAGAGTCCCAGGGGTAGAGTCCCAGGGGTAGAGTCCCAGGGGTAGAGTCCCAGGGGTAGAGTCCCAGGGGTAGAGTCCCAGGGGTAGAGTCCCAGGGGTAGAGTCCCAGGGGTAGAGTCCCAGGGGTAGAGTCCCAGGGGTAGAGTCCCAGGGGTAGAGTCCCAGGGGTAGAGTCCCAGGGGTAGAGTCCCAGGGGTAGAGTCCCAGGGGTAGAGTCCCAGGGGTAGAGTCCCAGGGGTAGAGTCCCAGGGGTAGAGTCCCAGGGGTAGAGTCCCAGGGGTAGAGTCCCAGGGGTAGAGTCCCAGGGGTAGAGTCCCAGGGGTAGAGTCCCAGGGGTAGAGTCCCAGGGGTAGAGTCCCAGGGGTAGAGTCCCAGGGGTAGAGTCCCAGGGGTAGAGTCCCAGGGGTAGAGTCCCAGGGGTAGAGTCCCAGGGGTAGAGTCCCAGGGGTAGAGTCCCAGGGGTAGAGTCCCAGGGGTAGAGTCCCAGGGGTAGAGTCCCAGGGGTAGAGAGTCCCAGGGGTAGAGAGTCCCAGGGGTAGAGAGTCCCAGGGGTAGAGGAGTCCCAGGGGTAGAGGAGTCCCAGGGGTAGAGGAGTCCCAGGGGTAGAGGAGTCCCAGGGGTAGAGGAGTCCCAGGGGTAGAGGAGTCCCAGGGGTAGAGGAGTCCCAGGGGTAGAGGAGTCCCAGGGGTAGAGGAGTCCCAGGGGTAGAGGAGTCCCAGGGGTAGAGGAGTCCCAGGGGTAGAGGAGTCCCAGGGGTAGAGGAGTCCCAGGGGTAGAGGAGTCCCAGGGGTAGAGGAGTCCCAGGGGTAGAGGAGTCCCAGGGGTAGAGGAGTCCCAGGGGTAGAGGAGTCCCAGGGGTAGAGGAGTCCCAGGGGTAGAGGAGTCCCAGGGGTAGAGGAGTCCCAGGGGTAGAGGAGTCCCAGGGGTAGAGGAGTCCCAGGGGTAGAGGAGTCCCAGGGGTAGAGGAGTCCCAGGGGTAGAGGAGTCCCAGGGGTAGAGGAGTCCCAGGGGTAGAGGAGTCCCAGGGGTAGAGGAGTCCCAGGGGTAGAGGAGTCCCAGGGGTAGAGGAGTCCCAGGGGTAGAGGAGTCCCAGGGGTAGAGGAGTCCCAGGGGTAGAGGAGTCCCAGGGGTAGAGGAGTCCCAGGGGTAGAGGAGTCCCAGGGGTAGAGGAGTCCCAGGGGTAGAGGAGTCCCAGGGGTAGAGGAGTCCCAGGGGTAGAGGAGTCCCAGGGGTAGAGGAGTCCCAGGGGTAGAGGAGTCCCAGGGGTAGAGGAGTCCCAGGGGTAGAGGAGTCCCAGGGGTAGAGGAGTCCCAGGGGTAGAGGAGTCCCAGGGGTAGAGGAGTCCCAGGGGTAGAGGAGTCCCAGGGGTAGAGGAGTCCCAGGGGTAGAGGAGTCCCAGGGGTAGAGGAGTCCCAGGGGTAGAGGAGTCCCAGGGGTAGAGGAGTCCCAGGGGTAGAGGAGTCCCAGGGGTAGAGGAGTCCCAGGGGTAGAGGAGTCCCAGGGGTAGAGGAGTCCCAGGGGTAGAGGAGTCCCAGGGGTAGAGGAGTCCCAGGGGTAGAGGAGTCCCAGGGGTAGAGGAGTCCCAGGGGTAGAGGAGTCCCAGGGGTAGAGGAGTCCCAGGGGTAGAGGAGTCCCAGGGGTAGAGGAGTCCCAGGGGTAGAGGAGTCCCAGGGGTAGAGGAGTCCCAGGGGTAGAGGAGTCCCAGGGGTAGAGGAGTCCCAGGGGTAGAGGAGTCCCAGGGGTAGAGGAGTCCCAGGGGTAGAGGAGTCCCAGGGGTAGAGGAGTCCCAGGGGTAGAGGAGTCCCAGGGGTAGAGGAGTCCCAGGGGTAGAGGAGTCCCAGGGGTAGAGGAGTCCCAGGGGTAGAGGAGTCCCAGGGGTAGAGGAGTCCCAGGGGTAGAGGAGTCCCAGGGGTAGAGGAGTCCCAGGGGTAGAGGAGTCCCAGGGGTAGAGGAGTCCCAGGGGTAGAGGAGTCCCAGGGGTAGAGGAGTCCCAGGGGTAGAGGAGTCCCAGGGGTAGAGGAGTCCCAGGGGTAGAGGAGTCCCAGGGGTAGAGGAGTCCCAGGGGTAGAGGAGTCCCAGGGGTAGAGGAGTCCCAGGGGTAGAGGAGTCCCAGGGGTAGAGGAGTCCCAGGGGTAGAGGAGTCCCAGGGGTAGAGGAGTCCCAGGGGTAGAGGAGTCCCAGGGGTAGAGGAGTCCCAGGGGTAGAGGAGTCCCAGGGGTAGAGGAGTCCCAGGGGTAGAGGAGTCCCAGGGGTAGAGGAGTCCCAGGGGTAGAGGAGTCCCAGGGGTAGAGGAGTCCCAGGGGTAGAGGAGTCCCAGGGGTAGAGGAGTCCCAGGGGTAGAGGAGTCCCAGGGGTAGAGGAGTCCCAGGGGTAGAGGAGTCCCAGGGGTAGAGGAGTCCCAGGGGTAGAGGAGTCCCAGGGGTAGAGGAGTCCCAGGGGTAGAGGAGTCCCAGGGGTAGAGGAGTCCCAGGGGTAGAGGAGTCCCAGGGGTAGAGGAGTCCCAGGGGTAGAGGAGTCCCAGGGGTAGAGGAGTCCCAGGGGTAGAGGAGTCCCAGGGGTAGAGGAGTCCCAGGGGTAGAGGAGTCCCAGGGGTAGAGGAGTCCCAGGGGTAGAGGAGTCCCAGGGGTAGAGGAGTCCCAGGGGTAGAGGAGTCCCAGGGGTAGAGGAGTCCCAGGGGTAGAGGAGTCCCAGGGGTAGAGGAGTCCCAGGGGTAGAGGAGTCCCAGGGGTAGAGGAGTCCCAGGGGTAGAGGAGTCCCAGGGGTAGAGGAGTCCCAGGGGTAGAGGAGTCCCAGGGGTAGAGGAGTCCCAGGGGTAGAGGAGTCCCAGGGGTAGAGGAGTCCCAGGGGTAGAGGAGTCCCAGGGGTAGAGGAGTCCCAGGGGTAGAGGAGTCCCAGGGGTAGAGGAGTCCCAGGGGTAGAGGAGTCCCAGGGGTAGAGGAGTCCCAGGGGTAGAGGAGTCCCAGGGGTAGAGGAGTCCCAGGGGTAGAGGAGTCCCAGGGGTAGAGGAGTCCCAGGGGTAGAGGAGTCCCAGGGGTAGAGGAGTCCCAGGGGTAGAGGAGTCCCAGGGGTAGAGGAGTCCCAGGGGTAGAGGAGTCCCAGGGGTAGAGGAGTCCCAGGGGTAGAGGAGTCCCAGGGGTAGAGGAGTCCCAGGGGTAGAGGAGTCCCAGGGGTAGAGGAGTCCCAGGGGTAGAGGAGTCCCAGGGGTAGAGGAGTCCCAGGGGTAGAGGAGTCCCAGGGGTAGAGGAGTCCCAGGGGTAGAGGAGTCCCAGGGGTAGAGGAGTCCCAGGGGTAGAGGAGTCCCAGGGGTAGAGGAGTCCCAGGGGTAGAGGAGTCCCAGGGGTAGAGGAGTCCCAGGGGTAGAGGAGTCCCAGGGGTAGAGGAGTCCCAGGGGTAGAGGAGTCCCAAGTCCCAGGGGTAGAGGAGTCCCAGGGGTAGAGGAGTCCCAGGGGTAGAGGAGTCCCAGGGGTAGAGGAGTCCCAGGGGTAGAGGAGTCCCAGGGGGTAGAGGAGTCCCAGGGTAGAGGAGTCCCAGGGGTAGAGGAGTCCCAGGGGTAGAGGAGTCAGGGGTAGAGGAGTCCCAGGGGTAGAGGAGTCCCAGGGGTAGAGGAGTCCCAGGGGTAGAGGAGTCCCAGGGGTAGAGGAGTCCCAGGGGTAGAGGAGTCCAGGGGTAGAGGAGTCCAGGGGTAGAGGAGTCCCAGGGGTAGAGGAGTCCCAGGGGTAGAGGAGTCCCAGGGGTAGAGGAGTCCCAGGGGTAGAGGAGTCCCAGGGGTAGAGGAGTCCCAGGGGTAGAGGAGTCCCAGGGGTAGAGGAGTCCCAGGGGTAGAGGAGTCCCAGGGGTAGAGGAGTCCAGGGGTAGAGGAGTCCCAGGGGTAGAGGAGTCCCAGGGGTAGAGGAGTCCCAGGGGTAGAGGAGTCCCAGGGGTAGAGGAGTCCCAGGGGTAGAGGAGTCCCAGGGGTAGAGGAGTCCCAGGGGTAGAGGAGTCCCAGGGTAGAGGAGTCCCAGGGGTAGAGGAGTCCCAGGGGTAGAGGAGTCCCAGGGGTAGAGGAGTCCCAGGGGTAGAGGAGTCCAGGGGTAGAGGAGTCCCAGGGGTAGAGGAGTCCCAGGGGTAGAGGAGTCCCAGGGGTAGAGGAGTCCCAGGGGTAGAGGAGTCCCAGGGGTAGAGGAGTCCCAGGGGTAGAGGAGTCCCAGGGGTAGAGGAGTCCCAGGGTAGAGGAGTCCCAGGGGTAGAGGAGTCCCAGGGGTAGAGGAGTCCCAGGGGTAGAGGAGTCCAGGGGTAGAGGAGTCCCAGGGGTAGAGGAGTCCCAGGGGTAGAGGAGTCCCAGGGGTAGAGGAGTCCCAGGGGTAGAGGAGTCCCAGGGGTAGAGGAGTCCCAGGGGTAGAGGAGTCCCAGGGGTAGAGGAGTCCCAGGGGTAGAGGAGTCCCAGGGGTAGAGGAGTCCCAGGGTAGAGGAGTCCCAGGGGTAGAGGAGTCCCAGGGGTAGAGGAGTCCCAGGGGTAGAGGAGTCCCAGGGGTAGAGGAGTCCCAGGGGTAGAGGAGTCCCAGGGGTAGAGGAGTCCCAGGGGTAGAGGAGTCCCAGGGGTAGAGGAGTCCCAGGGGTAGAGGAGTCCCAGGGGTAGAGGAGTCCCAGGGGTAGAGGAGTCCCAGGGGTAGAGGAGTCCCAGGGGTAGAGGAGTCCCAGGGGTAGAGGAGTCCCAGGGGTAGAGGAGTCCCAGGGGTAGAGGAGTCCCAGGGGTAGAGGAGTCCCAGGGGTAGAGGAGTCCCAGGGGTAGAGGAGTCCCAGGGGTAGAGGAGTCCAGGGGTAGAGGAGTCCCAGGGGTAGAGGAGTCCCAGGGGTAGAGGAGTCCCAGGGGTAGAGGAGTCCCAGGGGTAGAGGAGTCCCAGGGGTAGAGGAGTCCCAGGGGTAGAGGAGTCCCAGGGGTAGAGGAGTCCCAGGGGTAGAGGAGTCCCAGGGGTAGAGGAGTCCCAGGGGTAGAGGAGTCCCAGGGGTAGAGGAGTCCCAGGGGTAGAGGAGTCCCAGGGGTAGAGGAGTCCAGGGGTAGAGGAGTCCCAGGGGTAGAGGAGTCCCAGGGGTAGAGGAGTCCCAGGGGTAGAGGAGTCCCAGGGGTAGAGGAGTCCCAGGGGTAGAGGAGTCCCAGGGGTAGAGGAGTCCCAGGGGTAGAGGAGTCCCAGGGGTAGAGGAGTCCCAGGGGTAGAGGAGTCCCAGGGGTAGAGGAGTCCCAGGGGTAGAGGAGTCCCAGGGGTAGAGGAGTCCCAGGGGTAGAGGAGTCCCAGGGGTAGAGGAGTCCCAGGGGTAGAGGAGTCCCAGGGGTAGAGGAGTCCCAGGGGTAGAGGAGTCCCAGGGGTAGAGGAGTCCCAGGGGTAGAGGAGTCCCAGGGGTAGAGGAGTCCCAGGGGTAGAGGAGTCCCAGGGGTAGAGGAGTCCCAGGGGTAGAGGAGTCCCAGGGGTAGAGGAGTCCCAGGGGTAGAGGAGTCCCAGGGGTAGAGGAGTCCCAGGGGTAGAGGAGTCCCAGGGGTAGAGGAGTCCCAGGGGTAGAGGAGTCCCAGGGGTAGAGGAGTCCCAGGGGTAGAGGAGTCCCAGGGTAGAGGAGTCCCAGGGGTAGAGGAGTCCCAGGGGTAGAGGAGTCCCAGGGGTAGAGGAGTCCCAGGGGTAGAGGAGTCCCAGGGGTAGAGGAGTCCCAGGGGTAGAGGAGTCCCAGGGGTAGAGGAGTCCCAGGGGTAGAGGAGTCCCAGGGGTAGAGGAGTCCCAGGGGTAGAGGAGTCCCAGGGGTAGAGGAGTCCCAGGGGTAGAGAGTCCCAGGGGTAGAGGAGTCCCAGGGGTAGAGGAGTCCCAGGGGTAGAGGAGTCCCAGGGGTAGAGGAGTCCCAGGGGTAGAGGAGTCCCAGGGTAGAGGAGTCCCAGGGGTAGAGGAGTCCCAGGGGTAGAGGAGTCCCAGGGGTAGAGGAGTCCCAGGGTAGAGGAGTCCCAGGGGTAGAGGAGTCCCAGGGGTAGAGGAGTCCCAGGGGTAGAGGAGTCCCAGGGGTAGAGGAGTCCCAGGGGTAGAGGAGTCCCAGGGGTAGAGGAGTCCCAGGGGTAGAGGAGTCCCAGGGGTAGAGGAGTCCCAGGGGTAGAGGAGTCCCAGGGGTAGAGGAGTCCCAGGGGTAGAGAGAGTCCCAGGGGTAGAGGAGTCCCAGGGGTAGAGGAGTCCCAGGGGTAGAGGAGTCCCAGGGGTAGAGGAGTCCCAGGGGTAGAGGAGTCCCAGGGGTAGAGGAGTCCCAGGGTAGAGGAGTCCAGGGGTAGAGGAGTCCCAGGGGTAGAGGAGTCCCAGGGGTAGAGGAGTCCCAGGGGTAGAGGAGTCCCAGGGGTAGAGGAGTCCCAGGGGTAGGCCAGGGAGTCCCAGGGTAGAGGAGTCCCAGGGGTAGAGGAGTCCCAGGGGTAGAGGAGTCCCAGGGGTAGAGGAGTCCCAGGGGTAGGTCAGGGAGTCCCAGGGGTAGAGGAGTCCCAGGGGTAGAGGAGTCCCAGGGGTAGAGGAGTCCAGGGGTAGAGGAGTCCCAGGGTAGAGGAGTCCCAGGGGTAGAGGAGTCCCAGGGGTAGAGGAGTCCCAGGGGTAGAGGAGTCCCAGGGGTAGAGGAGTCCCAGGGGTAGAGGAGTCCCAGGGGTAGAGGAGTCCCAGGGGTAGAGAGTCCCAGGGGTAGAGGAGTCCCAGGGGTAGAGGAGTCCCAGGGGTAGAGGAGTCCCAGGGGTAGAGGAGTCCCAGGGGTAGAGGAGTCCCAGGGGTAGAGGAGTCCCAGGGGTAGAGGAGTCCCAGGGGTAGAGGAGGTCCCAGGGGTAGAGGAGTCCCAGGGGTAGAGGAGTCCCAGGGGTAGAGGAGTCCCAGGGGTAGAGAGTCCCAGGGTAGAGGAGTCCCAGGGGTAGAGAGTCCCAGGGGTAGAGAGTCCCAGGGGTAGAGAGTCCCAGGGGTAGAGGAGTCCCAGGGGTAGAGGGTCCCAGGGGTAGAGGAGTCCCAGGGGTAGAGGAGTCCCAGGGGTAGAGGAGTCCCAGGGGTAGAGTCCCAGGGGTAGAGGAGTCCCAGGGGTAGAGGAGTCCCAGGGGTAGAGAGTCCCAGGGGTAGAGGAGTCCCAGGGGTAGAGGAGTCCCAGGGGTAGAGGAGTCCCAGGGGTAGAGGAGTCCCAGGGGTAGAGGAGTCCCAGGGGTAGAGGAGTCCAGGGGTAGAGGAGTCCCAGGGGTAGAGGAGTCCCAGGGGTAGAGGAGTCCCAGGGTAGAGGAGTCCCAGGGGTAGAGGAGTCCCAGGGGTAGAGGAGTCCCAGGGGTAGAGGAGTCCCAGGGGTAGAGTCCCAGGGGTAGAGGAGTCCCAGGGGTAGAGTCCCAGGGGTAGAGAGTCCCAGGGGTAGAGAGTCCCAGGGGTAGAGTCCCCAGGGTAGAGAGTCCCAGGGGTAGAGGTCCCAGGGGTAGGAGTCCAGGGGTAGAGGAGTCCCAGGGGTAGAGTCCCAGGGGTAGAGGAGTCCCAGGGGTAGAGTCCCAGGGGTAGAGAGTCCCAGGGGTAGAGTCCCAGGGGTAGAGAGTCCCAGGGGTAGCAGGGAGTCCCAGGGGTAGAGTCCCAGGGGTAGAGTCCCAGGGGTAGAGTCCCAGGGGTAGAGTCCCAGGGGTAGAGTCCCAGGGGTAGAGTCCCAGGGGTAGAGGAGTCCCAGGGGTAGAGTCCCAGGGGTAGAGTCCCAGGGGTAGAGTCCCAGGGGTAGAGTCCCAGGGGTAGAGTCCCAGGGGTAGAGAGTCCCAGGGGTAGAGTCCCAGGGGTAGAGTCCCAGGGGTAGAGTCCCAGGGGTAGAGTCCCAGGGGTAGAGTCCCAGGGGTAGAGTCCCAGGGGTAGAGTCCCAGGGGTAGAGTCCCAGGGGTAGAGTCCCAGGGGTAGAGTCCCAGGGGTAGAGTCCCAGGGGTAGAGTCCCAGGGGTAGAGTCCCAGGGGTAGAGTCCCAGGGGTAGAGTCCCAGGGGTAGAGTCCCAGGGGTAGAGTCCCAGGGGTAGAGTCCCAGGGGTAGAGTCCCAGGGGTAGAGTCCCAGGGGTAGAGTCCCAGGGGTAGAGTCCCAGGGGTAGAGTCCCAGGGGTAGAGTCCCAGGGTAGAGTCCCAGGGGTAGAGTCCCAGGGGTAGAGTCCCAGGGGTAGAGTCCCAGGGGTAGAGTCCCAGGGGTAGAGTCCCAGGGTAGAGTCCCAGGGGTAGAGTCCCAGGGGTAGAGTCCCAGGGGTAGAGTCCCAGGGGTAGAGTCCCAGGGGTAGAGTCCCAGGGGTAGAGTCCCAGGGGTAGAGTCCCAGGGGTAGAGTCCCAGGGGTAGAGTCCCAGGGGTAGAGTCCCAGGGGTAGAGTCCCAGGGGTAGAGTCCCAGGGGTAGAGTCCCAGGGGTAGAGTCCCAGGGGTAGAGTCCCAGGGGTAGAGTCCCAGGGGTAGAGTCCCAGGGGTAGAGTCCCAGGGGTAGAGTCCCAGGGGTAGAGTCCCAGGGGTAGAGTCCCAGGGGTAGAGTCCCAGGGGTAGAGTCCCAGGGTAGAGTCCCAGGGGTAGAGTCCCAGGGGTAGAGTCCCAGGGGTAGAGTCCCAGGGGTAGAGTCCCAGGGGTAGAGTCCCAGGGGTAGAGTCCCAGGGGTAGAGTCCCAGGGGTAGAGTCCCAGGGGTAGAGTCCCAGGGGTAGAGTCCCAGGGGTAGAGTCCCAGGGGTAGAGTCCCAGGGGTAGAGTCCCAGGGGTAGAGTCCCAGGGGTAGAGTCCCAGGGGTAGAGTCCCAGGGGTAGAGTCCCAGGGGTAGAGTCCCAGGGGTAGAGTCCCAGGGGTAGAGTCCCAGGGTAGAGTCCCAGGGGTAGAGTCCCAGGGGTAGAGTCCCAGGGGTAGAGTCCCAGGGGTAGAGTCCAGGGGTAGAGTCCCAGGGGTAGAGTCCCAGGGTAGAGTCCCAGGGGTAGAGTCCCAGGGGTAGAGTCCCAGGGGTAGAGTCCCAGGGGTAGAGTCCCAGGGGTAGAGTCCCAGGGGTAGAGTCCCAGGGGTAGAGTCCCAGGGTAGAGTCCCAGGGGTAGAGTCCCAGGGGTAGAGTCCCAGGGGTAGAGTCCCAGGGGTAGAGTCCCAGGGGTAGAGTCCCAGGGGTAGAGTCCCAGGGGTAGAGTCCCAGGGGTAGAGTCCCAGGGGTAGAGTCCCAGGGGTAGAGTCCCAGGGGTAGAGTCCCAGGGGTAGAGTCCCAGGGGTAGAGTCCCAGGGGTAGAGTCCCAGGGGTAGAGTCCCAGGGGTAGAGTCCCAGGGGTAGAGTCCCAGGGGTAGAGTCCCAGGGGTAGAGTCCCAGGGGTAGAGTCCCAGGGGTAGAGTCCCAGGGTTAGAGTCCCAGGGGTAGAGTCCCAGGGTAGAGTCCCAGGGGTAGAGTCCCAGGGGTAGAGTCCCAGGGGTAGAGTCCCAGGGGTAGAGTCCAGGGTAGAGTCCAGGGGTAGAGTCCCAGGGTAGAGTCCCAGGGGTAGAGTCCAGGGTAGAGTCCAGGGTAGAGTCCAGGGGTAGAGTCCCAGGGGTAGAGTCCAGGGGTAGAGTCAGGGTTAGAGTCCAGGGGTAGAGTCCAGGGGTAGAGTCAGGGGTAGAGTCAGGGTAGGTCAGGGTAGAGTCCAGGGGTTAGAGTCCAGGGTTAGAGTCCCAGGGGTAGAGTCCAGGGGTAGAGTCCAGGGGTAGAGTCCCAGGGTAGAGTCCAGGGGTAGAGTCCAGGGGTAGAGTCCCAGGGGTAGAGTCCCAGGGGTAGAGTCCCAGGGGTAGAGTCCAGGGTAGAGTCCAGGGGTAGAGTCCCAGGGTTAGAGGTCCAGGGGTAGAGTCCCAGGGGTAGAGTCCCAGGGGTAGAGTCCAGGGTTAGAGTCCAGGGGTTAGAGTCCCAGGGGTAGAGTCCAGGGGTAGAGTCCAGGGGTAGAGTCCCAGGGGTAGAGTCCCAGGGGTAGAGTCCAGGGGTAGAGTCCCAGGGGTAGAGTCCCAGGGGTAGAGTCCAGGGGTAGAGTCCAGGGGTAGAGTCCCAGGGGTAGAGTCCCAGGGGTAGAGTCCAGGGGTAGAGTCCCAGGGGTAGAGTCCAGGGGTAGAGTCCAGGGGTAGAGTCCAGGGTAGAGTCCAGGGTTAGAGTCCAGGGGTAGAGTCCCAGGGGTAGAGTCCCAGGGGTAGAGTCCCAGGGGTAGAGTCCCAGGGGTAGAGTCCCAGGGTAGAGTCCAGGGGTAGAGTCCCAGGGGTAGAGTCCCAGGGGTAGAGTCCCAGGGGTAGAGTCCCAGGGGTAGAGTCCCAGGGGTAGAGTCCAGGGGTAGAGTCCAGGGGTAGGTCCAGGGGTAGAGTCCCAGGGGTAGAGTCCCAGGGGTAGAGTCCCAGGGGTAGAGTTCCAGGGGTAGAGTCCAGGGTAGAGTCCAGGGGTAGGTCAGGGTAGAGTCCCAGGGTTAGAGTCCCAGGGGTAGAGTCCAGGGGTAGAGTCCCAGGGGTAGAGTCCCAGGGTAGAGGTCCCAGGGTTAGAGTCCCAGGGGTAGAGTCCCAGGGTTAGGGTTAGGGTTAGGGTTAGGGGTTAGGGGTTAGGGTTAGGGTTAGGGTTAGGGTTAGGGTTAGGGTTAGAGTTAGGGTTAGGGTTAGGGTTAGGGTTAGGGTTAGGTTAGGGTTAGGGTTAGGGTTAGGGTTAGGGTTAGGTTAGGGTTAGAGTTAGGGTTAGAGGTTAGGGTTAGGGTTAGGGTTAGGGTTAGGTTAGGGTTAGGGTTAGGGTTAGGGTTAGGGTTAGGGTTAGGGTTAGGGTTAGGGTTAGGGTTAGGGTTAGGGTTAGGGTTAGGGTTAGGGTTAGGGTTAGGGTTAGGGTTAGGGTTAGGGTTAGGGTTAGGGGTTAGGGTTAGGGTTAGGGTTAGGTTAGGTTAGGGTTAGGGTTAGGGTTAGGGTTAGGGTTAGGGTTAGGGTTAGGGTTAGGGTTAGGGTTAGGGTTTAGGGTTAGGGTTAGGGTTAGGGTTAGGGTTAGGGTTAGTTAGGGTTAGGGTTAGGGTTAGGGTTAGGGTTAGGGTTAGGGTTAGGGTTAGGGTTAGGGTTAGGGTTAGGGTTAGGGTTAGGGTTAGGGTTAGGGTTAGGGTTAGGGTTAGAGTTAGGGTTAGAGGTTTAGGGTTAGAGTTAGGGTTAGAGTTAGGGTTAGAGTTAGGGTTAGGGTTAGGGTTAGGGTTAGGGTTAGGGTTAGAGTTAGGGTTAGGGTTAGGGTTAGGGTTAGAGTTAGGGTTAGGGTTAGGTTAGGGTTAGGGTTAGAGTAGGGTTAGGGTTAGGGTTAGGGTTAGGGTTAGAGTTAGAGTTAGGGTTAGAGTTAGGGTTAGGGTTAGGTTAGGGTTAGGTTAGGGTTAGGTTAGGTTAGGGTTAGGGTTAGGGTTAGGGTTAGGGTTAGGGTTAGAGTGTAGGGTTAGGGTTAGAGTTAGGGTTAGGGTTAGAGTTAGGGTTAGGGTTAGGGTTAGGGTTAGGGTTAGGTTAGGGTTAGAGTGTAGGGTTAGGGTTAGGGTTAGGGTTAGGGTTAGGGTTAGGGTTAGGGTTAGGGTTAGGGTTAGGGTTAGAGTTAGGGTTAGGGTTAGGGTTAGGGTTAGGGTAGAGTGTAGGGTTAGGGTTAGGGTTAGGGTTAGGGTTAGGGTTAGGGTTAGGGTTAGGGTTAGGGTTAGGGTTAGGGTTAGGGTTAGGGTTAGGGTTAGGGTTAGGGTTAGGGTTAGAGTGTTAGGGTTAGGGTTAGAGTGTAGGGTTAGGGTTAGGGTTAGGGTTAGGGTTAGGGTTAGGGTTAGGGTTAGAGTTAGGGTTAGGGTTAGGGTTAGAGTTAGGGTTAGGGTTAGGGTTAGGGTTAGGGTTAGGGTTAGGGTTAGGGTTAGGGTTAGGGTTAGGGTTAGAGTTAGGGTTAGGGTTAGGGTTAGGGTTAGGGTTAG
>NC_136898.1:29254388-29446888 GCF_949152265.1 Phoxinus phoxinus | reverse complement strand
ATGAATCAGTGCAAAGTTGGTGTATGATAGCTAGATGGCAGTAGAGCTACATCTGTATGATTCCCCTGCTGAATGATTCCGGTTAACATCTTCTATCCTAACCCTAACCCTAACCCTAACCCTAACCCTAACCCTAACCCTAACACCCAATGAGCCTGAGGTACACTACTGATGAGAGTGTCTGCAATATTTCCTTCTCACGCAATCTTGAAGGAATAGGGGATTGGAATTGGTACAAGGGAGGCTCTAAAAACTTAACCGGAGGGGGGTTGGTACGAACAGGGTTCGTTCGCTTTCTTCGCCTCATCAATTGGTAAAGAAGAGCTAGGACAACACCTACTTCTACTCTAAACCCAACCAGAGTAGCCCTGGGGTAGAGACACCGAGGTAGTTAAAGGAATTTGTTGGATTTTTTCGGTTTTTCTAGATCGAAGTTTACGCCCATTCTAGAAACAGCTCTAGTTAGAGTAATCATGTGGTGGGCACAAAGTCAGGTCAACTTCATTTGCTCTAAAAAACTTACCCATAGTAACTCAGGTTTTTAACCGAGCTTTGGTTTTAAACTAAGTCAGATCTATGGGATCGGGTGGGGCCCTTGTCCAAGTGTAATGGGGCCCATACTCGATCCAATGGTGGAAATCACAGAAGCACAGTGATTCAATACCCACAGGGGAGACAGGTGTTCTCCCACTTTAGTCCCGAAGTTCTAACCCGACAAGGTAGTCAGACAAGCGTCGGCCAGTGCCTTTCCTCAGTCCCGGAACCCTCTTGAAAAACCAGGGGGGGGAACGGCTGTTGTAATATCCTCAAAAAACCTAACCTAGCCAGAGCCATCGGACATGACATACCGGGGTGTATCCAGTAGGTGGATATTGGGGACGAGGGTTGTTTTGACCCAGTTGGGGATATCTTGTAGGAGAGTTAAGAATCGGATGTGTAGTTATACACACACATTTTTTCCGTAGGAAAAGAAAAAAATCGAAAGCATGGAAAGTGGGAAGAGGAGAAGAGGAGAGGTGGAAAGAAGACATTGGAATGAAAGAAGAGAGGAGAGAGGGAGAAGAGAGAGATCGAGGAGGAGAGATTCTGGTGAAAGGAGGGGAAGACAAGAGGAGACTGGGAGGAGACATTTTGATGGAAGCAGGGAGTGGAGTAGAAGGGGAGAAGAAGAAAGAAGATATCTGGAGGACAGAAGGGGCAGACGTGGAGGAAGGGAGGAGACGAGGAGATATGGGGACGAAAGGAGGTGGAGCGGAAGAAACGAACGGAGAGAAGGATGGAGACAGGTGGCAGGAGGGAGGGGAGGAGGAAGAACATCAACAAGGAGGAGAGGAGAGTCGGAGGCAGAAAGGAGGAGGAGGAGTGACACGGGCAACCGGGAGGCGAGGAGGACGAATTGGAAGCACGGAGGAGCTGGAGGACCCAGGAAGGAAGGGGATCCAGGATTCCGGAGCACAGTCCGGGCGTTCCATGCCTTCTTAAAATTGTGCCACTACAATGCAGAGGTAGAGGAGGGCCGGCAGGGCCCGCCTAGGAGACTGGCAGAGTTGGCCACGAAAGCTAAAAAAATTCAGCCGGCTTTCCAATCCGTGATAACGGAGGGGAAGCTCCAGGATAACACCAACGCATGGTTGAGGGAAGGCCTAAAGATCCTGGAGGAGCACTACCAGGCGGCCTTGGGAAGGGCAAGCAGAGAGATGGTCTGCAGCCCGAAGGTGGATTGGAGGGAGGCCTGGCAAGTGGCAATTAAGTGGGCCCGCAGGAGATACAAGAGGATGGGAGACGAGACGGTGCGGCGGGCTGGGCGGTTAATAAAAATCCTGGTAACCCGAAAAGAGCAGGAGAGGAAGGAGGCAGAGGAGGAAATGAGTGGGGTCCCTGGGGCTGGGTCTGAGTCTCCGCCACAACAGGAGCAACCAGAACAGCTGGAACAACAGGAGCCGGAGCAGCGGAGAGCTCGGTCGGTCCCTATGGAAGTGGACCAACCTCTGGAGGCAGGGGCCCAAGGGGTAACAGCGGCAGGGAAGGATGCAGGGGGGACAGAAATCCCCTTGACAGTGGTGGGAAGACTACCAAAGGCCAAGAAGGGGATCGGCGCGAGTACAGGCAGAGCGGAAGGGGGGACTCTGCCGGCCTTGACTCCGCTTCGGGCTCAGGGGTCAGAGTTGGACGGGAGCCACCAACTGATAGAGATTGAGGAGGGTGTCTTGGAAGAACTCTTTTCAGAGGAAGGGTTGGGGAGCCAAGAAGGGCCTTCAATCCCTCCGGAGGCTAAGGAGGGGAGGAAAGAGGGACCCCCAGAGGTGGAGCAGGAGGAGGCGTTTCGGTGGAGTATCCACTGGAACCATGAGGGTGGGAGCAGCGCCAAGACTTGGTCTATGGCTCCCATCAGTCCCATGGTGTTTGTGGGAGACTCGAATTTGAGTCGGCTGCCAAGGACGAAGGCATGGGACCTGGAGATCCACAGCTTTCCAGGAGCCACAATCTCAAACGGCTACACTATCCTGAAGCACAGGACCAAGGGGACGGAGGTGATGGAGCAGGTGGTCCTGGCGTTCGGTCTGAATGACCGGGCGAGCAATAACATACCAGCCGTGGGGAAGATCTTGAGGAAGCTGGTGGAAGCGGCGGAGGGAACATTTCCGGGGGCAAGGATTTATGTCCCCTTGATTAATTTTAATCAGGCCCTGCCAGAGAGGGAAAAGGCAAACCTGACGGCTCTAAACAAAGCCATTTTGGAGTTGGGATGCAGCATTCCTCTGCTCCCGGAAAAGCATTTCAAGGTGGGGAGAGATGGCATACATTGGACGGCCACAACCGCACAGGCGATCCTGGAGCATTGGCAGCGCTATTTAAATGCCTGCAGGGGCCGTTCCGCCAGGGCCCCGGGCACAGTAATGACGACCAAAGATTGAATAAAGGGAATTCGGTAATTAATTTGTCTCAGAGTTTTAAATTGACCTCGGCACAGGTTAACTTATTGGACAGGGGTTTATCCTTTATCCCTTCCCACTTAATGAAGAAGGTTGAGAGGGGGTCCTTTCTGGCGGATTTGGGTCAGTTTCATGCGAAAGTACAGAGAGCAGTATTTTTTGGCCCAAGGGAAGAGGGAGAGGTTCAAATTCGGCCTTTTTGTGAGAGATCGGGCTGGGTGCCCCGGCCCCAGCAGTTACCAGGGGAGGTATGGGATTTCTTTGATAGGAATGTGGAGGGGGTCTGGGCAGCTTTGGTAGAAGCACAGACTCCGAAACAAAATTTACCCCCGGACGAGATTAAAGCTCTAGGGGAACTAAAATCCAGGACGGATATAGTTATTAAACCAGCAGATAAAGGAAGCACGGTGGTTATTATGGACAGGACACGTTATGTGCAGGAGGGACAAAGACAGTTGATGGACTGTTCTTTTTATTCCAAATTAACGGCCCCGATTTTTATGGAGTCAGTACCTCGTATTGAAGGGATAGTGGATACTTTGGAGAGGACAGGCTTTATTTGTAAGCGACAGGCAAATTATCTACTGGGAGAAAAGACACTCAGACCTAGGCGATTCTATTTATTGCCAAAAGTGCACAAACCCAAGGAGAAATGGCCCAATTCCTTCATGCCCCCGGGTCGTCCAATAGTGTCGGATTGCGGAAGCGAGAGTTATAGGATTGCGGAATTTATTGATTTTTATCTGAATCCCTTATCGACTAGGCATCCTAGTTATATCAAGGACACTTATGACTTCTTGGATAAAGTAAAAGATCTGAGACTGCCCTCAGAGGTGATTTTCTTTTCACTGGATGTGGAGAGTCTCTACACTAACATTGAGACACCGTTAGGGTTGAAGGCCGTGCGAGACTGCTTTACCCGATATCCTGACGCCTCTAGACCAGATGAAGCGATCCTGGAACTCCTGGAGTTGAGTTTAACTTGTAATGATTTTGAGTTCGAGGGGGAATGGTACTTGCAGGTTAAGGGAACAGCCATGGGAAAAAGGTTTGCACCGGCGTATGCAAATATATACATGGCCCAATGGGAGGAGACCGTTTTCCCCAAATGTGGAAAGGTTCCCATATCGTATTTTCGGTTTTTGGATGACGTCTGGGGTGTGTGGAGTTATAGTCGACAGGACTTGGAAGTCTTCTTGGGAATATTAAATACACATCACGCTTCGATTAAGGTACAGGCGGTGGTTAGGGACCAGGCTATTGAGTTCCTGGATACAACGGTGTATAAAGGACCGGATTTTGGTACTACGGGTCGGTTGGATTTCAAGATGTTCTTTAAGGAGACAGACACCCATGCCCTATTGCACCATCAGAGTTATCATCCGAGACATACATTCAGGGGCATAGTGCTATCGCAGCTCCTCAGATTTAGGAGAATTTGCTCAAGAGAGGAGGACTTTCAGGAAGCCAAATGCACGTTATTCCGGGCGCTTCGGGCAAGAGGCTATTCTAGATCGAGGCTTAGGGGGATTTACAAGGAACATCGTAAATCGCAGGCGAACCTAGAGCCTAGGTCCTCGGGAGTAGGTAAGGTTCTAGTTCCGGCCATTTTTTCGTATACTCCGGAAGCTGTCAGGCTGAATAGAGAGATTAGGGATAATTTCGAGGGGACATTGGCGGACGTACCAGAAGGGCAGGATATTACGCTCCTTGCGGCCTACAAAAGGAATACGAACTTGCGAGACTTGCTGGTCCATAGTCGTCTCCCTAGACAAAAGGGAGGGAAACCGCCAGCAGCATATAGACCCCGGGTCATCAAGGCGGGGGGTCAATCCAGAGCGTTTTTTCTCCCGAGGATTTCTTTAAAAACAAAGAATTGTATTTATGTGATTCAATGTAGCCGGTGTGGTAAGCAATATGTCGGTCAGACAAAGAATGCTATCAGGACTCGTCTATATCAGCATAGATATGTGATTCGAAAGGGAGTGGTGAGTGCCAGTAGGCAGGGGCTTATTGAGCACTTTAGGCAGCATGGATTGCATAAGTTGAGAATAAGAGGCGTGGAGCATAACCCAAGGTGGACCTTAAGGCAGAGGTTGTGCAAAGAATATATTTGGATTGAAAAATTAAAAGCCTGGGCCCCAAATGGTCTCAATGAGAGAAGGGAGATTAGGAGCACAACATAATCGGGAGAGCCGGACGGGGGATGGTAACAATTCAGAACCGGTGGATGGAAGGAGGAAAATACACCCTCTCCGGCCCCCCTCCGACTCATTGGGTCGGGGAAGGGGTCGGACGAGGAGGATGAATACGGGCCTAAGCCGGCCCTTAGGGAGGTGTTGGTCCTAAGCAGGTTCAGCATCTTCTGGTTCATCTTCAGCTTTTATTCATCTTCATCTTTTTCATCTTTTTCATCTTTGTCATCTTCTTCATCTTCATCATATTCATCATCAGCAGCATCATCATTAGCTTAATCTTTATCTTCTTCATCTTCTCATCATCATCATCATCATCGGTATTATTGGGCAGTCACGGAGCACCCTCTCCGGCTCCCCTCCGACCCACTGGGTCGGGGAAGGGGCCGGACGAGGAGGATGAATACGGGCCTAAGCCGGCCCTTAGGGAGGTGTTGTTCCTAAGCAGGATCAGCATCTTCTGGTTCATCTTCAACTTGTATTCTTCAATTTTCATCTTCATCTTTTTTCATCTTCATCATCATCATCTTCATCATTATTATCATCATCATCATCATCATCATCATTATCATCACTATCTTCTGGCAGGCACGAAGCACCCTCTCCGGCTCCCCTCCGACTCATTGGGTCGGGGAAGGGGCCGGACGAGGAGGATGAATACGGGCCTAAGCCGGCCCTTAGGGAGGTGCTGGTCCTAAGCAGGTTCAGCATCTCCTGGTTCATCTTCATCTTCAACTGGTATTCTTCAATTTTTTTCATCATCATCATTATCTTCATCATCATCATCCTCATCATCATCATTATCTTCTGGCAGTCACGAAGCACCCTCTCCGGCCCCCCTCCGACCCACTGGGTCGGGGAAGGGGCCGGACGAGGAGGATGAATACGGGCCTAAGCCGGTCCTTAGGGAGGTGTTGGTCCTAAGCAGGTTCAGCATCTTCTGGTTCATCGTCTTGATCATATCTCTATCTTATTTTTATCCCCATTATAATACTTTGGTCTAATCGGGTGGGATCTGGACGATTGGATCAGGGGTAGTGTACTTAAATAAGGGGCATAGTATGATGATAGAGAAAGGATTCTGTGAAAATATGATTCCAGAAATTATTTCTCAAATCTGAGCCCCGTGGTAGCCCCTAACCCTAGCCCTAACCCTAACCTCTAACACTTTGAAACTATGCCTACACCAACTCCTGCCCTAAACCTACCATTAGTAGCCCTGTGAATAATACACCTGGGGATGTAGCACTTTTCTACATGAAGTGCATTGGGCATTTCTGATTGGGCACTTCGAAACTAGGCCTACACCAACTCCTGCCCTAAACCTACCATCAGTAGCCCTATGAATAATACACCTGGTGATGTAACACCTTTCAAAACGAATTGCATTGGGTACTTTGATGGGGCACTTCGAATCTACGCCTACACCAACTCCTGCCCTAAACCTACCATCAGTAGCCCTATGAATAATACACCTGGTGATGTAACACTTTTCTAAATGAATTGCATTGGGCACTTTAAAAAGGATGGGGCACTTCGAATCTACGCCTACACCAACTCCTGCCCTAAACCTACCATTAGTAGCCCGATGAATAATACACCTGGCGAGGTAGCATTTTAGTTCCAAATGGATTGCATTGGGCACTTTGATTGGGCACTTCGAATCTACGCCTACACCAACTCCTGCCCTAAACCTACCATCAGTAGCCCTATGAATAATACACCTGGTGATGTAACACTTTTCTAAATGAATTGCATTGGGCACTTTGATGGGGCACTTCGAATCTACGCCTACACCAACTCCTGTCCTAAACCTACCATCAGTAGCCCGAGAAAAACAAAATAAAATAAAAAAATTTTTTTTTGGGTTACCACGATGGAGGTAGTTACACTGAAAATATAGGTATTGGGAATACGCCATCTGGTGGCATCCGCGGGTGATGATTTATCTTTTGGTAAGGATTAATCTATTCAGTCCTTTCTGCTCTCGAGGGTAGAAGCTGGTAGAAGCTTGGTGCACAGAAATGTGCATCCGCCAGTCTCGACTTTCGATTATAGAGTGGATACAAGGGGTCTTGACTATGGAATTAGAAGGACCTGGCAACACTGTTGCTATTTGGGGACTTCCTGGGCAAAACTCTTTGGGTTAAGTCAGCAGGGCTGACAAAGGGCCCAGAGGAAGAGACCGTTTCCCGCAGGCTTTTCTCGAGTAACCTGGATACCTTGCGGTGTTAACGAAGGGTTGCTTGGGAAGGCGGTAAGTATCCAGCCCCCCTGGGTCCACTTGGACAGCACGCAGGGAAGGTGGTCTGGGGCTAACAGACCTTAATTGGAGCCCAGTCTTCTATGGGTGACCAGCACCTCTCATGCATCAGTACATTCTACAACAACATGCTGGCACACTGACAAGATTTTCGTCTTCGAGCATAGTAAGGGGAGAGTTTCTCTTACCTTAGAGCTCCAATTTAGAGGTCAATGCATCCAACGGTTGTCCTGTAATGGGATGATGTCTGTTTGGTATGCGTTGGCCTCGAGGGGGAAGAACTGGTAGAAGCTTGATGCTCCGCATCCGCCAGTTCAGACGCCCGTCCCATTGGAGGTCTCGGTGGGAGTCTAAGGGACAGTTAGAAGATGTGTATTTGTTAACTGTTCTGTGGATTCAGTTGTTGGTCGAATATCGGTTAATCAAGGACTAAAGTAGTTACCAGATTCGGTTGGTTTTCGGTAGTCCTGGAGGTGGTCCCGGTGTGGATCTCTGGATGGGAACAAAGAGGTTTCATTACTCATACCGGTATAACAGTCACCAATTTCGTAAAAAACGAATTTCGCGTCCGCTAGTCTCGACGCACATGGGATTATGGGTTTTTGTTAAAAAGGAAAGAATTCCGTGAATAGATTACCAATATCGGTAAAGTCGTCTTAATCAGAACTCAGCCCAACTGTGGCCTTGAGGATCTGACCCAACTCGATTAGCAATTGGCCATGAAAGACACTCAGTCCTGGACTGATCATCCAGGGCAGGCCGCCTCGGAGGAGGGTGTCTAGTGTTTAAAGAACCGAAACACCCAATGAGCCTGAGGTACACTACTGATGAGAGTGTCTGCAATATTTCCTTCTCACGCAATCTTGAAGGAATAGGGGATTGGAATTGGTACAAGGGAGGCTCTAAAAACTTAACCGGAGGGGGGTTGGTACGAACAGGGTTCGTTCGCTTTCTTCGCCTCATCAATTGGTAAAGAAGAGCTAGGACAACACCTACTTCTACTCTAAACCCAACCAGAGTAGCCCTGGGGTAGAGACACCGAGGTAGTTAAAGGAATTTGTTGGATTTTTTCGGTTTTTCTAGATCGAAGTTTACGCCCATTCTAGAAACAGCTCTAGTTAGAGTAATCATGTGGTGGGCACAAAGTCAGGTCAACTTCATTTGCTCTAAAAAACTTACCCATAGTAACTCAGGTTTTTAACCGAGCTTTGGTTTTAAACTAAGTCAGATCTATGGGATCGGGTGGGGCCCTTGTCCAAGTGTAATGGGGCCCATACTCGATCCAATGGTGGAAATCACAGAAGCACAGTGATTCAATACCCACAGGGGAGACAGGTGTTCTCCCACTTTAGTCCCGAAGTTCTAACCCGACAAGGTAGTCAGACAAGCGTCGGCCAGTGCCTTTCCTCAGTCCCGGAACCCTCTTGAAAAACCAGGGGGGGGAACGGCTGTTGTAATATCCTCAAAAAACCTAACCCTAAACCTACCAATAGTAACCCTGTGGTTGGTATATCGAGTCAGTCTGATTGGGGCCTTTTGGTTTCGCTTTGACAATTTAGATCTAGGCCTACACCGGCTCCTGCCCTAAACCTACCAATAGTAACCCTGTGGTGGGTACACCGAGTCAGCCTGATTGGGGCCTTTTGGTTTCGTTTTGTCAATTTAGATCTAGGCCTACACCTGCTCCTGCCCTAAACCTACCAATAGTAACCCTGTGGTTGGTACACCTAGTCAGCCTGATTGGGGCCTTATGGTTTCGCTTTGTCAATTTAGATTTAGGCCTACACCTACACCTACTCCTGCCCTAAACCTACCAATAGTAACCCTGTGGTGGGTACACCGGGTCAGCTGAGTTTAGATTGCTTTATAGATATTAGATCTAAGCCTGTACCAACTCCTGCTCTAAACCTACCCATAATAACCCGGTGGATTACAAACCTAGTGGTCGGTTTGCTTTATCGTGTTCGATCTAAATCGGTACTAACTTCTGCTTTAGACCTACCCATCGTAGCCCGGTGGTTTTCACATCCAGTGTTGGAGAAATTTAAATCTCCTTTTTTCCTTAGCCCCAAGGTTCTAGTTAGAACAGACTCTAAGCTGAGAGTGATGGTATAGTCTAACATGCGTCGGCCAGTGCATTCCTCAGTCTCCTACCTTCCTGGACTAGTGCCAGGGGAGGGGGGAGCTGTTGTAATTTCTCAAAAACCTAACCCCGCCAGAGCCATCGGACTTGACATACCATAGATAATCCGCTAGCGTCGGATTTTTTTGGGGGCTTATTTTCCTTTTCTCAAATCGGACTAGCCGGGATCAAACTAGATCCACTCTGGCCACACAAAGTATTGTGGGGGGATGCGATGCTGGGCCGGGATTATCTGACAGCAGCTTCCGGGTTGTTGGAGGGTTCGCCGGTCTAGACCAGGTCTATAAAAACCTCGCATTCTGAGTTGACAGTCCACTTAGGGTTTGGTTTTAATAGGAGGGTAGTCTCTGGTCGGGTAGGGATTTGTTGATTGATATGGTTTTTCTTGGTTCCCTTTTACATTCTGACTGTTTTTAAGTGGGGTGGGATCACAGAGGCTCCCTCCCGCGCCTTCCTCGACTCACTGAGTTGGGGTAGGGGCGGGATGGGAGAGCGAATACGAGCCCAGTCAGGCTCTTAGGGAGGTGTTCGACCCAGACAGGTCCGACATCTCCTGGTTCGCCTCTGAGTGTTTGCGGAGTGATTAGTGTTAGGGCCAACTTGACTGATGTTTTTGTTTGTTTAGGCAGAAAATACGAGTGAGTTAAGAGGAGTTTTGGAGGGTTGGAGTTTTGGAGAGAAAATGGATGTGGATACGGAGAACCAAGAGTTCAAGGCCCTTATTAGGGTCTTGTACAAATTTATAAGAGCTCACCATCATGTGATGGAAATGCAAGGAGCTTCAGACCGGGATAGCCCTTCGGCCAGGCTGGAGAGGATGGCCCACCAGATTTCGGCGGGTATCCAGCCCGCTTTTCCAAAGGTGGCCACGGAATGGTTGATTTTCGGGAATGCCAAAAACTGGCTAGACACGGGAGTGGATATGTGAGTCTCTGTAAAAAATGAAAGGTTTTCATTAGGCATGGATTTACAAACAATTAACAAGTTTAGTAAAAACTCTAAACCGGATTCCCCATCCGCCGGTCCTGACGCTCGTCCTGTTTTCGGGTCTGTGTAAAGGAAGGAAAAGTTTTCGTTAGTAACTGAATTGCCAATCTCGGTAAATGCAAACCAGAACCCAACAATTGTTGTCTTGAGGATCTGGCCCAGCTCGATAGTAATTGGCCATAAAAAGACACTCAGTCCTGGACTGATCATCCAAGGCGGACCGCCTCAGAGGAGGGTGTCTGGTGTTCAAAGAGTCGAAACATCCAATGAGCCTGAGGTACACTACTGAAGAGAGTGTCTTAAATATTTCCCTCACATGATTTTGAGGGATTAGGGGATTAAAACATGTATCAAATCTAAGAATAGGCTCTAAAACTGTATTGGAATCGTGAGGATAGATTTTGGTTTCGCTTTATCAAATTTAGATCTAAGCCTGCACCTACTCGCGCCCTAAACCTACCAATAGTAACCCTGTGGTTGGTATATCGAGTCAGTCTGATTGGGGCCTTTTGGTTTCGCTTTGACAATTTAGATCTAGGCCTACACCGGCTCCTGCCCTAAACCTACCAATAGTAACCCTGTGGTGGGTACACCGAGTCAGCCTGATTGGGGCCTTTTGGTTTCGTTTTGTCAATTTAGATCTAGGCCTACACCTGCTCCTGCCCTAAACCTACCAATAGTAACCCTGTGGTTGGTACACCTAGTCAGCCTGATTGGGGCCTTATGGTTTCGCTTTGTCAATTTAGATTTAGGCCTACACCTACACCTACTCCTGCCCTAAACCTACCAATAGTAACCCTGTGGTGGGTACACCGGGTCAGCTGAGTTTAGATTGCTTTATAGATATTAGATCTAAGCCTGTACCAACTCCTGCTCTAAACCTACCCATAATAACCCGGTGGATTACAAACCTAGTGGTCGGTTTGCTTTATCGTGTTCGATCTAAATCGGTACTAACTTCTGCTTTAGACCTACCCATCGTAGCCCGGTGGTTTTCACATCCAGTGTTGGAGAAATTTAAATCTCCTTTTTTCCTTAGCCCCAAGGTTCTAGTTAGAACAGACTCTAAGCTGAGAGTGATGGTATAGTCTAACATGCGTCGGCCAGTGCATTCCTCAGTCTCCTACTTTCCTGGACTAGTGCCAGGGGAGGGGGGAGCTGTTGTAATTTCTCAAAAACCTAACCCTTCTCTCTTCTCTTTGAAAATTGAATACACTCTTTCCACTAATGCTACACTCACAACCACTCTAAACCCAACCAGTGATATTTGGTACTGGATAACCCTGCAATAAATAACCCAGACCGGGGCCCTAACCCCAACCGTTGGTACCCTGATCATTTGAACCCGACTTATAATAACCCTCATTTCTCTTTGAAACACTCAACCCTGCCATCAGTAGCCCGGGGCCAAATAGCCCTGATTTTTATGGTTGAAGTACTTCTGAGTAACATTATTACTCAAATATATGAGTTCTCATTCCACTGTGAATATGTAGCTAGTAAGAGATCAGTCTGGTGTTGGATGGGGGTGTGTGTGGGGACGTGTGTTTGTGTTTGGGGAAGGTGCTTTGTGCTACTAGGAGCGGTCAGTGGCCGGAAGGACCGTGCATAGCCGGGTTCGGACCTTAGGTCCGAACTTTGGAGTTTTTGTCCCCTAACCCTAACCCTAACCCTAACCCTACACTCTAAACCCAACCAGTGATATTTGGTACTGGATAACCCTGCAATAAATAACCCAGACCGGGGCCCTAACCCCAACCGTTGGTACCCTGATCATTTGAACCCGACTTATAATAACCCTCATTTCTCTTTGAAACACTCAACCCTGCCATCAGTAGCCCGGGGCCAAATAGCCCGGGGCCAAATAGCCCTGATTTTTATGGTTGAAGTACTTCTGAGTAACATTATTACTCAAATATATGAGTTCTCATTCCACTGTGAATATGTAGCTAGTAAGAGATCAGTTTGGTGTTGGATGGGGGTGTGTGTGGGGACGTGTGTTTGTGTTTGGGGAAGGTGCTTTGTGCTACTAGGAGCGGTCAGTGGCCGGAAGGACCGTGCATAGCCGGGTTCGGACCTTAGGTCCGAACTTTGGAGTTTTTGTCCCCTAACCCTAACCCTAACCCTAAGGGACAGTCAGAAGATGTGTATTTGTTAAAACTGTTCTGTGGATTCAGTTGTTGGCCGAATATCGGTTAATCAAGGACTAAAATAGTTACCAGATTCGGTTGGTTTTCGTTAGTCCTGGAGGTGGTCCCGTGGTGAATTTCTGGATAGGAACAAAGATGTTTCATTAGTCATACTGGTATAACAGTCACCAATTTCGTAAAAAACGAATTTCGCGTCCGCTAGTCTCGACGCACATGGGATTGTGGGTTTCTGTTAAAAAGGAAAAAAATCTGTGAATAGATTACCAATATCGGTAAAGTCGTCTTAATCAGAACTCAGCCCAATTGTGGCCTTGAGGATCTGACCCAACTCGATTAGTAATTGGACATGAAAGACACTCAGTCCTGGACTGATCATCCAGGGCAGGCCGCCTCGGAGGAGGGTGTCTAGTGTTTAAAGAGCCAAAACACCCAATGAGCCTGGGGTACACTACTGATGAGAGTGTCTGCAATATTTCCTTCTCACGCAATCTTGAAGGAATAGGGGATTGGAATTGGTACAAGGGAGGCTCTAAAAACTTAACCGGAGGGGGGTTGGTACGAACAGGGTTCGTTCGCTTTCTTCGCCTCATCAATTGGTAAAGAAGAGCTAGGACCACACCTACTTCTACTCTAAACCCAACCAGAGTAGCCCTGGGGTAGAGACACCGAGGCAGTTAAAGGAATTTGTTGGATATTTTCGTTTTTTCTAGATCGAAGTTTACGCCCATTCTAGAAACAGCTCTAGTTAGAGTAATCATGTGGTGGGCACAAAGTCAGGTCAACTTCATTTGCTCTAAAAAACTTACCCATAGTAACTCAGGTTTTTAACCGAGCTTTGGTTTTAAACTAAGTCAGATCTATGGGATCGGGTGGGGCCCTTGTCCAAGTGTAATGGGGTTCATACTCGATCCAATGGTGGAAATCACAGAAGCACAGTGATTCAATACCCACAGGGGAGACAGGTGTTCTCCCACTTTAGTCCCGAAGTTCTAACCCGACAAGGTAGTCAGACAAGCGTCGGCCAGTGCCTTTCCTCAGTCCCGGAACCCTCTTGAAAAACCAGGGGGGGGAACGGCTGTTGTAATATCCTCAAAAAACCTAACCTAGCCAGAGCCATCGGACATGACATACCGGGGTGTATCCAATAGGTGGATATTGGGGACGAGGGTTGTTTTGACCCAGTTGGGGATATCTTGTAGGAGAGTTAAGAATCGGATGTGTAGTTACACACACATTTTTTCCGTAGGAAAGGAGAAAAAAATCGAAAGCATGGAAAGTGAGAAGAGGAGAAGAGGAGAGGTGGAAAGAAGACATCGGAATGAAAGAAGAGGGGAGAGAGGAAGAGAGATCAAGGAGGAGAGATTCTGGTGAAAGGAGGGGAAGACAAGAGGAGACTGGGAGGAGACATTTTTATGGAGGCAGGGAGTGGAGTAGAAGGGGAGAAACAAGAAGATATCTGGAGGACAGAAGGGACAGACGTGGAGGAAGGGAGGAGACGAGGAGATATGTGGACGAAAGGAGGTGGAGCGGAAGAGACGAACGGAGAGAAGGATGGAGACAGGTGGCAGGAGGGAGGGGAGGAGGAAGAACATCAACAAGGAGAAGAGGAGAGTCAGAGGCAGAAAGGAGGAGGAGGAGTAACACGGGCAATCGGGAGGTGAGGAGGACGGGGTGGAAGCACGGAGGAAGCGGGCAAACGGCCGGGAATGGACAAGCTGGAGGACCCAGGAAGGAAGGGGATCCAGGATTCAGGAGCACAGTCCGGGCGTTCCATTCTTTTTTAAAGCTGTGCCACTACAATGCGGAGGTAGAGGAGGGCCGGCAGGGCCCGCCTAGGAGACTGGCAGAGTTGGCAACTAAAGCTAAAAAGATTCAGCCGGCTTTTCAATCCGTGATAACGGAGGGTAGGCTCCAGGACAATACCAACTCATGGTTGAGGGAAGGCCTAAGGATCCTGGAGGAGCACTACCAGGTGGCCTTGAGAAGGGCAAGCAGGGACATGGTCTGCAGCCCGAAGGTAGATTGGAGGGAGGCCTGGCAAGTGGCGATTAAGTGGGCCCGCAGGAGATACAAGAGGATGGGAGACGAGACGGTGCAGCGGGCTGGGAGATTAATAAAAATCCTGGTAGCCTGAAAAGAGCAGGAGAGGAAGGCGGCAGAGGAGGAAATGAGTGGGGTCCCTGGGGCTGGGTCTGAGTCTCCGCAACAACAGGAGCAACCAGAACAACAGCTGGAACAACAGGGGCCAGAGCAGCGGAGAGCTCGGTCGGTCCCCATGGAAGTGGACCAACCTCTGGAGGCAGGGGCCCAAATGATAACAGCTGCAGGGAAGGAAGCAGGGGGGACAGAAATCCCCTTGACAGTGGGTGGAAGACTACCAAAGGCCAGGAAGGGGATCGGCGCGAGTACAAGCAGGGTAGGGGGGACTCTGCCGGCCTTGACTCCGCTTCAGGCTCAAAGCCACCAAGTGATAGAGATTGAGGAAGGTATCTTGGAGGAACTCTTTTCAGAGGAAGGGTTGGGGAGCCAAGAAGGGCCTTCAATCCCTCCGGAGGCTGAGGAGGGGAGGAAAGAGGGACCCCCAGAGGTGGAGCAGGAAGAGGCTTTTCGGTGGAGTATCCATTGGAACCATGAGGGTAGGAGCAGCGCCAAGACTTGGTCTATGGCTCCGATTAGTCCCATGGTGTTTGTGGGGGATTCAAATTTGAGTCGGCTGCCGAGAACGAAGGCATGGGACTTGGAAATCCACAGCTTTCCAGGAGCCACAATCACGGACGGTTACACTATTCTGAAGCATAGGACCAAGGGGACGGAAGTGATGGAGCAGGTGGTCCTGGCGTTCGGTCTAAATGACCGGGCGAGCAATAATATACCAGCCGTGGGTAAAATCCTGAAGAAACTGGTGGAAGCGGCAGAGGGAACATTTCCGGGGGCAAGGGTTTATGTCCCCTTGATCAATTTTGATCAGGCCCTGCCAGAGAGGGAAAAGGCGAACCTGACAGCTCTGAATAAGGGCATTTTGGAGTTGGGATGCAGCATTCCTCTGCTCCCGGAAAAGGAGTTCAAGGTGGGAGGAGATGGAATACATTGGACGGCAAGGACGGCACAGGCGATCCTGGATCATTGGCAGCGGCATTTAAATGCTTGCAGGGGCCGTTCCGCCAGGGTCCCGAGTACAGTAATGAGGACCAAGGATTAAATAAAGTAAAGTCGGTAATTAATTTGTCTCAGAGTCTTAAATTGTCCTGGGCACAGGTTAACTTATTGAACAGGGGTTTATCCTTTATCCCTTCCCACTTAATGAAGAAGGTTGATAGGGGGTCCTTTCTGGCGGATTTGGGTCAGTTTCATGCGAAAGTACAGAGAGCAGTATTTTTTGGCCCAAGGGAAGAGGGAGAGGTTCAAATTCGGCCTTTTTGTGAGAGATCGGGCTGGGTGCCCCGGCCCCAGCAGTTACCAGGGGAGGTATGGGATTTCTTTGATAGGAATGTGGAGGGGGTCCGGGCAGCTTTGGTAGAAGCACGGACTCCGAAACAAAATTTACCCCTGGACGAGATTAAAGCTCTAGGGGAACTAAAATCCAGGAGGGATATAGTTATTAAACCAGCAGACAAAGGAAGCACGGTGGTTATCATGGATAGGACACGTTATGTGCAGGAGGGACAAAGACAGTTGATGGACTGTTCTTTTTATTCCAAATTAACGGCCCCGATTTTTATGGAGTCAGTACCTCGTATTGAAGGGATAGTGGATACTTTGGAGAGGACAGGCTTTATTTGTAAGCGACAGGCGAATTATCTACTGGGAGAAAAGACACTCAGACCTAGGCGATTCTATTTATTGCCAAAAGTGCACAAACCCAAGGAGAAATGGCCCAATTCCTTCATGCCCCCGGGTCGTCCAATAGTGTCGGATTGCGGAAGCGAGAGTTATAGGATTGCGGAATTTATTGATTTTTATCTGAATCCCTTATCGACTAGGCATCCTAGTTATATCAAGGACACTTATGACTTTTTGGATAAAGTAAAAGATCTGAGACTGCCCTCAGAGGTAATTTTCTTTTCACTGGATGTGGAGAGTCTCTACACTAACATTGAGACACCGTTAGGGTTGAAGGCCGTGCGAGACTGCTTTACCCGATATCCTGACGCCTCTAGACCAGATGAAGCGATCCTGGAACTCCTGGAGTTGAGTTTAACTTGTAATGATTTTGAGTTCGAGGGGGAATGGTACTTGCAGGTTAAGGGAACAGCCATGGGAAAAAGGTTTGCACCAGCGTATGCAAATATATACATGGCCCAATGGGAGGAGACCGTTTTCCCCAAGTGTGGAAAGGTTCCCTTATCGTATTTTTGGTTTTTGGATGACGTCTGGGGTGTGTGGAATTATAGTCGACAGGACTTGGAAGTCTTCTTGGGAATATTAAATACACATCACGCTTCGATTAAGGTACAGGCAGTGGTTAGGGACCAGGCTATTGAGTTCCTGGATACAACGGTGTATAAAGGACCGGATTTTGGTACTACGGGTCGGTTGGATTTCAAGATGTTCTTTAAGGAGACAGACACCCATGCCCTATTGCACCATCAGAGTTATCATCCGAGACATACATTCAGGGGCATAGTGCTATCGCAGCTCCTCAGATTTAGGAGAATTTGTTCAAGAGAGGAGGACTTTCAGGAAGCCAAATGCACGTTATTCCGGGCGCTTCGGGCAAGAGGCTACTCTAGATCGAGGCTTAGAGGGATTTACAAGGAACATCGTAAATCGCAGGCGAACCTAGAGCCTAGGTCCTCGGGAGTAGGTAAGGTTCTAGTTCCGGCCATTTTTCCGTATACTCCGGAAGCTGTCAGGCTGAATAGAGAGATTAGGGATAATTTCGAGGGGACATTGGCGGACGTACCAGAAGGGCAGGATATTACGCTCTTGGCGGCCTACAAAAGGAATACGAACTTGCGAGACTTGCTGGTCCATAGTCGTCTTCCTAGACAAAAGGGAAGGAAACCGCCAGCAGCATATAGACCCCGGGTCATCAAGGCGTGGGGTCAAGCCAGAGCGTTTTTTCTCCCGAGGATTTCTTTAAAAACAAAGAATTGTATTTATGTGATTCAATGTAGCCGGTGTGGTAAGCAATATGTTGGTCAGACAAAGAATGCTATCAGGACTCGTCTATATCAGCATAGATATGTGATCCGAAAGGGAGTGGTGAATGCCAGTAGGCAGGGGCTTATTGAGCATTTTAGGCAGCATGGATTGCATAAGTTGAGAATAAGGGGCTTGGAGCATAACCCAAGGTGGACCTTAAGGCAGAGGTTGTGCAAAGAATATATTTGGATTGAAAAATTAAAAGCCTGGGCCCCAAATGGTCTCAATGAGAGAAGGGAGATTAGGAACAACATAATCGGGAGAGCCGACGGGGGATGGTAACAATTCAGAACCGGTGGATGGAAGGAATAAAAATACACCCTCTCCGGCCCCCCTCCGACTCATTGGGTCGGGGGAGGGGGCCGGACGAGGAGGATGAATACGGGCCTAAGCCGGGCCTTAGGGAGGTGTTGGTCCTAAGCAGGTTCAGCATCTTCTGGTTCATCGTCTTCATCGTCTTGATCGTATCTTTATCTTATTTTTTATCCCCATTATGATCTTCTTGTCTAATCAGGTGGGATCTGGACGATTGGATCGGGGGTGGTTTACTTAAATAAGGGGCATGGTATGATGATAGAAAAAAGATTCTGTGAAAATAAGATTCTAGAAATCATTTCTCAATCTGAGCCCCGTTGTGACCCCTAACCCTAAGGATTGTGGGTTTCTGTTAAAAAGGAAAAAAATCCGTGAATAGATTACCAATATCGGTAAAGTCGTCTTAATCAGAACTCAGCCCAATTGTGGCCTTGAGGATCTGACCCAACTCGATTAGTAATTGGCCATGAAAGACACTCAGTCCTGGACTGATCATCCAGGGCAGGCCGCCTCGGAGGAGGGTGTCTAGTGTTTAAAGAGCTGAAACACCCAATGAGCCTGGGGTACACTACTGATGAGAGTGTCTGCAATATTTCCTTCTCACGAAATCTTGAAGGAATAGGGGATTGGAATTGGTACAAGGGAGGCTCTAAAAACTTAACCGGAGGGGGGTTGGTACGAACAGGGTTCGTTCGCTTTCTTCGCCTCATCAATTGGTAAAGAAGAGCTAGGACCACACCTACTTCTACTCTAAACCCAACCAGAGTAGCCCTGGGGTAGAGACACCGAGGCAGTTAAAGGAATTTGTTGGATATTTTCGGTTTTTCTAGATCGAAGTTTACGCCCATTCTAGAAACAGCTCTAGTTAGAGTAATCATGTGGTGGGCACAAAGTCAGGTCAACTTCATTTGCTCTAAAAAACTTACCCATAGTAACTCAGGTTTTTAACCGAGCTTTGGTTTTAAACTAAGTCAGATCTATGGGATCGGGTGGGGCCCTTGTCCAAGTGTAATGGGGCCCATACTCGATCCAATGGTGGAAATCACAGAAGCACAGTGATTCAATACCCACAGGGGAGACAGGTGTTCTCCCACTTTAGTCCCGAAGTTCTAACCCGACAAGGTAGTCAGACAAGCGTCGGCCAGTGCCTTTCCTCAGTCCCGGAACCCTCTTGAAAAACCAGGGGGGGGAACGGCTGTTGTAATATCCTCAAAAAACCTAACCCTACACCCTACACCCTACACCCTAACCCTAACCCTAACCCTAAATAACACTCAAAAAACAAGAGACCTTTATAAAAAAAAAAGCCCACGTTTAAACAGCCCGGTCTAAAAAAATTGTGCAGTACCGTGTCTACACACCTGGTGGCACTAGAGACACAAACCAAACCACCACCAGTCGACTGGCCATACATCAATTACTATATAAACCAAGTTTCGTACAGATAAAGCACACCGTTGCAGATATATGGACAGTTAATATTCAGCCAATCAGATGCCATATATGCTAATGAGGGTGGTTACTAATGAGGGTGAAAGTCGTTTTTACCTCCTTACCTAACCCTAACCCTAACCTAACCTAACCCTAACCCTAAAAACAAGACGGTCCGTCTTGGGGTAAATAAACGGAGACCCAGTGCTCTCCCGGCAACCGAGCAGGGTGAGTGTTTATGATGACCATCGACGGTAAGATCCTCAGCGTTTTTTTGGGTAGTTGATCGCATGGTAGAACCCCGAGAAAATGAGTCCTGCACGTAATTTTATCCATGATAGCGGTGAGTTGTAGCGTATTCATCTCAGTAGTAATCGAGTAGTACCTGTCTGCGGTTAGACACTTCCAAAATGGAGTCAAATACTGAGTAAATTAATAAATTAACGGTATTCGGCAACGGCTGTCTGAATCGTGCTTCGAGTCTGATATTCCCGGACTTGATGAGGGATATGTGCTGACCACAGTCTTCATCGGGTGTCAGGTTAAATGCGTAAAGTGTGTATCCGTTCAGGAAATCACCCCTGTCGATGGAGAGTGCATGGTTTTTAAGATGTCTCCCCGTCGTCATCGCCAACTGATAAAATTCGCGCACTGCCGTACCAGCTCAGAAATTAGGTTGTAGAGGTTTGGAGGGGAATTGTTGTCCGTCGACATAGACGGCTAGGAACTCCAGATCGTAATGTTTGAATGCAAATGGATTTTTTTCATAGGAACCGGTGAATGCGTCATTATCGACCATAGCTATGACGATAGATTTTGGTAGGGTTCCTAAAAACAGATTTTCTTGATTTGAAACGCGTGTCCCTTCAGGTATGGAGAAATTTTTTAGAACCACCCTATCTATAGGATACTTAGCGGTTGTCGAGAGTAACGCCTGGGCATGTCCCAGTCTCACCGGCGGTGCCACAGTGACTTTCTTGACAAATAGGGATGCCGACTCTATTTTTATTTTGTAAGCTACATCATCGCACCTCATCAGACAGAATTCATCTTTTGCTCTAATTAGACGTATCTTGATGTCTACACCGTTTAACAAAAGTTTTTCTTGAAAGAATATGTCGCTATGTATAGGGGCCATCAGTTCCACCACCTTGCTTTCGGTAGTGTAGAGCGATCTCTTCGTCAGCCCCGCGTTAGAGTTGTGACGTTCGCGAACGAACCGATTCTTTTGAACGGCTCATAAACATGAACGATGGGAGCCGAGTCGCGGCGGGAGGGGAGCCGTTCTTTCTGTCGTTCTTTTTTTCCTATGCGTGTTTCACACAGATGCACACAAAGGCATTTACACTGGGCATTAACATGCAATCACCATGATCCGATCAAGCAGATCGGATCATTAGCCAATCAGGACACCGTGCGTTTATATTTGTTCATATTAAGTAGCCTCTGTATCTGGATAACCGATCGGATTTCTGTTTCCTGCATAATATTTAAATTAGGTCTGTAGCACGACACCAATAAGAGTAAAGATAATACAAATAAAGCAATGTCCCAATTGCTTTCACTCACTTTACTTTCCTGTGCAATCTCCATCCTTAAATCAAATTACGTTTTTTGAATGAAGGAATATTTAGGAATATTAAGGAGTTGATCATACAAAAATAACCATATAAGTCACATCATCGATCATCGGGTGATGTCCTATTTGCAAAGTTTATAATTAATAGTATTATTAACAATATTATAAGTAATAGTAGTAATAGTGGACTGTATGTAGACATTTCCATTTTATTTATTCTAATTTTATCTACAGTAGCCTATATATTTAAATATTTTTTTTTTAATCAAAATGTTCTTGTGTGGAAGTGTTTGTAGTAAAAGCTGTTTTGCACAGAAATTCATTGCAGCCGGCTTTATTTTTTATGTTTATTTGTGAGTAGGTATTGTATGAATAACATAAGTCAACATAGCTTTGCATACACACACTTTGTACTAAAGGTAAATCCAAAATACACATGACAAATGAGGTAATAATCAATATTTCAGAATAATTCAAACTCAGATATTGGTGTTTTAATTATTTGACTACAAATCTCACCTCATCATTCCTCCCACTGATTATTTCCAGGATAAGTGAGATGCCCCCAAGCTGGCTTCTTAAAACTGACTAAATATTTAAAAAGAGCCAAAAGAGCCGTTCTTTTGAACGGCTCTTTGAAAGGAACGGATCGCCAAGATCCGGATCCCCTCAAAGAGCCATAAATCCCATCTCTACCCCGCGTTACGCCCAACCGGATCGCTAGAATCCATATGCCCAGCACTGTCCTTGTAAAACAGCCCTGCAGAGAAAATAGATTCCAACGAATCTTTACTGTAGTTGATCAGACTCTCTATGATGCACCGATATGGATAGGTGCTCGAACTCGACTTGTGAAAATATAGTGGCTCCAGGATAATTTATTAACGCAACCCTTGCAGGATGTGCGATGTCAGCTCCATTAGGTCTTGTGATTTTCAGGCGTAGGTAGAGCATAGTGTTATTTAGATCGACATATTCGTCGCCATTCTCCACGATAAAAAACTCTAACGGGGCGCTGTCGGAAATGGCGTTTAAAGGAGCTACTTCTAAATAACCGTTTTTCTCAATAACAGTTTGTGTTAGCGGCACGGTAAATAAGTCCAACTCGGATTTGATGCATTCTCCCGACATGCGATGCAGTAGCGCCATGCTAGAATATGTTTTTTACGAATCTCTTGACGGATGATTTTCGACTAACAGACTTCTTACGCTTTCTGCGTATGACTGGACGCTTCTTTCTTCCACTTGTTGTTTTCTTCTTCTCCTCACCCCAATGACCACGCCTACGGGCACCCGGGGGTTTAGACATCCTCTTACGGGCCATGACCATCAGTCCTGATCCGTCTTGAGCATTAGCATTATTGCTATGAGCGCGCGTCAATACGTTTGAGACGACATCGGATACTATATTTTTAGCAGCGGATTTTAGGTGGGGTTTCGCGATGTTAAATCCTCTTTTTAACAGGGGTATAGCCATCCTGAACAGACCTCTGAAAAGTCCTCCCAACCCCACTCCATACATAACCGGTCCCCCGGCATAGCCTGGCAAACCCCCTCCGGCCTGATTTCTGTAATAGTCCACATAGTCTGCGGTGTGGGAGTCTCTAGGGTTATAGTAATAACTCATTTTTAAAGAATAGAATGATTAGCTGGTTTAAAGTGTAGTTTTACGATGACTTTCCCGTAAGAAAACGATATTTCGCGGTTTTGGTCGTCCTTCAACTCTATGCCCAGGTGAAAAAGACGTAGTATTAAATGTATTAAAAATATATTTGAAATTCAAATAGTATGTTTATAATACATTTGTATTTCCAACATGCTTATTTAAAGTGCATTAAAAATACATTGAATTGCATTTTAATATATTTATAAAAAATATACTAGTAGTACATTGGTAATAAATATATATTTAAGTATACTTTTAATAAATATGCTAATTAAAAGCATACTTTAAATATATTTCTAAACAGTATACTAGTAGTACATTGGTAATAAATATATATTTAAGTATACTTTTAATAAATATGCTAATTAAAAGCATACTTTAAATATATTTCTAAACAGTATACTAATAGTACATTGGTAATAAATATATATTTAAGTATACTTTTAATAAATATGCTAATTAAAACCATACTTTAAATATATTTCTAAACAGTATACTAATAGTACATTGGTATAAATATATATTTAAGTATACTTTTAATAAATATGCTAATTAAAAGCATACTTTAAATATATTTCTATACAGTATACTAGTAGTACATTGGTAATAAATATATATTTAAGTATACTTTTAATAAATATGCTAATTAAAAGCATACTTTAAATATATTTCTAAACAGTATACTAATAGTACATTGGTAATAAATATATATTTAAGTATACTTTTAATAAATATGCTAATTAAAAACATACTTTAAATATATTTCTATACAGTATACTAGTAGTACATTGGTAATAAATATATATTTAATTATACTTTTAATAAATATGCTAATTACAAGCATACTTTAAATATATTTCTAAACAGTATACTAGTAGTACATTGGTAATAAATATATATTTAAGTATACTTTTAATAAATATGCTAATTAAAAGCATAATTTAAATATATTTCTAAACAGTATACTAGTAGTACATTGGTAATAAATATATATTTAAGTATACTTTTAATAAATATGCTAATTAAAAGCATACTTTAAATATATTTCTAAACAGTATACTAGTAGTACATTGGTAATAAATATATTATTTAATTATACTTTTAATAAATATGCTAATTACAAGCATACTTTAAATATATAGTTTAAAAAGTGTACTAGAAGTATTTGGTAATAAATATATGCTTAATTATACTTTTAATAAATATGCTAATTACAAGCATACTTTAAATATATTTCTAAAAAGTGTACTAGAAGTATTTGGTAATATATGCTTAGTTACACTTTTAAGAAATATGCTAAACAAAACCATACTTTTAGTGAAGTTTTAGTGTATTTAAAGAAAACATGCTTATGTTGCTCTTAAAGTACATTTTATGTGCACTTTGTGTAAGAACAGCAAAATGATTAAGATTTTAGTGTGTTTAAAATGTATGTACTTTATAAACACTTAGGCCTACTGCAATATAGTTTAATTATTTATGTATTTATCATTTTAATATAAAAAAAATTACATTTACAATATACCAACTTATAATGTATTAGAAACATTTGTCAACTATTATTAGCATTTCAATAAGCTTACAATTATTATTTGTTGTAAAAGGCTACTTAATGCTGTTGTCTATTACATTATATTTTGTACTACTGAAATTCCCACAATAATTTCAGCAACATATTTTTTGAAATGCATCATAGATACATTTTCCAAAGAAATGTTAATTTCCAAAAAGGTGTTGCAACGTTACTTGTTTAAATTTGAACAATGCGCATAACACACGTGACTAGTCCTGATTGGTTCCAGAGGCGTTGAACGGCTGTGATTGGTTCTTATGATAATGCGCTCGCATTTCACTCAGAGCTTCAGTTGCTGTGCATGCGGTCCTTGAATGTGATTAGGTTTAGACGTTTAAATTTAAACTGTTAAAATATTTATAGCGATCGTGTTTCTTTAGAGGACTTGGAGGAAACCACGCGATTAATATGGATTGGGTGATGTTTTTTGCGATTCACTTTTTGAAACGTGAACAGATCTGGTGAATCGTTCATCGGAGGGATATGAATGTCAGTTTTTCTATCGAAGATTAACGAAAGTCTTAAATGGTTTGGAACTACTAAAGGGTAAGTGATCATGACAGCATTTCGTATTTTTGGCACAAAGTGTAACATCACGTCTTTTTCAGTTCAGCTACATTTGACCATCAGAGCCAAGATTTTCAAGTCAAAGTCGAAGCAGACTCGAAGAGATGAAGATACTGCCTCAGAAGTTACTGGTAAGTTTTAGTTGCTGTTTGCATAAATAAATAGCTCACTGTTTAGTTGTTTTCCTAGGTGGATAGGTCTGCTATGCATTTGCTAATATGACTTGCACGTGGGATACTGACGTTAACCGCTGTAACATGATGCTGACACTGAATTCTAGCAACTTCTGCACTGTCAAAGTCTAAAGTCTTTGATAAATCTGTTTAAAATCTACGTGGAGTCTTAAAACAACTAAAACATTGTCCAATGCATCTGAAAAAAAAAAAAATTGTTATTATAATATGTACATCATTACATTAATATCATTTTTATTTGCTGAAGCTGTGTATTTATTTCTGATTTCCTGAAGAATTTGCCTTCGTTGTTATGATGTTAATGAAATGATCTTTAAAAAGTTTGAAAATAACATGTTATTAATATAGTTACCTTTGTCTTGAGCTGACCAGCCAATAAGGGTAGTGTGTGTTGATTGGTGTTTATATTTGTTCAAGATTGATAACCTTATTGCCTTTTTGATAACTTTCTAATATATATTTCTAATTACAAATAAGTACAAAGATTAAATTGTTAAAAGGGATGCTTATAAGAGAGCATACGTCTGAAACTGCTGAGTCTGTGAAGGGTTTTGATTATATTACCCACCAAGTACATTGTACTCAGCGTACTGTCATTCTTAAAAACAAAACAAATTATTCTTCATAATTTGCCTGCCTTATATGTTTGTGTATATATATATAAATTTAAATCTCTCTGTTTTTATTTGTTGTTTTTCAGACTAGCTACTATAGAAGAAAAACAGAAATCTGAATGCAGAGACAAGCAGAGAAGAGAGTAAGTAGAGATGATCCGATTGATTCCATTTTCGCGTGATCGGCCATGACCTCGGGCGCCGTATGATTAACATCGCGCAACATCGGCAATCACACATGCACACGGAACACACATGTAGAAAACCTCATGAATTACGGCCATTTCACACACCGCAAGCGTGAGCAACGTGTTTTTTTTTGTTGTTTTTTTTTTGGTGTGGATGCTCTCATTGATTGACATTCACGCCGGAAAAAATATGCGGAGCAGGAGCAGTGCGTGAGCGTCAAGCCGGAGCGTTACGTAATTAAAGCAGGAGCTCACGCTCAATTAAAGTGAAAACACGCTTTTGATGGACAAAATAAATATGATTTCACACAAAAAATGCCCAAAATGCACAGATTGTGCATGTCTAGTGTGTTTAACAAGAACTGGAGTAGGCTAGAAAATGAACACAAAAATATTTGTAGAAAATTTACCCATTTAAACTTGTTTTAATTATTCAGTTTGGGTAAAAGTTTATGGTGTTTTATTAAAAAAATTTAAAAAATTAAGAGTTCAGATGCAATTTAAGCCTCTAAGTGCCAATCTGAAATTTTCTTCTAGAATGATCATTTTTATAAAGCTTGAATATTTAAGTTCAGTAATTTATCTTAAATGGCAACGAAAATTACCTATTATTTGTCATTTAAGTGAAATTACTGAACTTAAATATATGAGCTTGATAAAAATGATAATTTTAGAATAAAATTTCAGATGGCACTTAAAAGCGTTTGAATCTGAACTCTTCAAATATGTGTGTGTGCTGTAAAGGGGTTGGAAAAAATTTAATCGGAATCGGCTAAAATCGGTATCGGCAGGTCAAACTCAGTGAAGAATCGAAACCGGCCTAGAAAATTGTAATCGGTGCATCTCTAGTATGTGTTTCTGTACATCACTTTTTTTTGCTCTCTAAGTCAAAGACTAAAACAAATAATAATGCTAAAAATAAAGATTAGCATTTGTTATACATTATAATTATTATACTTGTTGGCTGGGTACTTTTTCAGTTAAACAGTTACATTTTCTTTTTTTTTTCTTTTTTTTTGCTGTGATACAGTGTCATGTATACATGTAGACCTCACTGTTGTTCAGCAAGACGTAATGTTTGTGCTATTTTATGTCGATATTTTATTAACTCCTTTATTGCATTTTATTAACATTTTATATTGGATGTCTTCTGTTAAAATATATGAACTAAGCATTACATGCCATTTTAAAAAAATGTCTAGGTTACGACTGTAACCTCTGTTCCCTGAGAACAGGGAATGAGACAGTGCATCGATGACGCTTTGGGGAATGCCTTTGGGAAATCACGGCAATCGAATTTGGCGACAACCTATGACACTATTAGTGCGACCCAGAAGTATAAAAGGGGCGCCTAGATACGCAGTGCAAGTTCCCTTCGAAAGGGAACAGTGACTTTTTTAACGGATGTTAATTTTGCTTTAATATTTAAAAAAATAAAAAATAATAATCTTTTTCCCTTTTCATAGATACTGTGATCAAACCGTTTCCGACCACGACAGTGTCTGAGGTGCGAGCACTGATCAGAAGAAAATGCAACAATGAGGCAACTCCAAGACCAATCACTTCAATTCGCTTGAAGGATGAAGGACTGTTTGCAGCTATTGTATTTCACTTTGTTTGACTTGAAGGAATAGTTCACTTTAAAATTAAAATTGTCATCATTTACTCACCCTCATGTTGTTTCAAACCTGTATGAATTTATTTCTTCTGCTGAACACAAAGGAATATATTTAGAAGAATGTCAGTAACCAGACTGGGTCCCATTGATTTCCATCATATAATTTGTCCTACTATGGAAGTCAATGGTACCCAGAAACTGTCTGGTTACTGACATTCTTCTAAATATCTTCCTTTGTGTTCAGCAGAAGAAATAAATTCATACAGGTTTGAAACAACTTAAGGGTGAGTATATGATGACAGAATTTTCATTTTAAAGTGAACTATTCTTTTAAGTTCGTTTTTTGTTGTTGTTCTGTTTAATACTTATTATATAATTTTATGTTAATGTATTTTGTTTCATTTTCATATGTTGCTGTACTAATGTAGTGCATTAATGTTTACTATCTTTCAAAGAGCGTTTGTATGTGTTTTATACTATTGTTTTTACTGTGTTTAACTGAATTATAATTTTTAACTTTTTTTTAATACATTAAAATATATTTTAATGTATTAAATACATTAATAATGTGTTTTGTACTATTGTTTTTACTGTGTTTAACTGAATTATAATTTTTAACTTTTTTTTCATATATAAAAATATATTTTAATGTATTAAATACATTAATAATGTGTTTTGTACTATTGTTTTTACTGTGTTTAACTGAATTGTAATTTTTTAACTATTTTTATTACATTAAAATATATTTTTTTCATACTGAATTGTTTTGTAAAAATATATTTTTAATATACTAATAGTGGGTCTTATAGTGTTCTACTAATACATTATTAATAACCTGATATTATATTTAAAATATACTGGGAACACATTAATATGATGTTAAAAATATATTTAAGTTGTATTTCGAAAGTACATTTAAAATGTATTAAAAATACAATTTAAAGAAGTGCTATTAAATTACACTAAATGTACTTAAAATAGTTCCATTTTAACACAATTAAGTATATTAAAATATATTACTATTACATTAAAATTGAACTTAAATACATATAAAAGTACATTTAGTATACTTGAAGTTGTTCCAAAATAACACATTTAATACATAATTAATACAATACACTTAAAATACATTAAGTATATCAAAATAAGCACACTTTAAATATATTTCCTTTTCACCTGGGTGGTAATGCTGGTGATATGATCCTTGTTTATCGAAGCGTAATGGGGGGAGTCGTATCTAGCAATGACTGCGTCGTTGCTTTTACCAGATATATGTACGCATCTCAAAAGGGGGACGTAAGAATCGCCGACCGATTGATATTGGATGATGTCGGTGTAAACGTACAATGTGTAGAACCCGCCGTTGATATCGGATTGATGAGGAGCGTACGTAATGACGCTCGTAGTAAAATCGGCTTCTTTATGATAGTTTGAACGTCCGAGAGGCTCGTCCGGTATCATACCTAAAATAGTTGCGAGTCTACCTTGAAAGCTGACCGAAATGTTGGGTCTCGCGACCAGAAACACTTTGTTTTTTAATTCATCATGATTCAATACTGCAGAGGGCGCGAGAACTTGATTTATCAAACGGATGATCGCGCGAATGTTTGCGTAGTACCCGCCGCATATTTGTAATTTCCTCGATACAAAAAACCCTGATAAGTCTTTTTTAAAAGGTCCTGGGTCTTCAGGGGACGCGTTATTCGCCAGGTCCTGGGGCAGTGTGTAGGCTGAAATAACCGTCTTCATCATTAAAGTTATACCAGCTTCTAGGATATTCGATTTCGGCTAGCCCCACCTCCCATTGTCCTTTCAATTCTATAGCTTTTGCTAACCTGGTCGTGTAGGCGGATATACGATTTTCGGGGTATACTGCCGAAGATGCATTGCACGGTAGCGTGACGTAGAAACCTTGATCATCCATGGCACTTCTTCACTCGTATGACCTCATCCGTTAAACGACGACTTGTTTTAAGGAGCTTGTAAATCCAGCAGAGTTTTTTTTATCTATATAACTATTGAATTTTGAAGGCCAACCTAACCATTTCACTAAAACAAGCGTAGATTTCCCTTGTTTTTTCTGACCTAAAATCTTTTCCACCTTAAAAGATTTGTTTTTACTGACAATTATTTTTTGTAGCTCTTTTTCATAAAAAACACCCTCGATGACGTCACCGTCGTGAGTCTGTAGACTGGTGGTTTGCGCGGAATGCATTCGGATACGGTGAAAAATTCTTCCGTGTAGTTCTGCTCATAACCTTTGGCGAACGGAAATCCTGACGACATCACCGACTTTGAAATTAAATGCGGTTCTCTCGGCCTTCTTTATATCCCCGTACAAGTTTTGAAACACTTGACCCTCATTTACTTTGTTGACGTCCACGGGCCTCATTTTGATACTTCGATGATAACTGACGTTATACCCCTGCATAATGTCTTGTAAAACATCTATGTATCGTCGCGAATTTGTAGCCGTTAAAAATCTCCACATTCGACTTTTTAACGTTCTATTAAATCGTTCCACGATGCTGGCTTTCAAATCGGTAGCGGAATGATTAATATCATACTTTTTCATCACATCTTGAAAATGTTTGTTAAAAAATTCCTTTCCCTGATCCGTCTGCAATTTCTGCGGGACACGTCCCTCTTCGAGTATAGACTCGAACGCTCTAGCAACCTCTACGCCACTCTTATTCTTCAATACGCGAACCCACGAAAATTTACTAAACACATCGATACAAACCAGAAGATATTTATTCTCGTCATTATCCTTGGCATAGGCGATCATGTCAACTAGATCGGCCTGGAACTGCGTATCGATCCCGTACACAACTACTCTATTTCGCTTGTATTTTATAGGGGCTGTTTTGTGTAAAGTGTAAGCATCCTCACCAGACAACCATTCTGAAACCTTTTTATCGCTTAGATGAACCCCGCTATCTTTTAAGATTGCGTCTTTTAATCGTTTTTTACCCCCTAAAGAACCGGGGTTGGAGGGTGTATAATAAGTCTTTTTCATGAGCTCCGTCATGCTGGCGTTTCAACCGCTGTAAAAGAATAACTCATACATGTGGTTTGAATCAATCTTTTATTAAAAAAAAAGTTACAGGATACACAATTTATGTAACTGGCATTAATATAATACAAGATAGTAGACATGGTTATAATAAATCAAACACAAAGTAAATTGAATATAATAATGTTAGTACAACAAAATCGAAGTTAAATTTAATATAACGAAGTTAGTACAAAATGGTTATAATAATAATAAAATATAGAACAATTGGATATAACAGCGTTACATGCATAGTCTAAGTAAAAATGGACAATGATAAAAGTAGGATAGTCATAATGACGTCACTGATAGTCGAGCCAGAAAAGAAAATCGCGACATGCCAACATGTGTTTGTCTAGGATGTAGTCGTTATACATTGCAACAATTTTGTCGACGGTGGTACTGATTTCGTCAATTTTAACAGCATCGTCATCATCATCCGAGTCGTATTGTTTTGACCCCAAGGTCAGCATGGTACAGACATCCGCCACATACGTACAAGTATAGAGGACATCAGTGATCCCCAGGGGGAATTGTGATTCACACATCATATCTAGAATCTGTTTTATCATTACATCAAGTGGTTCGATACCATGAATGCATTTGTCCACCAATTCGTTCCAGGAATGAGTCTGTCCTCTTATATAGACCATTTGTTTCTTGAAATTTGCTTCATGTACACTGTCTTCCATAAATGGATGACCATCGCGCGATGCATCTGCAAGAATCTTATTCATCAGCATGGTCATCTGTCGCTTGTAATGTCTTTTAAACATGAATTCCATAGTATTCTTCATGCTACAGGCAGCTGGGTTAGGGTTAGGCTTGATCACTCCCCATTCACGATTGCGAGATCTTCCCAGAGATCGACGACGTCGTGGACTATTTCGTCGCAGGGTTTCTCCAGAAGCCCGACCCTGATTTCTTCAAGCTTAGCGCCGATGAATGGCTCGTCTTTTAATTCGTGCAGAATAGTCCCGACCATTCCTTGAATCCGTTGTGGATGAGATTTTAATCCACAACGTTTTAGCACGATACCGATGATTGCGTGAAAATAGGGTCTAAACAGTTTGGTTGAAAGTTCATCAAAATGGGTGTCCAAGTAGTAGTTAGGAGGGTCAAACAGGCAGGAATGCTGCAGCTGGCTTGGGTGATCAATCTCGCAACCCTCACACTCGTCCTTCAGCTTCGTCCCGATGAGATGTTGGAGTAAAACTGCGGTAGCGGCTTTTATGATTTTGAACCCCAAGACATCGAAACATCCGTCTGTGACGTCGAAGGCATGATTAGCATGAGGGAGGGTGCGATCGATTTTAGATATGTCGTATGATGCCTGATCTTTATGGAGCTTGAAAATTTTGAATGTCCCCATGTCCGAATCCTTGACTTTGTCGGGGTCGATTTTGATACCTGGACCGTGGTCGTTTTGCACGTTCAATGTTTCAGGGTTGATAATATTACCCGGACCCCAATCGTTTCCAATACACGTCTCAAAGTCTATGCGACGTTTGATAGTTTTAGCCAAACCCCAGTCTTTGTGCTGATCCAACGGATCACAGGCATTGTCGTCGGGAGGGTCAAGAATGCTACCGAAAGAGATTCCGCAGCTGCACACATGTTCGGGTTCTGAAGCGCCGTCTTCACCCATGTTTTATAAATGATGCATGTAGGGTCTAGTTGCCAGAATTTATTGTCGTTGTAGTAAAAGGGGTGGAGACACGGATTTATAAAAAACAACGCTTGGCAGGGTTTCCCAGTCGAGGTTTGCGATGGGCGTAGTGAATGGTGGGGGACGGGAGACAATCAAACCCGCCGTCGCGCGGGGTTCTCTCAGGGTGAAACAGCTGCACTTTCATTTTGTTGTACCCATCATGAATATCACACCATTCGAACATTTTGTTGATGGTCTTTAAAAAACCATTCAGCTGATACAGATCACCCCACTTGAACAAAAATTGCATTTCATACAGGTCTTGATGATCCTTAGGCAGGACTGTTCGGCTGTCGGTGAGCTTCGTCTTGTCTTTACAACTGAATATGTAAACAGAATCATTTGGCGGCTTGTTAGTATGGTCGCCCACCACATGGTACTGGATATTCGGGGTGTCCCCACCCCACTCCGCCACGTACAGAGGCTCTTGCCCTGCGTCATTCAGATCCGTCCAGATAAATTTGTAAAATAGATCCCAGTCTTTTTCAGGAAATATCAGACACGGATCCTCCCCTGCCTGAAACTCACGGACGCTGGCAGTGGTGTAGAGTATAACAACTCTCGTTGTTTTGTGAAGTTTGTACCCGAATACAAGGCTACTAGACATCACAAATTCGCGTTCAGTCCATTCCGAAACATCATGGAGAAATTTTGTCAAACGGACATGACCATAAGCTTTTCTCTGAGCCATAGTCAGAGTTGCCATCATGCTGCTGGTCAGCCCCGTCTCTGGGGGTTGTGGGGATGATAAACCGTCCATGCTCGTATAGCTCATGTCTCTGTTGGTTGTAGAACACACTGACACCATTTATATATATATATATAGAACACTCTGGATTGTCAACACGTGGCCTATAACAATCTACAATGCTTATGTCAAAACACTTGATTGATTGGATAGGTAGGTCAACTGCTCAACCCTTATCATAGAGGCCGGATGGTCAAACTGTCAACTGCTCAACCCTTATCGTAGAGACCACATGGACAAACTGTCAAATTGCTCAACACTTATCATAGAGACCACATGGACAAACTGTCAAATTGCTCAACACTTATCATAGAGGCCGGATGGACAAACTGTCAAACTGTCAACTGCTCAACACTTATCGTAGAGACCACATGGACAAACTGTCAAATTGCATAACCCTCAATGGCGCAATCCTTATCTATAGATAACTGTTGCACAACCGGAAGGGGCGGGACCGGAAGCCATCAATCATTTTTGACACATGATGTCTGTTATTAACTACTCACACCTACTCCTACTCTAAAACACAACCAGAGTAACCCTGTGGTAGATACACCAAGTCAGTTCAAAGACTTCGTTGGATATTTTCGGTTTGCTAGATCGAAGCTTACGCCTATTCTAAAAAAGCTCTAACTAGAGTAATCATGTGGTGGGTACACAGTCAGGTTGATTCAGTTTTTAGGAAGGCCGTCAGCATCGTGGTTTGCTCTAAACTTACCCATAGTAACCCAGGTTTTAAACCGAGTTTTGGTTTTAAGCTGAGTCAGATCTATGGGATCGAGTGGGGCCCCTGTCCAAGTGTAATGGGGTCCATACTCGATCCATTGGTGAAATCACAGAAGCATGATGATTTGATACCCACAAGGGGAGACAGTTTTCTCCCCCCATGGTCCTGAAGTTTAACCCGTCAAGGTAGTCAGACAAGCGTCGGCCAGTGCTTTTCCTCAGTCCCGGAACCCCTTTGAAAAACCAGAGGGGGAAAGGGCTGTTGTAATATCCTCAAAAAACCTAACCCCAACCATACAAAATTCACTTACACATGTGATCTCTCCGTGAAAGGCCAGGGCTGATTCAAAACATTTTTTTGCATCTTTAATTTATATTCTATCTTGACGAGCATTTTTGATTTATTCATCCCAGTGTTAAATAACTGCATGTAATAATTATATAGACACATGTAGATGTGAAAATGCATAACACACACACACACACACACACACACACACACACACACACACACACACACACACACACACACACACACACACACACACACACACACACACACACACACACACCTTTCCCTAAACCTACCCATCACACAGCTTGACCTTGTGACCTTTCAGTGTTTAGGAGTGATTTCAGAACCTTAAAATAAAAATATCTATTTCTTACAGGTCATTTTAAACTTTGGGCTTTAGCAAATGAAAATGTAACAATAAATGTTGCATCTATCTATCTATCTATCTATCTATCTATCTATCTAAATATATCATTATCATGAGTTCAAAAATAAATATTGTTTACTAATAACCTTTAATAAAAAAACATGTGACTGCAAATTAAAAAGTCCATCAATTAAATCTATATAATTAAAATCACACTCTTTCCTACATGAATCAGTGCAAAGTTGGTGTGTGATAGCTAGATGGCAGTAGAGGTACATCTGTATGATTCTCCTGGTGAATCATTCTGGTTTTCATCCCTTATCCTGCCCTAAACCTACCCTTAGTAACCCTGTGGTTGGTACACCGAGTCAGCTTGATAGGCTTTTGTGGTTTCGCTTTGTCAATCTAGATCTAGGCCTATACCTACTCCTGCCCTAAACCTACCCTTAGTAACCCTGTGGTTGGTACACCGAGTCAGCTTGATAGGCTTTTGTGGTTTTGCTTTGTCAATCTAGATTTAGGCCTGACCAACTCCTATGCTAAACCAACCATAGAACACGGCTCTAGTTATGCAAAGAATGGTGTGGGGGTGCAATGCCAGGCCGGGTTTATTTGGCAGGGACCTTTGGGTTTCTGTCGGATTCGCCGGTCTGGATTGGTTCAGGAAAGACCTTACATCCTGGGTTAAATAAAACCCGACTAGAGATTTATTGGTGTGTTTAAGAGGGTCATCTTGAGGATCAGAGATTTCAATTTGGGATTTGACATCACTTTATCAAAGAAGATTTAAGCCTGTACCAACTCCTGCAATAATTTAACCCATAGTAGTCCTAGGGTTTACAGACCCAGTGGGGGATATTCAAATCCTCTATGTTTAGCCCCAGGGCTCTGAGTAAGAGTATTCTCCAAGGGAGGAGCAATGGTATCGTCTAACATGCTTCGGCCCGTGCCTTCCTCAGTCTCCTTCCTTCTCTGGACAAGTGCCAGAGGAGGGGGAGCTGTTGTAATAAACTCAAAAAACCTAACCCTAACCCTATCCAACTATCCTCTCTGGGTCCACTTGGACAGCATGCAGAGAAGGTGGCCTTGGGTTGAAGGGCCGTAACTGGAACCCAATCTTCTATCGATGATTAGCATCAGGAGGTTATATAGAATGTTGAGGTTGTAATGGTTTTGGAGGGGAGACATTGTAATTTATTGGTGGTGTTTAAAGAGCCACCCAATGACTTTAGTTCGATATAGTTGGTGGAGAGAATTAGGTGGAAGTTAAGTGATGGAGACATTGGGCCTTAGGGCCTTTGATCGTGGACCTTTCATCCCCTAACTAAACCTACCCCTCACAGGAGGGAAACTTAATTGGAATACAATTGGACTATCCCTGTACCTGCACAAGCACTAAAACCTACCCCTCACAGGGGATTAGGACCGAATTCTTTGAACATACCCTCCACTTACAGGAGGGATTTATTGATTGTAGTAGGAGTAGCCATAAGAAGGATGGAGTACATCATAAGGATGGCGTCTACGCTAATATTAGTCTCTCTGTCTATCCCGAGGTTTACCGCTGTCCACCGGAACCAGGCCGTATCCAGATCTGATGAAGGACCAGCGCCAGGACACGACGACGACGCTGACCTGAAGTGTCAACCAGTCTCTCCTCCTCTCCACTCCGACTTCAACCAACCGGAACTGGACAAATACACTGATTCATTCTGACTTCTGACCTGTAATGCTCCTGAATCATAATCATACACTGTTCACTCATTGGCCAGAGGAGAACTGGCCCCCGAATGAGCCTGGGTTCTCCCAAGTTTTTTTCTCCATTCTGTCATCTGATGGAGTTTTGGTTCCTTGCCGCTGTTGCCTTGCCTTCTGGCTTGCTTAGTTGGGGACATTTAATATTCAACAATATTATAGATCTGCCTTAAAGGTGGACGATGATGAAATTGTTTTTTTTTTGTATTATTTTCATGTTATCACTGTGAAGCTGCTTTGATACAATCTGTATTGTAAAAAGTGCTATATAAATAAAGGTGACTTGACTTGACTAGACGGGTTCGGGTAAAAATTGATTTTATGTTGTTGATTTATTAGATATATTGAGAAGTGATGTAGTAGAGTGGTTAAGCACCCGTTAGTTGAGGACAGGGGGATCCGGGTTCGAGACTTTTTATTTTTATCTTTTGCCCTCATTGTAGAAGTGAATATGCATTAGCTAATGCAGGTTTCGAGTTCTATCAAATATTTCCTTGGATGGAGGAATTCCCAGTGTAGACTTGGAATTAAGCCTTTTCCCCCGTTATTGATTCACGGGACCCGGACACCAGTTCCCTATCAAGGGAACTCCCGCTGTGTTTACGCAATGGGAACACTTCCGAGTGTTTCGTCATGAAGCACATGTATAATCAGTCCAATGAAAGAGCGGGACGTCAGGTGACGTCATAGACCAGGAAACTATAAATCACCCCTGAACGCAGAGCGTGACAGCTTCTGTTTCTTCAGCGAAGCGCTCTCTGTGTGAATCTGTCTGTCTTATTTATTGTTGTCGGTCAAGTTGGAATATATATTTTATGGCAAAAAAAGAGCAAGCAAGCGTGTTGTTGTTCCCTGCCCACGTTATATCACAAGTGGGGACACACACATCAGCTTGTTGCTTGTTTGGGAGTGGAGCATGCGAACAGTCAGTTCTCGAGGGGACTGACTGTGAGCATTGCGAGAAGCTGTGTCGCGAGAAACTTCGAGAATTGCGTCGCGCAACAGATAAACTTTACCGGGGAGGGACGGTTTCGAGAAATCGTTTTTCCTCTGTGTCCTCTGGAGGGCGACTCTCTGAGGAGGGTCGCAGCGCTGCCAGTTCGGTTGTTTTCCTGCTGGTGGCCACGGAGTGATACATTATAGTTTTCTGATGTAAAGAAAAATAATATAAAACATGTCTGTTCTTCTGAACTCTCCGCTTTCAAATAAACAAAGAAATAAACTATTCAGCGGCGTTCCAGAGGTTTCTTCCTCACCGATCTAATGTTCCTGAGACTGCTGGGCGGTAGCAGTCTCAGCCTACTAAAGCTCCTCGCAGCATAAAGTGCTGCAAAAAAGAGCATCACCATTCGGGCTCATCCACAATCGAGAGGGACCTGGGTGGCGGTCGCAGTCTAGCCAGTTAGAGATATGCAAGATCTAAGGACTGTTTTATCTTTAATAAAGCTAAATGAAAGAAAAGAAGCCTGACGCCGAGGCTGCAGGCTTCTGAGGGTGGTCCCCTCCGGGGTAGGACGGTTTTGAGAAATCGTTTCTCCTCGGCACCCTCTGGGGTGCGACTCTCTGAGGAGGGTCGCAACGCTGCCAGTTCGGTTTTCCTGTCGGTTCGCCTTTCAGGACACCGAGGTGTCAGCGTCCCCAAACGATCCTCCTCCGAGGGTCGTAGAGCAGTCAGTTCGGTTTCCCTGCCGGTTCACCGCTTCAGGGCGCCGAGGTGCCTGCTTTTTCCAACGATCCTCCGAGGAGGGTCTTTGGAACCAAGATAGTTAGAGGTAGGCAAGATCTGAGGACTGTCATTATCTCTAATAAAACTTAGACAAGAAGTCCTGACGCTGAGGATATCAGGCTTCTGAAGGTTCCTTCGGGGCAGGGACGGTTTTGAGAAATCGTTTCTCCTCGGCGACCTCTGGGGTGCGACTCTTTGAGAAGGGTCGCAGCGCTGCCAGTTCGGTTGTTTCCTGCCGGTTCGCCGCTTCAGGGCACTGAGGTGTCAGCATTCCCATACGATCCTCCGAGGAGGGTCGTAGAACGGTCAGTTCGGTTGTTCCCTGCCGGTTCGCCGCTTCAGGGCACCGAAGTGAATGTTCAAACAAATCCAGAGGCCAGTCTCGAGCACACTATAGAAGGGTTTCAGAATTCAGTTCGGTTCTCGTCCGCCCAGATTTCTAGGGGTCCTCCCCACAGTGGTGGACCCCGAGCAGGCTCTGGTAATGGAGCAGGAAGTACTGACACTTCTGCAAAAGGAGCTATAGAAGGGGTTCCTCCTCCCAGCAGACAGTCAGGGTTTTTCAGCCGTTACTTCATTGTTCCGAAAGAGGATGAAGGGTTGCGTCCTATTCTAGATCTGCGTCAATAAAACAGCAGGTTTCAGAATCTCAAGTTCAAAGTATGCTGACGCTAATATGATTGTGCACAGATTCAGTCCAAGTACCGGTTTATCGCAATAGACTTGAAGGACGCTTACTTATCTACCCATCCTCATCACAGGAGGTTCCTGAGGTTTGCTTTCAGGGGCGAGGCATACCAGTATCGGGTTCTTCCATTCGGCCTATTTTTATCACCCCGCATCTTTACAATATGCGTGGATGCAGCTCTGGCTCCTCTGAGACTCCAGTGCATTCACGTATTATACTATATCGACGATTGGTTGATCCTAGCTCAATCTGACCATATGGCAGTTCGGCATCGAGATGTCGTCCTGTTTTATTTATAGATGTTGGGGTTGCGACTCAACGCCAAGAAGAGTGTGCTCCTCCCAGCTCAGAGGACCACTTTTCTAGGTGTGCTATAACGATTCGCCGTAAATGGGGTAAAACTAGGCCAGTCACTCACTGTGGAACAGTTTCAGACTGTTGGGTCTTGTGGCAGCTGCGTCCAACGTAATTACGTTTGGCCTTCTGTACATGAGACCCCTGCAGTTGTGGCTCAGGACCAAGGGGTTTTCTCCGAGGGGAAATCCGTTTTCACATGATCAAGGTCCCGCGGCTATGCCTACGTACCTCGGTCATGTGAAAGAACCTTGGTTCCTCGCCCAGGCCCAGTGTTGGGGGTTTCTTGTCGACGCATAATGCTATCGACAGATGCTTCCCTCACAAGTGGGGGGTGATCATGAGTGGTCACTCGGCGAAGGGTCTTTGGCAGGACCATCTTCCTTTTTGCACATAATTGGCTAGAAGTGATGGCGGTATTCCGAGTATCTCAATACTTCCTGTCAGACCCGAGAGGTCACCATGTGCCTGTCCTTTCGAACAACACACTGATGGTCTCGTATATCAGAGCAGATATCCTGTTGAGGCAGGGGCTGAGGCCCGGGGAATGGACACTTCACCCCGAGCTGGTGGAGCTCCTTTGGGAGAACTTCGGTAAACTCAGTCTTCCTTTTTGTATCGTTTATACAACGCATTGCCCTTTGTGGTTCTCCCCGACGCATCCAGCTCCGCTTGGACTGGATGCAAAGTACTAGGTGTGGTTGAGGCTACACATGTACGCATTTCCCGATATCTTTGCTCCCGGGAGTTCTGGAGAGGGTTTGCCGGGTAGGGGCTCATCTATTATTAGTAGCCCCATTCTGGCCGGCCCGAGTGTGTTTCTCAGACCTACTGTCCCTTCTAGATGACTCTCCCTTGGAGATTCCGATCAGGAGGGACTTAGCGTCCCAATCAGGGACACAATATTTCACCCTCTTCCGAAATTATGGATACTGTGGGCTCGGCCTCTGAGGGGGCCCAGCTCATAGATTCAGGTCTCTCGACCGAGGTCGTGGAGACCATACTCCAGTCTAGAGCTCCCTCTATGAGAATAATGAATATGCATTGAAATAGAAACTGTTTTCTGCCTGGTGCGGAGAACACCTTCTGAATCTTGTTATCTGCCCTGATGGTACAGTACTTGATTTCTGCAATGAATGTTTCTTTGCTGGGTTATCTCTGAGGAGAGATCCTTATTTCATCTTCTCCATGGTACATGAGGCTGAGGCCTGCACGTACTTGGATTTGCACCTGGTAGGGTGATAGTCTTTCTTCACCCCAGGCCGGGTTGTATTCCTAGGTCCCTTCTAAAATTGCGGGTCATTTGTGCTGCAGGCCTTCTGTCCTCCACCTAATATCCCAGATCAGGAAAAACTTAATCTGTGATGCCCTGTCCGGGCTTTGGATGCTTATGTCCACAGAGCTGCCCTGTGGCGTATATAAGAGCAATTATTTGTTTGCTTTGGTTTAACTAGTTAGGTTGCCCTGCATCTAAGACAGATAATGAGCAAGTGAGTAGTTGAGGCTATATCACTTGCTTATGAAGCAGCCGGACAGCCTTCACCTTTGGCTGTCCGGGCTCATTCTACGAGGAGCATGGCTGCCTCTATGGCTCTAATTTCGGGAGTTTCCCTTCACGACGTTTGTGATGCGGCAGGCTGGTCCTCGCCGCATACATTTGTCAAATTTTATGACTGAGACCTCTCCACTTCTGGGGCTAGGTTGCTTGCTTCTAGTGTGCGCAAGGACTTCACACAGAACGGGCACTTGTCATTATGGCGTAGTGGGTATGGGGTTCCCATTGCGTAAACACAGCGAGAGTTCCCTTGATAGGGAACGTCTCTGGTTACGTATGTAACCTTAGTTCCCTGAGAGTGAACAAAACGCTGCATTCGCCTGCCATACTTCCTGCATGCCCTGATTGACTTGCTTCAGGCTTATCAGAAGCTGTCACGCACTGCGTTCAGGGGTGCTTTATATAGTTTCCTGGTCTATGACGTCACCCGCCTTGCTCTTTCATTGGACTGATTAAACACGTGCTTCATGACGCAACACTCGGAGGTGTTCCCATTGCGTAAACGCAGCATTTCGTTCCCTCTCAGGGAACTAAGGTTACATACGTAACCAGAGACGTTATCTTGCCAAGAAAAATCTTTATTCGTATATGTCAGGAGAGAAACTTTGAGAAGATGTTGTATTCACGCCAGGTCTATGCATTTCCGTGTTTCTCTAAGGTGGTACAGTAATATTGAGCTTATATACATCACAGACAGACTTTCAGCTTCCATGTAAGGTAACAAAACATGTTGCTTTGAGCTTTCAAATTGGAACGTATATGTCATATGTACACATCATGCTTAAACATGTCACAATCCACTTCCAAATTAAGAACTATCCTTGTTGTTTACATTGGTGATATACTTGCATCAGTGGAAAATGTTACATTGTACACGCCTCTTAGCAGAATATAGCTTCCCTCTGTCTGACATGTGATCCTCACATGGATCATGCTAACTATAGTCTCTTCATGCATTCAAACACATGCATTTAAACTCCATAAGATAATACAACTGATTATGAATACCAATAAAGAATAATAATACAGATACATAATATTTAATAATGAAATTATATTAAAAGATTATATTAAAAGATGACATTTTAATCTTCACCCAGGGTGTTGTACTCTATTTATTTAAAGACTAACATGTACTTGTGTATCCACATCCTAGTCCTAAATCCTGTCTGTGAAAGCTAGCCTACATGTTGTATTAGGGTAGCGTACGCTGGCGCGTTTGGCTGCCGCTGCTCACCTGGCCTGTTGTTTGTTTGCTCTACCTGAAGCTGAAGTTGAAGTGAAGCTGACTATGTTTCTCACTGCTCGTCCTATCGGATTATAACGTGCATGGACGCTGCTCCCGACTGACTGAATAGTTAATCTCTCGAAGATACTGTTCTCACTCACCTATAATCTTGAACAGCCCGGGCGTACTTTTTCGCCCAGCCCAACTCGAGCCATCGACTACCCTGATGAGCAGATCATCCCTCGACGTGTGCGTGTGTAAGTTTCCCCTTCTCACTGCTGTACGCTGTGGTTTTTCTGTTTGGGCAGTTGGCTACTGATGTCTTCAATCTGGCTGTGAGTCCCGGGGTGTCCGAGGTTCATGTGGAGAAAAAATGCGTCCGTTTCCGACTCTCACCATTCTATGGATACTGTGGATTGTTACTTCTACTTGTGACTTTTCCAATTTGTCGCAGCAGAATATGTCTCTAACATACTCTGTGAAAGAACTCCGTGACTTTATGTCGCCATCTCTTCGTCTGACTGCTAAGGTGTATAAGCTGTGCACCGCCCTGGGCATTTCTCGCTCGCGACCCCGTTATGTGCATCGAGGAAGCCGTCGCATTTTCCTTACAAATCCCGGGAACTCTGATGGTACCATCTCCACAGTTGTCTCTATGCGGCCCACTGGCTCCTCGCCTAGGCATCGCTCTGCTAGAAGTATCGAGTATCGGAATCTTATCCTGCTTTGTCGCCTGTTTGCGAACTTCCAGTGACTCAGATTCCTGTGCGCTTGGCTCCTCGTTCCATCTCGGCTAAGACCGTCCTTTCCCGTGGTGGAGTGGATTCGGCGTGTCTCCGCTCACTTTGTTTTAATGGACATGTTTCTACTAGTTCAACAACTCGATCTTTGCCAGTTAAAATTGCTCTCATAAATGCCCGTTCTGTAGCTAACAAGACATTCATTCTAAATGACATTATCACATCGCACGAGTTGGACATTTTATTTGTGACTGAAACTTGGCTTCGTACTGGTGATTTATCCCCTTTCACTGAATTATGTCCTCCTCAGTGGGGTTTCCTAAATTCCCCAAGGATCTCTGGCCGTGGTGGTGGCCTAGCTACAATTTTTAAAAATATATTCAAATGCAAAATCCTTCCTGTAAAAAACTACTCCTCTTTTGAAGTTCAACTTTTTATACTTGCAAATTGTCTGCAAACACCCCTGTTATGTGCACTGGTCTACAGATCACCTAAAGCTACTTGCTGCTTTATACATGATTTCTCTGACCTTCTGTCTGCTTTGGCCATTCAGTCTGACAAGATGCTGATTCTTGGTGATTTTAATATTCATGTCTGTTGCCCAACTAAGCCGATGGTGAATGAATTTTTAGCGATACTTGACTCTTTTAATCTCACTCAATCAATTTGTGACTCTACTCATATCAAGGGACACACACATTGGACCTTGTTTTGTCATCAGGGATATCAGTCGACAAACTTGCTATCACAAATGTTGCTATCTCCGATCACTTTCTGATTGAATTTGAATTTTCTAGCCTTTTGTCCCTCCCCCCTCTTACGTTTTAGCTCGTTCATTTAACTCAGCTACAGCTTCTCTTTTCTCAAATTCCTCTAAGTTTGCTCTCCCTCCCTCCCTCTCTGCTGACTTGCCATCATGCACTAATATTGATGAGCTTGTCTCTAGTTTTAACCTGTCTTGTACTAATACATTGGATCAGATAGCCCCTGTAAAATTAAAACGAGTAAAGTCAAACACTTTAACACCTTGGGTGGATAGTTCCATACAAGTGTTCCGTCAAGCCTGTAGACAGGCTGAACGGAAATGGAAAAAAGATAAGCTTCAGGTCTCTTATGACATATTTCTGCAACATCTGAAAGCATATCAAGTCACTGTTAAAAAGGCAAAAGCTAATTATTTCAGTGAACTTATTAACTCACAGGCAAATAGACCCAAAGTTCTTTTTAAAGCTATCGACACATTTTTAAATCCGGCTAATACAGTTGATACATCCTTAACTTGTGATGAGTTTTCTGATTATTTTATCCAAAAATTGACCTTATCAGATCTAGCATCACAACCCAGGGTTGCATCTTAGTTACATCTTGCAGTCCTACCAATTTTCTCCAGCATTTCACTCCTCTGTCTTCCCCTGAGTTGTCTGAGATGGTTTCTCACCTTAAGCCTTCTTGTTGCCCTTCTGATATTATTCCCTTTCGTCTATTTAAAGAGGTCTTTAATGTCCTTTCTCCAATTGTGTTAGCTATAGTAAACTGTTCCTTATACACTGGTGTTGTTCCATCTGGTTTTAAGCACGCAGTAGTACAACCACTATTGAAAAAACCCAATCTTGACCCTAATGATCCTGGAAATTTCAGACCTATCTCTAAACTATCATTTATTTCTAAAATCCTGGAAAAAGCAGTTTTCAAGCAGATCTCCTCTTTCTTGACTAATTTTAACATATTGGATAAATTCCAATCTGGTTTCAGAGCTCTACACAGCACAGAATCCGCACTACTTAAAGTTTATAATGACATTCTTCTGACCATTGACTCTGGATCAAGTGCATTACTTATTCTCCTTGACCTTAGCGCTGCCTTCGACACTATTGATCATGGTATTCTTATTGATCGCCTGGAAAATAGTGTCGGATTACAGGGCCCTGTTTTACGCTGGTTTAAATCATACCTGACAGAGAGAACATTCTCTGTCAAACTGGGTGCTAAATCATCCCCTCCAGTGGATATTAAATATGGAGTCCCTCAAGGATCAGTTCTTGGTCCCCTGTTATTCTCCCTATACATGCTGCCCCTTGGCTCCATCCTTGAAAAGCACAACTTAAGATACCATTGCTATGCTGATGATACATTACTGTACTTACCCATTTCCCCTGGTTGTACTTCAGATATCAAAACAATTTTTAGCTGCTTGGAAGACATTCAATCATGGATGGCAGAAAATTTCCTCCAGTTGAATACCAAGAAAACAGAGATGATTTTATTTGGATCCCCCTCCACTACAAAACTCTGGAGTAATGCCCTTGGCCCTTGGTCATCTAATTTGCAGAATCTGGTCAGAAATTTAGGTGTCATTTTTGACAGTTCTCTTAATTTTAATAAACAAGTCAGCTCAGTCGTTAAAGGTAGTTTTTATCATCTTAGAACAGTAGCTAAGCTGAAGCACGTTTTATCCAAGAAAGATCTTGAAACAGTAATTCATGCTTTTGTTTCTTCACGCTTAGACTACTGTAATTCTCTGTACACAGGTCTAACTAAACATAATTTAAATAGACTTCAGTTAGTCCAGAATGCTGCTGCAAGACTCCTCACAGGCACCAAAAAGTGTGAGCACATAACCCCAGTTTTAGCTGAGCTCCACTGGTTACCAGTGAAATTCAGAATTGATTTTAAAATCTTACTTTTCGTTTTTAAAGCTCTACAAGGTCAAGCCCCTTTGTATATTTCTGAGCTTCTGTCTACCTACTCTGTCGTTAGACCACTCAGGTCTACAACCCAACAGCTACTTGTTATCCCCAAGACACGTCTTAAAACCAGAGGGGACAGAGCCTTTTCTGTAATAGCTCCTAAACTCTGGAACTCCCTCCCACTTCATATCAAGTCCTGTAATACAATTGTCAGTTTCAAGACAAATCTGAAAACACACTTTTACTCTCTTGCCTTTAATTCTCTGTAGAAAAATTGATGTGATATTTTATAGCTTTATAATTTGTTTTATTCAATTATTTAAGTGTATTCAATGAGTCTTGTACTCATCTTTATGTATTGTCAAGGCATATTGTTTTTTGCCTTTCCTGTTTTAACTTGTAAAGCACTTTGGGTCAACTGCTGTTCGGTTAACCCCCTGAGGTCGGCAAACGCGCGGGCGCGTTTTGCTCGTTTTTTTTTACATAGCAGCAAAATAGACCTAAAATACTCCGTCGGTTTTGGTCATACAGACTTAAGAAATATGAAAAAATAAGCTGTTAAATGTCTACTTTTTTATGTGTCCACTTACATTCGAAATAAAACATTGTGCTTTTGTAAAATAAAGAAAGTAAACAGGGAGTGCTTTATGCCTCTCCGTCTCCGTGAACTTTTTTTCTGAAGCACGTCTCTAAATTTATACAAATCTCAGCGAATACTATTCACTCAGACATGAGCTATATATCTCTATAATCATTTAAGTGTGTAGTTTTAAATTATCTAATTCAAAACTAAAACAAATATTCTCTGTTTATGTAATCTATATAAAAAGAGCGAGAGATCAGTCGTGCTCATTATCGTTCTGGCAGCTCATTACTCTGCTAATGTGACACGCCCATCGAGAGCGCGCCGCTATTCAAACGCAGATTATCTGAAGCAACACATGCAAACCAGTCAACGCCCACAACAGCTGGACAACACACTCGCTGTGAGGAATAATAATATCGTGATTATCCTGGAAATTTTACCTCAAACGTGCTGGAGTAGCCTAACAACGGGTCCAGCTGCAGATCATCAGTAAGTGCTTTGTTCTAATCGCGATATGAAATGGTGTCTGTAAACCGCAAAAGACTGTTTAAATTTGAATGGCGTTTCTGTGTTTGAATGAATGAACGGCACATGCTGTTGTTTACTCCAGTTCGCGCGTTTCTGTGTTTGAATGAATGAACGGCACATGATGTTGTTTACTCCAGTTCGCGCGTTTCTGTGTTTGAATGAATGAACGGCACATGCTGTTGTTTACTCCAGTTCGCGCGTTTCTCTGTTTGAATGAATGAACGGCACATGCTGTTGTTTACTCCAGTTCGCGCGTTTCTCTGTTTGAATGAATGAACGGCACATGCTGTTGTTTACTCCAGTTCGCGCGTTTCTGTGTTTGAATGAATGAACGGCACATGATGTTGTTTACTCCAGTTCGCGCGTTTCTCTGTTTGAATGAATGAACGGCACATGCTGTTGTTTACTCCAGTTCGCGCGTTTCTGTGTTTGAATGAATGAACGGCACATGCTGTTGTTTACTCCAGTTCGCGCGTTTCTGTGTTTGAATGAATGAACGGCACATGCTGTTGTTTACTCCAGTTCGCGCGTTTCTGTGTTTGATGAATGAACGGCACATGTGCATGTTGTTGTTTACTAGCCTACAGCTCGCGCGTTTCTGTGTTTGAATGAATGAACGGCACATGTGCATGCGTTTGTTTACTAACGTTACAGCTCGCGCGTGTCTGTGTGTGTGAATGAAATATCTATTGCCTACTGAAATGAGTAAAAATCGACTGAATACGTTGAAATAAAATGTCTTTGTATAAGCAACATATTAAACTGCAAATTAACATTTATGCCCTAATAAATGTTGGATAGATTATAAAGTTTGTACTGCCACATCAAAACCTAATTTCCAAGGTGCAAACAAAATCTTAAAAGGTCAATATAAGCCTTCTCTTTAAATTATTTTTGTGTTTTATTAGTGACAAATTTGGGGAGAGGATAGCCTACATAATCCAAAACTTTCTGAAAATACGAATGAGAATTAACTGCACAATTACTAGAAATGTTTACCTTGGATATTATACAATTTGCAAGCATACACAGTTTGTGGAAAAATACACTTTTTTTTCAAGATGTTTCCAACTCTGAACCAATTCTGTAGATGTGTGTGTATGTATGTATGTATGTATGTATATATGTGTGTGTGTGTGTGTGTGTGTTGTCTTTGCATTCTGTCTTGTGGCTCAGTGACACCTATGAAATGCTCATTAGTATGCAGCATTAGCGGGTCTTTGTCTTCAGGTGTGAATGAGGACATTATTCATGACCTTGTTGGATCATTCACGCCCACCTGCATATTGCCTTTCCAAACAAAAAGTGTCTTACAAAATTTAAATCAATCTATTGTTTAATGTGAACGATTAGCCCGGATGATTTTCAGATCATTTTGAAGTAAATACTCTAGCCGACAAGATCCATTAGTCAAAAGTATTGTGGAAATATGTGAAGTTGGTTGTTTGTGGTCTTATATCAGAACATTTAAGTTTGAGTTTTTTGAATAACCACGCATAAATAATATTCTCTCAAAAATGCAAACATGTACATACATGTTGCTCACATATTATGATAGTCATGTTCGTGCTAAATAGAGTGTAATTACACCTTTGCCATTAATATGTTTATAAGCAACTGAAAAAAATACAAATATCAGGTCATGTCAAAACATCTCAAGGACCCCAATAACACCTTAGACTCCAGAGGGTTAAATGTGCTATACAAATAAAATGACTTGACTTGACTAGTTACGGTCTCTTAAAGGTAGGGTAGGTCAGAATTGTCTAAAAAAAACTTTTATTCAAAGTTGTTTAAACTGTCTTTATATACCAATACATAATTAAAATGCAAGTACTCTGAAATAGAGAGTATAAAAAACTGAGTAACTCTAGTGTATTTAATCCTCAATAAACACAGCTCATTAATTCCATTCACTCCCACCTAAAAACGGGTGCGCGACTGCGCGCACTTGGGCAGAGCCAGTAATAGCGGCGGTAGTCATGGCGACGGAGAGTGACAGTCGCGCAAGCCAATCACGTGTTTCGTCCCGGTAGGAATTAATGAGCTGTGTTTTTTGAAGAATAAATACACTATAGTCACTCAATTTTTATACTCTCTTTTTCAAAGTACTTGCATTTTAATTACGTATTGGTATATAAAGACAGTTTAAGCCAATTTGAAAAGTTATTTAGACAATTCTTACCTACCCAACATTTAATATTGAAAATGTCCCAATAGTTAAGCATGCAGTTTCTGGCAGTGATGAAGAGGGCAGGTGACAGCAAGGAAGTTTGTTAATGAGTAACCTTATTTTATTAATGAGTAACAAATTATTCGTCAGTGTTCAGCTCTGCCTACAAGTACGTTCTGACAACATTGAGTCATTGTAGAAAGAGGACGTTTCTGGGGCTTTGAAAAAGAGCAAGAGATTCATTGTAGCCTGTTCAAGTGTATGGAGAATGGCGAAGTGTAAAACAGACTGCATCGAAAGGCCTTTGTCTCTGGTCTTTGAAAAACTCGGTTGTGTTGTTGGTAGACATCCATGGATGTTTATTTTATCAGCTTTATATGTGGCTGCTGCCCTTGGAGCTGGTTTCATCTTTCTTCACGAGAGGGAGGCAAATGATATTGAAGACCAGTTTACGCCTGTCAATGGACCTGCCAAGTTGGAGAGGGCGATTGTGGTGGAAAACTTCCCACAATCTGAAGAGTTTTCTCAGCTACGGCTTGCGTCTGATGGCACGTATGCCTCTTTCATCATCACAGGCTTGCACGGAGAAAATATATTAACTGAAGCAGTTTTTAATGACATTATAGTGCTAGACAGACAAGTGAAAAGTATAACGTCAGGAAACACTTTTGTAAACCTCTGTGCCAAAACAAAGGGAAAGTGCATGTCAAATGCAATTTTAGACATTATAAATTATATTGCTACTGAAATAGTTTCTTTAAACATAACATATCCGATGAATAATAACGTGTTTTTGGGAACAACCATCGGTGGCGTAGAGTTAAAGCCGGATAGTTCAGAGCTGACCAGTGCAAAAGCTGTTAGGCTTTTTTATTTCTTAGATGAGAAGAAAACAAAGGAAACCTTGTACTGGATTGATGGCTTTTTAAAACTCCTCTCAAACTATACAGAACAGAAAGCGGTAAGTAAAAATTAGTGCGATTTATATCTATAAGCATAGTGATACCTAGAGACCATTGTGTGTGTGTAAATGTTCCTCATATGACATTAATCTAACCATCTCCAGTAACTAAGTCAAGCACAAATTCATTTGGTCAACAGTTCCAATATTTTTTGAGAAAATGAACTAAATCTATGTACATTTACTTAATTTTTCTCCAGGCTATTCATGTCCTGTCATAATTTGCCCTAACTATTGCTTCAACATAATGTAACACATTCATGTGTATACAGTAACTATACTGAACTGTTATGCGTTGAATTTCTACAGGTCCATGTGTCTTACTTTACATCAATATCAAGACAAAATGAGTTTGAGACCAATTCAGACTCTGTGATCCCTCTCTTCTCTGTTACGTATTTCCTGGCCATTACCGTTTCAATCCTGTCTTGTTTAAGGTATTATAAAGAATTAAATCACATTAGCACATTTCTATCACTAGCTATGTCATTTATCCCTTGTCTCCTTCCACAGGCTAGACTGTGTCAGGACGAAGGTGTGGGTGGCTGTGTTCGGTGTGGTCTCCGCTGGGATGGCCGTGTTGGCCAGCTTTGGTCTCCTGCTCTTCTGTGGGATGCCGTTTGCCATGACCGTGGCCACAGCGCCCTTTCTGATTCTGGGTAAATGTCATTAATTTCCTCACCTTAGGTGTCTCACAGCTGGTGTTCACAGGCTCACCTCTCTGCTTTCCTCCAGGTGTTGGTGTTGATGACATGTTCATTATGATCTCCTGCTGGCAGAAGACTGAAGTTCATAAAGCCGTGGAGGTTCGTTTAGCAGAGACGTATAAAGAGGCCGGCATGTCCATCACGATCACCACGCTGACAGATGTGCTGGCTTTCTACATCGGCCTCATGACGCCCTTCCGCTCAGTCCAGTCCTTCTGCATGTACACCAGCACCGCTCTTCTGTTCTGCTACGTCTTCAACATCACCTTCTTTGGCGCGTGTCTCGCACTGAATGGTAGGAGAGAGAAAGGCAACAGACACTGGCTGACCTGCATGAAAGTCCCAGAAGCCACTGGTGATGATGGAGGCTGTTGTGTTGGTGGGGCGTATGATGAAAACACAGATAAGGAATTTGAAATGCCAATAGATTCATTCTTTAAAAACTACTACGGCCCTTTCTTAACAAGAGTGTGGGTTAAGGCGCTCGTGTGTCTGATCTATGCCGGGTATTTGGCCGCCAGCATCTATGGATGCTTCCAGATGCAGGAAGGTCTAGATCTGAAGCATTTAGCAGCAGACGGCTCGTATGTTGGTAGTTACTATGACAAAGAAGATGAATTCTTCTCTGCCTTTGGGCCCAATGTCATGTTGGTTATAAAGGATGAAGACTTTCAGTACTGGAACCCAAATGCTCGCAAAAGTCTTGACTTGTGTTTAGAAAATTTTCAAAATCTGACAGTGGCAAATTCAAGCATTTTGCCGATTTCTTGGCTTAGTGAATACATAAAGTTTGGACTGAACTTCGGTTTAAGTTTAAACATTGAAACACAATTCAAAAGCCATTTAACTGCATTTCTTACTCTGTCTGGTTTTAGTCAAGATGTTAATTTCACTAACAATCAAATCCATGCGTCACGTATGTTCGTTCAGACTGTGAACATCCGCACAGCGATCGATGAGAAGAACATGCTGAATGCGTTTAGAGAAACTGCAGAAAAATGTGGGAAGTTGCTAACCCCCGTTGATCTGATAGTGTACCACCCTGCATTCATCTATTTCGACCAATACGCCGTCATCGTCACTAATACAATCCAAAACTTAGTGGTTGCTACATGTGCAATGTTAGTCATTTCCCTCCTGTTGATCCCAAACCCTCTTTGCTCTCTCTGGGTGACATTTGCCATCGCATCTGTCATCGTGGGAGTGGCCGGTTTCATGGCATTCTGGGATGTTAGTTTAGACTCTGTGTCTATGATTAATCTTGTTATTTGTATCGGGTTTTCTGTCGACTTCTCTGCTCACATATCCTATGCTTTTGTGTCAAGTGAAAAATCCTCAGTGAATGAGAAAGCCGTGGATGCCGTCACTAAACTGGGCTATCCCATCATTCAGGGTGCCGTGTCCACTATCGCAGGGGTGGTGGTGCTCGCGGCTGCTGAAAGCTACATCTTCAGGACCTTCTTCAAAATCATGTTCTTAGTCATTCTGTTCGGGGCCGTCCATGGCATTGTATTCATACCGGTGTTCCTGACCTTCCTCGGCACTAGTAGTAACAGTCATGAAAAAGAAAATCTTCCAGAGCCCAGAGACCCAAACAAACTGCGAGTAAAGGCAGCCGTGATTAATGAATGTCCTGTTGATCCTGACTGTTACTGAGATTACTTTTCTGAAAAATTTCACCAGTAGAATTTATCAAGGTTCATTTCTGATTATACTATTGTGCTCTAGTTTCCCTGTGATGTTTCCCAGTTTAGTGCGATAGGTACCGTGACTGCATAGGACAAGTGGTTTACAAAATGGATGGATGAATATTTTTATTTTTGTTTGAGCTTAGCTCTATATGACACATATTTGACCATGCAAGTAAATGGCAATCATTGTGTTCTGTTCTTATGTATACACTGCATCTTACATGTTTTTGTGTATTTATTTTTTAATCAAATTACTTTTTTATTAAATATAATAAAAACATTTGTACTATATATATTTTATTATTGTCATCAATATTTTCAATGCACTTCTGTTTAATATGCACATCTATTTATTTTAACACGTCAATGCAAACACAACTTTTTAGCATTTTAAATCCTAATTTAATTTCAAGTACATTGATTAAACACATTACTGAACATTGGGAATTTTAATGATTGGCATTAAAAGATCTTGATCTCAACATAATTGTCACTGAAGTGAATGAGTGAGTAATTTATGACACAGTATATACATTAATGCATAAACCCCTCTGCCTGCCAGTAATGTTATCTCCTGGATGCCATGACATGTGAGCAGAGGCAATATTTCCTGGTCAACATTTCCTTGTTCCTGATCCTGGTAGAATGTAAATCAGCACTAATGCAAATCTTCATTCATTCATTCATTTCATTCATCCAATTAAAAAAAATTAGGGTAATAGTTCACATCTATATTTTATAACTTGAGTCAATGAAAAATAATTTACTTGCCCTAAACAATATTTTCTATGTCTATGAAAACTTTTTTATAAAACCTGGTACGAAGTATATATCTGTCATGTCACTTGTGGGGTTCGTGCTGGGTGGGGTGGGGTTGAGCATTGTGAGCTGGTGTGTGTGTGTTGTTGTGTTTTGTCGTGCTGTCTTTGATTGTGATATTTGCTCTGCTGTTTTGGTTCTTTTTTTTGCTTTGATGTACTGGAGGACCCCCTTGAAAACGAGATGTTTCATCTCAAGGGGTTAATCTTCGCAATATGTAAAAATATTTTGAAATATATATTAAAAATATATTTAAATATTTGATTTTGGCCGCTTTGTAATATTTTTCACATATATTAAACATGTGTAAATATATTTTTATTGTAAATATTTACATATATTTCTTTATTTTATATGTAAATACATTTATATATCAATCTATGTAAATATATTAATTTGCAAAATATGTGCATATATGAATTTCTAATATGTGTTAACATATTAGATTTCTTTATATGGAAATATTTACATATATTAATTTCCATTATATGTTAATATATTAATTTACAATATATGTGCATATATTAACTTCTAATATTTGTTAACATATTAGATTTCTGTATACTGTATGTAAATCTATTCTGAAACATAATCAAATATTCAGTGCTCCTTTTAGTATACTTCACATATATGTAAATAAACCTAAACATGTTTTCATATAATATATTCACATTTACTCCCACTTGATGCAAATAGTCTTCATATATGTAAATATTTTTGTTTACCCCAAGCAATTGTTTACCCCAAGCGTTATTTTACTCAAAAATGTATCATAAAACTGTTTCTTTTTTCTTGTTTTGGAACCTCAGTTCTGCCAACTTGGAATTAATGGCCTGGCCCAACTGTCCAACAGTTGCCTTTTCGTGACGTTTTATGACAGCATCTGCAAAACAATACAAGTCAGTGGTTATGGTTAAAGGCTTAGTTTACCTACAAATGCAAATTCTGTCATTATTTAGTCATCCTCATGTCATTCCAAATCCGTTAGACATTCCGTTCACACAAATGAAGATCTTTTTAAAGAAATCTGAGAGCTATCTCTCCCTCCATTGACATTCTACGCAACCATCACTTTCAAGCACCAGAAAGGTAGTAAAGACAAGTCGAGTGTTTTATTTGTGAAAAAAAAATATATATATTACCACTTTATTTACAAAATATTAATCTCCACTAGAGCAGCAAGGGCAGACGTTGCGTGAACGTGTGTTGGAGATTATTTATATGCAAATAAAGTGGCAAATTGTGTTTTTTTCACAAAGCACTGATGTCTTTACTACCTTTCTGGGGCTTGAAAGTGAGTAATTAATGACGAACAGGGTTTCAGCAGGTATCTTCAAATTAAATCTAATGCTTTTTAATGCCATACATGACGCATGACTAACCACAGACATTTGCTGTCAAATTATATCAAAAATCAACTCGATTAATCACACACATTAATCACACTTTTTTCTGTGATTAATCGCAATTAAAAACACTTAAACAACAATTGATCAACAAATGAATGTAGAGACAAAATGAAGAAAGTTTTTTTTAAATGTTTAATGGCATCTTTTTATGAATGAAGGCCAGCATCACTGATACTAATACAGCTATTGATATCTGGATAAAATTATTTCCCCCCCTAATTTTAAACATTAAGTTAGTATCGTGGCTTTATGTGCGGTCAGACACTTGGATTTGTCATTAGGGCCCGAGCACCGATGGTGAGATGACCCTATTGGATCTGCTCCATTTATTATTAGTAGTATTTGACCAAATCAAGCTCAAATTGAGTTACAAGGTTTTTCACCAGTCGGAGATATGTGTTTTGTTGGTCATCAGAAATGGTTTAAACTAGGGCCGGGACTTTAACGCGTTAATTAAGATTAATTAATTACACAAAAAAATAACGCATTTAATCACACTTATTTTTGCACCGCGGAACGTTTCTCACTGGATGAGTTTCGGCGGACCGATTATACTGGAGCACCAACTAGCGTTCATGACTTCAGACAACAACAAACCACAGTGAACATGAACGAAGAAGCTGACGAGACCGCTTTGATTGGCCCCGTGGATGGAATAGTCAGGGTTTCCAATGTTCTGAATGTACTTGAAAGTATTGTGTTTTACTTAAAAAAACAGTTTACAGAAGGTAAATAGGCTAACCTATAGGCTAACGTTACCTGAATTTATGAAATGTACGCTACTATATTTCTAAATATGCTATTACTACACTTAATGGCAAAAATTGCACTGGTCTGCTGGACTTGGTTGAACAAAAAATAAACAATATTTTGTTGCTTAAGCTTATGTATTCAGTCATTATTCAATGGTATACTAAAAATCCATGTGAAAATTTTTTACTTCTCACTGTTCTCAGGTCAAATATTTATATGCAATTAAAATGTGATTAATTAATTACAAAGCCTCTAATTAATTAGAATATTTTTTTTAATCGAGTCCCGGCCCTAGTTTAAACATGATGCAAGTTCTGCCATCTCTCTGTCAATGAAGTCCATTCTAAAACGTGTCTGAAAATAAACTAACTCAGCGAATATTAGCCACACTTTCATGAGAGATGTCTTTATAAAGCTTGGAATGTCTACTTTTAAATCAAGTAATTTTATATCAAAAACAAATATTCTCATTTTATGTAATCTGTATGAAACCATGGAGATGTACAGTTTTTTCGTTCTCCCTTCATCTTTAATGAGCTGAGGCCGCTATACGCCAGGTGCTATTCACATGGTAATAGTTTAGGTGATATAGCAGTGATTTTGTGGCTCCTTGATCGATTGCTCCTGTCTGCCTCGCTGTGACTGCTGCTGCTGTGAGTTTGTTTGCTGCGTCTAAGCCTCGTATTAGCTTCGTATTTCTTTCTGTTTTGAACCATCATTTATTATCGTTTCTAGTTGTTTATACTACAGCTTACCCAACACGTCAGATTAACCTGACATTGCTAGCTTCCGTTATTGTCAGCACAACACGCTAACTCGCTAGCCTTTTAACGCACCACCCGTGCGCTCAGTTATTTATTTTTCTCGCGCGCGCGCGCCTTTGAGTTCATAAAAGCCCAGGTGAGTAAGAATCAGTCAACAAACACGGTGAGTAATGTCTTCTCCTGTTATTGTCACCTGCACTTCATGTCACATGTTTACCATAGCCTTCTCTGTCGGCAATATAGGATTTATATGTGATAAATGCAAGGAGACAGTCAGGCTGACGGAGAAGATTTCAGAACTAGAGACACGCATCCAAACTTTAATCGAGAATAGTAAGAAGAGTGCTAGAGCTTTAGATACTATTTTGGATGCGCCTAGCCTAGTTAATTCTTTACATGAGTCGGTTCCGGCTGAAGTAGAGCCCGTGCAGCAGGGCAGATGGGTGACAGTGAGGGATCGCTCTAGTCGCGGATCAAAAAACACTTTTCCGTTCCGATAACAAATCGATTTGCCCCGCTCAGTGAAACACCCACTGAGAATTATTCTGATTGTGCCCTAGTTATTGGCGATTCTATTACACGGAACGTGAAAATAGAGACACCAGCCACCATAGTCACATGTTTGCCGGGAGCCAGAGCGCCTGACATCAAAGCAAATTTGAAAGTGCTGGCTAATGCTAAACGTAAATTCTCTAAGATTATTATTCACGTCGGCACTAATGATGTTCGACTCCGCCAGTCGGAGATTACCAAAATTAATATTAAAGAGGTGTGTGAACTTGCAAGTACGATGTCAAGCACTGTAATTTGCTCTGGCCCCCTTCCTGTTCGCAGGAGTGATGAGATAGTTAGTAGATTGTGTTTACTCAATGGCTGGCTGTCTGGGTGGTGTCCACGAAATAATATAGAATTCATAGATAATTGGAAAAGTTTTTGGGGCAAACCTGACCTGTTGAAAAGAGATGGTATTCATCCCTCCTGGGATGGTGCTGCTCTTCTCTCTAGTAATTTGGCTCATAGTCTTAGAGATAAAACATGACAATCTGGGCCTCAGGTCAGGAAGCAGACAGACTGGCTTAACCGACCGTCTGCTAGCGGCCTCACGTCACCAAGGTCAGATAAATCCCATCACATAGAGACTCTTTCACCTAGATATCATCATATAGAGACTGTGTCTGTTCCCCGAACTTGGAAATCCAAAAAACGTTCAAACCCATCTAAGGTTAAAAATGTAATTGATGTTCAACAAATAAAAAACAGATATAATACAAATGAGCAAATGATAAAGCTTGGGTTGCTGAATATTCGATCTCTTACTTCAAAAGCGCTAATAGTTAATGATATGATTACAGATTATAACCTAGATGTGCTGTGTTTAACAGAAACCTGGCTAAAACCAAACGATTACATTGCTTTAAATGAGTCAACCCCACAAGATTACGGTTATAAACATGAACCTCGTCTGAAACGCAAAGGAGGAGGTGTTGCTGTAATTTATAGTAATAATTTCAAAACCACTAAAAAATCTAGTTGTAAATATAATTCTTTTGAAGTGTTGGTGCTTAATGTAAAAATATATAGTGTAAACGATAAATCACGTTTGAAAATTCTGCTGGCTACTGTATACAGGCCACCAGGGCACCATACAGACTTTATCAAAGAATTTGCGGACTTTCTATCAGAATTAGTATTGGCTGCAGATAAAGTACTAATTGTTGGTGATTTTAATATACACATAGATAATGAAAAAGATGCATTGAGATTGGCATTTATAGACATTGTAAACTCAATTGGAGTTAGACAACACGTGTCAGGACCGACTCATTGTCGTAATCATACTCTAGATCTAATACTATCACATGGAATAGATGTTGATGCCGTTGAAATACTGCAGCAGAGCGATGACATCTCAGATCACTATCTAGTCTCGTGTAAATTACATTTAGCCAAGGCTGCAAAGCCGACTCCGTGTTATAAATATGTTAGACCGATCACTTCTGCCACTAAAGATTGCTTTATCAATAATCTTCCTAATCAGTTTCATCATCTCATCATCCCGGATAGCTTAGAAGAACTTGATATTGCAACAGAAACTTTTAACTCTCTCTTTTCCAGCACTTTAGACACAGTTGCTCCGCTGCGCTTAAAGAAGATTAAAGAACATAGTCCAGCGCCGTGGCACAACGAGCACACTCACACACACACACACACACACACACACACTCACACACACACACTCACACACACACACTCAGGCCCTTAAGAGAGCAGCCAGAAAAATGGAGCGCAACTGGAAGAAAACAAAACTAGAGGTGTTTCGGATTTCATGGAAGGAGAGCTCGATTGCTTACAGAGAGGCTTTAAAAGCTGCTAGATCTGCTTATTTTTCAACCCTATTAGAAGAAAATAAACATAATCCTAGGTACTTATTGAAACAGTGGCTAAACTAACGAAAAAGAAAGCTTCAAGCCCAGAAGCTTCCAAGCAACACAGCAGTAATGACTTTATGAACTTCTTCACTAATAAGATCGATAATATCAGGGACAAAATTATAACTATGCAACCGTCTAATACAGTATCGCATCAGGAAGTGCATTGTAGTCTCCCTGAGGGAAAATTTGATTCATTCATTGCTATAGGAGAGGAAGAATTTTGCAAACTCGTCAAATCATCTAAATCGACAACGTGCATGTTAGACCCTATACCGACTAAGCTGCTGAAAGAGATGCTTCCAGATGTCATAGATCCTCTTCTTAATATCATTCATTCATCTTTGTCTCTAGGATACGTACCAAAAACCTTTAAGCTAGCTATGATTAAACCGCTTGTTAAAAAACCGCAACTTGATCCTACAACACTAGTCAATTACAGGCCGATCTCTAATCTGCCATTTCTGTCAAAGATATTAGAAAAAGCAGTATCCTCACAACTGTGTTCCTTTCTTGAAAGAAATGATATCTGCGAGGATTTTCAGTCCGGATTTAGACCGCTCTCGTTAGAGTCACAAATGATTTGCTCTTATCATCCGATCGTGGTTGTATCTCTCTATTAGTATTACTTGATCTTAGTGCTGCATTTGACACCATTGACCACAACATCCTTTTAAATAGACTCGAACATTATGTTGGCATTAGTGGAATTGCACTAGCATGGTTGAAATCATACTTATCTGACCGTTATCAGTTTGTAGCAGTAAATGAAGAGATGTCTTATCAATCACAAGTTCAGTATGGCGTACCACAAGGCTCAGTACTAGGACTGCTGCTGTTCACTCTGTATATGCTACCATTAGGAGATATCATTAGGAAACATGGAATTAGCTTTCACTGTTATGCTGACGATACTCAGCTGTATATTTCTTCAAAACCTAACCAAACCTACCAATTCACAAAATTAACGGAATGCATAGCTGATATAAAAAATTGGATGACTAGTAATTTCCTACTACTAAATTCAGAAAAAACAGAGATTCTAATTATTGGACAAAAAACTTCCACACGTAATAACCTAGATAACCGTCGGTTAGGAACCTGGGTGTGCTCTTTGATATCAATCTTTCATTTGAAAGTCATGTGTCTAGTATCTGTAAAACCGCTTTCTTCCATCTTAGAAATATATCTAAATTACGTCATATGCTCTCAATGAATAATGCAGAACAATTAGTTCATGCGTTTATGACCTCAAGGCTAGATTATTGTAATGCTCTACTGGGTGGCTGCCCTGCACGCTTAATAAACAAACTACAGCTAGTTCAAAACGCAGCAGCTCGAGTTCTTACTAGAACCAGGAAGTATGACCATATTAGCCCCGTTCTGTCAACACTGCATTGGCTGCCTATTAAACATCGTATAAATTTTAAAATATTGCTGATCACTTACAAAGCACTAAATGGTTTAGCTCCGCAGTACTTGAGCGAGCTCTTAACGCATTATAGTCCTTCACGTCTACTGCGATCTCAAAATTCCGGCCAGTTAATAATACCTAGAATATCAAAATCGACTGCTGGCGGTAGATCCTTTTCCTACTTAGCACCAAAACTTTGGAACAGTCTTCCTACCATTGTCCGGGAAGCAGACACACTCTGTCAGTTCAAATCTAGAGTAAAAACACATCTCTTCGGCCTAGCATACACATAACACATTATAGACTTCTATAATTCAATGTTAGGCTGCATAGTTTAGAACAGCCGGGACCGGGAACACTTCCCGTAAATCCTGATGTACTTGGTACATCATAAGAAGGATGGCGTCTACGCTAATATTAGTCTCTCTGTCTATCCCGAGGTTTACCGCTGTCCACCGGAACCAGGCCGTATCCAGATCTGATGAAGGACCAGCGCCAGGACACGACGACGCCGCTGACCTGAAGTGTCAACCAGTCTCTCCTCCTCTCCACTCCGACTTCAACCAACCGGAACTGGACAAATACTCTGATTCATTCTGAACTTCATACACTGTTCGCTCGTTGGCCAGAGGAGAACTGGCCCCCGACTGAGCCTGGGTTCTCCCAAGGTTTTTTTCTCCATTCTGTCACCTGTTGCCTTCCTTCTGGCTTGCTTAGTTGGGGACATTTAATATTCAACAATATTATAGATCTGCCTTAAAGGTGGACGATGATGAAATAGTTTTTTGTATTATTTTCATGTTATCACTGTGAAGCTGCTTTGATACAATCTGTATTGTAAAAAGCGCTATATAAATAAAGGTGACTTGACTTGACCCTAGCATCCGCCTAGCAACCACCCAGAACACCCTAGCAACCGCCTAGCAACCACCCAGAACACCCTAGCAACTGCCTAGCAACACCCTAGCAAACTCCAAGAACACCCTAGCAACCGGGTCGTGTTTTTTGCCACTGCAAGCACCATTCACATTTTCTTCTGGAAATATACATTCTAGTTTTTTTACTGTTATTCTATTATGTTGCTCCCAACCTGTAAAATCGCCTTTTTCACGAGGTATTTTTGACTGTGCTAAGTTACTGAGTGCGAATAGCGTTTTTGTAGACAGAGCTCTCAACGGTTGAGAAATTTCGCCTACTAATGTGTTCTGAGCTCCGATTATTACGCCGAATTCTTTGCTTGGTTAAAGTTAAGTTACCATATAGAACTTAGTTTGGCTTTCTTTTGTAGTAGCCCTAACTCGATTTACATGAATTTCTGATTCAGTAACGTTACACGATGCGAATCTTACCAGATGCATTTTATTCGCATAATAACATGCACATAAGATGGAGAATAATTACACATCTACTCGAAATATCCAGATCCATTATAATAATTACAATTTTGTGGTCAATTTGTTTAGTTTCCTTGCAAATAATGTAAAGCTGTTAAAATTCCCAAAGCAAAAAAAAGATATTTAAATAGGCCTATATTTTTTTCGATATAGTGGTGCGAGTAGGCCTACATGCGTTTGGGTTAGGGTGTCTGTGTGAGAAAACGAACGGTATTTATATCGTTTTTACCTCTTGTACACAACCACGTCGCGCGCGCGCTTCCTTCTGTGTGACGTGTGCCCGCGTTCTGGCTTAGTCTGCGCAAGCGCCGGAAAGAAAACATGCACAATTGTTTTCTTTTACGTCGGTTTAAACATCCCAGATAAGCGCAAATTAGTACCATTTCTATTACTACAATCTCTGTTCTGTGTAAACAATGAGTGACGTACACGCATGAGAGATCACTTCCAGCGCACACGTCACACACCAGGAAGCGCGCGAGCCCTCAGATCACTTGGACGTGGTTGTGTACAAGAGGTAAAAACTATATAAATACTGTTTGTTTTCTCACACAAACCGCTTGTTTCGTGTCTTAGGGCATCAATGTGTACTTACGATGGTGAATTGTGTAATTTGGACTCTGTGCATGCTCTTTGAGACAATGACCATAGACCTGCATTATATGACTGTCAGACAACAACGGTTTGACCTAAAAATATCAAAATTGAAACTACTGCGGAGACAAAGACACCTACATCTTGGAAGCCCTTGAGGTAAGATAAAACATACCAACATTGAATTTCAAAGTGAACTATCCCTTTAACAGAAAGATTATGTTTTTATGTTTTTCCTCTAAGCTGTAACAAACATACACCCTCATTTGCTCTCTAAGAGTAGTTAAGTACATTAACGTGATCATTTTATGTCTCTTTTAAAAGTGTTCGTAGAAAATGTGATCACTAGTTTTTGCCATGTGATTTATTTTACCACTAAGATTTTCTTGATTTTCTTTCCTCTCAGATCTGGATTTCCTCTCAGACCAGATGTGTCAAAAGCTGATGTGGGACGTGTTGGCTGTTTTTTGTCTCTTGACTTCCTACGTTTTTTCACCCATTGGGTCTCTTGATTATCCTCTCAGATCCGGACTTCCTCTCAGGCCAGATCTTTCAAAAGCAGGTTTGGGATGTTTTGGCAGTTTTTTGCCTCTATCAAGGATTTTTCATCCATTGGTTCTCAATGTTTTCCTCTCAGACCCAGAATTCCTGGATGCTGATGTGACATGTTGGCTGTTTTTTGTTTTTTGTTTGTTCGTTTTTTTCCTCTTTGTAAGGTTTCTGTTTTTGCCCACTGGTTCCTCTCATTGAATTTTAAAATGTATTTTCTGTGACTTTTTTCATGTATTGTTAAAACCTGTGACCTGTTTTAAATAAATGGCAAATACTGTACCATAATCTATTTTTTCTTCATTTTTTCCATTGAGTAAAAAGTCTGTTTGGAATGTCAGTATACATTATTTATAATGTATACAGACAATAGAGTAAATAGAAAACAGTATTTATATTCTAACTTTTTTATACTGTAGAATTATAGCTTGAACTATTGCTGCCAGTACTTTGTGAAATTACAGCTCAGGCGTAAAAATGTAAAACTGTAGAATTACGGTAAATGGCTGGAACCACAGCTGCCAGTATTTTACTGTAAATATACGGGTGAATTTTTTACAGTCTCTGTATACGCATACTCACTCACACTGTATGTGTGCGAGTAAATGTGTGTGAGACGGCACGCGATGGCTGGTCGGAAAGCAACATGGCGTCCCGTTAAAGGCCTCATTATACTTCTGCATCGAACTTCTGCCTCTGCCATGTTTGCCGCGTTCTGAATCAAAACAACGCCGCGCGTGTGTGACGTCATGACACATTTGCAACGAGCGGAACCGATATGCGGAATTGTTAAGCAGGCATGCTAACGGTTCCAAGGAATTGATTCACTGGGCACCGGTTCTGAAGAAGAATTGGTTCTCGGTTCCCATCCCTATGTGTAACTAATGTGATATTTACAAAAACATAATGGTGTATGTAACTTTGAAATGTGTTTACCTATTTTGTTAGGGACCGTTCGGTATTTATGGAATGGACCACCGGATGAAAATAGGGGAGGGTCATCTCTTTTTATTCTTTCTTGAGGGGAGGGTCATCCAACTTTTGTATTCATGAAAACAGCTAAATTTCAAAGTGGCTTGTTGGGTGCATATTTTTCCATGTAGCTCTCTCAGTCTCGCCCCCCCCATAGCTAGCAGATGGGTCACTCTGACCCAACAAAAATCAGACCGAAAACAACAGATATGAGCTGCATTTTATCAGCTAAAATTTCAAAATCAAAGACCGCAATAAGAGAGAGCGACTAGCTTTGGTAAGATAATTTTGGTTCTTTTACTTTTAATAAAGCTGATGTGTGTTGAGCGTCTGCGACTTACTTTCACTTTGCGATAGTTTGCACGGTGTAGTGGCGATTTCATGATATTCATTGATCTTTAGTAAAATATAGATAATTCAAAGAATGTCACATGTGTGTCTCTCACTTGTAATGAGAGAAGATTCTGTTTATGTACCTGGGGAGGCAGAAGGGAGAGACACTCCAGAGAACAGACGAACAAGGACCTCTGACCTAGATATCAGAAGGCCATTTGGTGAAGGAGGGCTTAGGAGTTGGCCCTAGTGACGAATCGAAACTAGTGTTATGGCTTCTTTGTCTATGGAAACCTACTGGATGGAAAACTACTGGGAGGATGGCTCTGGGGGGGGAAGAAGACCTTGAAACTTAGATAAAAGTTGGTTCAGTCTGTCTGGGGGTGTGTCACTTTTCTGCACAGGGTAACAACTGTGTATTAGACTGCTCCTATTCTTGCAAGAATAAATACTTTAATTTTATAATTTGACTCTGAGTCTCCCTTACGCAGTGATGTTTGTTTGATTAATTTTTGCCACAACAATTTGGTGTCAGAATAGTGGGATTCCTTGGACGATGCCTCCTGGACCTGAGATCAGACGGTGTTTGGCCACCTGGACTGAGTAAGTTCCAGCTCTACCTCGTAAACTTAAGAGAGAGAGGCCGGCCGATGTCAGAGCCCCGGGAGGATCGGACACTGGAATCAAAGAACTCAGGTGGCTCCGAACAACATATCTCTGGGTAAGGTATAATTCAATTAAGTTTAATTGGGGAAGAGTGAAATTGAACCATATTGGCTGAGAACTGTTTCTGTGGTATGTAATCTGAAATTAATTGAGATCTACGTACAGATCAAGATATTTCAAACAGATACAAGGAAATAATCTGAAATTAATTGAGGTCTGTGACAGAACAAGATATTTCAAGCAGATAAATAATCTGGAATTAATTGAGAACTGTGACAGACCAAGACATTTCACACAGATTGGTACCTGGAAATTAATTGTTCCACCACGGAGCAAGTTATTTTTGGGTGCTGAGGCTAATTAGGGGGAACCAAGAAAGTCGTAACAGATTTTTTTGGTAAACCGTAATTAGGAGGACACTAATAGTGTAACCCGTCCGATTTGGGTTAAAAGAAAGATCGGGTTTGTCGGGGACGCCTGACAAATAAAGAGAACACGCGTAAAAGAGAAATCCACAGAGAACAGATAAGCGGCCAATATGGGGAAGTCTCAAAAGCAAGCTTGCGAAATTTGGTATACCGGTGTTTTGTCAAATGAGATAAAATTAAGGGCAAAAATGTACGATATTGAGCGCCACAAGATTAAAGATGGTGCGGGAATCAGTTGAACAGAGCAGTGAGAAACAGAAAGGTTGTTGTGTCTGCGTTCAACGTGTGTAAAAGTGTGAAAAGACAATGAGTTGTTGGCTTGAAGCAGATAAAAGAGAACGGAATCGATGTAGAATGTATTTCCATATAGTAAGATTGAATATAACTGATAAAAGGTTTTATTTTTCATCCATTAGATGGATGCATGACATTAGATGTCAGAAGATTTGTTTGTAACAAGAGATGAAGTAGCAAGCAGCAATAAGGCTGTCTTTGTGAAGGATTGAGTAATATGATATTTTGGTTTCTGTAAAAACAGTAGAGATAAGTGGGACAGAGACAGTAATGATAATACTTGTTGAATCTGCAGAGAAGAAAACAACTGTAGAAAATGTATGTTATGAAAATAACATTTCTGATAAAATTTATGGAACTATATATGAACGGCTGTTAAGTCAGATTAAGAAATGGTATGAAAAGTGAGGTTCAGATTAAAAATAGTAATAATAAGGTATTGAGTATGATTAACAGGGATTAACATGATATAAAGATAATGAATGTTTCATTAAGCAAAATGGGGAACAATTCTATATTTTAGTGGTAAAATAATGATTGAAATTATGTTTATTTTTGGTTTGACCATTGTCTTTTGAACCTAAAGACTCCAGCTATGCTGGGAGTACAGCAACAGCGTGTGCTTATTCAGCCCGGCTTCCGGATGTTAAATGTGTACTTGCTATTGTAATCACTGTTGTTGACGATAATACCGAATTAGAGAGATGTAAAGACAGATTTTGGAATTCAATAGTGTAAAATGTTGGATATTTTGTTGATATTAAGTCATTGAGGAAAAAAAAGACATTGTCTGTTTTATAAAGGAAATTATGGGTCGGGGATAATTTTCCCTGGACAAGTGTTAAAGTTAAACAGAAACGTTGTGAAAACAACTTAGGAACAATTTATGCATTTCCGTGCAGAAAATGAATGTTCTGCCAATAATAATGATGAAGATTATGATTTGGCTAGTGTGAACCGCCACTGGTGGACTGTAAGAGGAACAGAGAACTGCTTATCAGCTGTGTTTACATTCCTGATTGGGACACACTGCTTCAAGGGTGTGCAGTAAGTTGGAGCTGCTAGAAAGCTCAAGGTGATCGAACTATAGGCAAGGGGACAGAGAGTGTTTTAATTGTGGTCAGCGGGGTCATTTAGCAGTAACTGTAAATGACCACTCAGAAAGGTGTAAAAGAAAGTTGATGGAATGTGAAAGTGACGTGTATTAATGTGGGTTTGAAAGTAGAACAGTATTGAATGACGATATTAAAGTTTTCGTCTGAGAAAGAACCAAGAATGTGAATGCAGGGCTAAGGGAAGTGAAAAGAATGTGCAAGTAAATGAGAAGAGAAAAGAAAATTGATAGATGGAAGTCGTAAGTAGATTGAAAGAGAAAAGAAAGTTGAAAGATTTAAGTCGTAAGGAAATCCTTTTAAAAGGAAAAGGAACTAAAGTACCAGTAGATGTAAATTGCAGATAAGCAAAATATTTGTAAAATAGTGGTAACTAAAAAGATGATTTTCTTTTAATGAAACGCTTAAAAAAGGTTTTGGAAGAAACTAATTGCAGATTGGTAAACCCCTAGAAAAAATATGGTAAGATATGGTATTGTAATTGAGAATCTGACAACTAAAATTGAGATGTTATAATGAAACGTTATTGAGAAATAGAATAACTATTTGTATTTAAGATCAAATAAGCAGAAGCAGTAGCACTGGGTTTTAGAGTTACTAAATGTAAAAATGTGTAGAAAGGGATCTGTTTAAACAAACAGCTTGGTAGTGGTGACCATGAAGGAACTAGAAGCTGATGTTTTGGTTTCAAAAGATAAGATTCAGACTCATATGAGTGGAAAATTTGTAGTGTCTAAATTCCCTGATGTAGAGTAAAAGACAACTATAAAACTATTTTAATATTGAAAACCTATGTAATTTCTGGCAAAGATGCCTTAAGCTGCCAGAATTAAAAGATAAAGTAGAGAATGTTTAGGGATGAGAAACAGTGTATCAAGTCCTGAAGGCCTCAGAGTCGCTCTCTCATTCAATGTAAGAAGGCTGTTATCTTAGCCTGTCATGACGATAAGCTATTTATAGTAAAGCACAGTGTTTCAGTTGAAAAATATAGACACAGATGTTAAAGGAAATCATTGCCATTCAGAGGGCAATTTGTAATTAAATATTTTAGATTGTAAAACTGAATGACTTTAAAGAAGTCTTTAAGATAATAATGTAGACCTGAATTGAGAAGTGACATATTTGTACTTGTTATTTTAGGACCAGTAACGTCTTTGTCTGATCTTAGCCTTCACCATGACACAGGACCTATGACCATGGCTATAGATGTACATTGAATAGACGTGAATAATGTTCACTGAGATTTTGTTGATTCGGAAAGGTCTAACAGATTTGAGTGATTAAATACTGTTGTTATTAACCTGTTTCCCTTAACAATAGGCAGTCCAGATGGAGGTGACTCTTGAATGTGTCTTTCCTAAGCTCCAGAAAAACAGCTGAGTTCTGTTGAAGAAACTGATTGTGTAATGGGAATGAGCGGGTCACCAGTGGGAGTGGCTACTCAAGGACGAATAGATCTTCCTGGCCAGGGGACTATTTAACGCAGGGGGTCACAAACACGGACATCTCCGGATGGATGTGTTATATGTGAGAAGGTATGAGAGTTGAGCGCTGATTACTGGGGGGCCACTGGGGTCAGCATAGCATTGGGAGGTGGGATTCGCTGTGAGGAGTCACGGCCTGTCTCTGACCGAGAAAATGTGAGCTCCTCTATATCACTCATCAGAGAGAAAAAACAATTCCCGCAATTCACTGTATGGCTTGTTTTCAATTGTGACAAGTCTGATGGAAATTATAGATAAAGAGCTAATGTGAAATGTGCTTTCAAGAGTCAACTGAGACCATGAGGTGATTGTCCTTATTTGTTGGGGAGACAGTAACATAACTTATTAATTTATATCAGGAACATGTTGGTGGAACATATTAGCATTTATGAACTATTAAGGGTTCTATGATTAATTAAGTTCCAGTCTTAGGAGGCTGTTGAAAATATGATTTGTGTAAGAGAGACTGCTGAGTGGAGGAAGGGATTTAGTACACTGTTTGTCTTTCTGTTATCAGGCCTGGTAAGGCAAGCTTAAACAAAATAATAATGAACCAAAACAAACCCAGCTGACTTTTCTAAAGGAAAATGAAAAAATGAACAGATAGAACATTTGAAACGGTTTTAGATGCCAAATTTCAAAGATGTAAAATTATATAAAAGCTACAGGAAAAATGTGAAGTTTAAATCTTATTTAAACCTTAAATATTATACTTTTAGAGTTAATATTTAAAAAAAAGAAGCGAACATTGTAAATGAGCAGTTAACATGCTGTATGTGTGTCTAGCATGAGTGTGTGTGATGGTGACAGCACTTTATGTCTTGTAGGTGTTAACCCCCTGAGGTCGGGAAACGCGTGGGCGCGTTTTGCTCGTTTTTTTTTACATAGCAGCAAAATAGACCTAAAATACTCCGTCGGTTTTGGTCATACAGACTTAAGAAATATGAAAAAATAAGCTGTTAAATGTCTACTTTTTTATGTGTCCACTTACAATCGAAATAAAACATTGTGCTTTTGTAAAATAAAGAAAGTAAACAGGGAGTGCTTTCTGCCTCTCCGTCTCCGTGAACTTTTTTTCTGAAGCACTTCTCTAAACTCAAACAAATCTCAGCGAATACTATTCACTCAGACATGAGCTATATATCTCTATAATCATTTAAGTGTGTAGTTTTAGGCCCCGTTTACACGATGGGAAAACGCAGATATTTCTCTGCGTTTTGGCCTGTCATTTACACGAAAACGCCGTTTTTATCCCAGAAAACGATCATTTCTAAAAACTCCGGCCAAAGTGGAGATTTCTGAAAACGCCGGTTATGTGTTGCCGTGTCAACTGGGAGAAACGGAGTTTTAGGTTCTCTCTTGTCGATTCTGAGGATTCTGATTGGCTTGCATGGCTTTATCCTTCTCCCTACACTGCCGCCCATAGGTTTAGCATAGTTATAAAGGCGCTCGACGGCGTATTTATGCGGGTTGTGTGCACGATGTTATTATTGAAAACGGAGGGGGAGAAATATTCGTTTCTCTAAATACCCGGCTATGTGTAAATGTGGCAATAAATTATCTAATTCAAATCTAAAACAAATATTCTCTGTTTATGTAATCTATATAAAAAGAGCGAGAGATCAGCTGTGCTCATTATCGTTCTGGCACCTCATTACTCTGCTAATGTGACACGCCCATCGAGAGCGCGCGCTATTCAAACGCAGATAATCTGGACAACGCCCACAACAGCTGGACAACACACTCGCTGTGAGGAATAATAATATCGTGATAATCCTGGAAATTTTACCTCAACCGTGCTGGAGTAGCCGAACAACGGATCCAGCTGCAGATGATCAGTAAGTGCTTTGTTCTAATCGCGATATGAACTGGTGTCTGTAATCCGCAAAAGACTGTTTAAATTTGAATCGCGTTTCTGTGTTTGAATGAATGAACGGCACATGTGCATGCGTTTGTTTACTAACGTTACAGCTCGCGCGTGTCTGTGTGTGTGAATGAAATATCTATTGCCTACTGAAATGAGTAAAAATCGACTGAATACGTTGAAATAAAATGTCTTTGTATAAGCAACATATTAAACTGCAAATTAACATTTATGCCCTAATAAATGTTGGATAGATTATAAAGTTTGTACTGCCACATCAAAACCTAATTTCCAAGGTGCAAACAAAATCTTATAAGGTCAATATAAGCCTTCTCTTTAAATTATTTTTGTGTTTTATTAGTGACAAATTTGGGGAGAGGATAGCCTACATAATCCAAAACTTTCTGAAAATACGAATGAGAATTAACTGCACAATTACTAGAAATGTTTACCTTGGATATTATACAATTTGCAAGCATACACAGTTTGTGGAAAAATACACTTTTTTTTCAAGATGTTTCCAACTCTGAACCAATTCTGTAGATGTGTGTGTATGTATGTATGTATGTATGTATATATGTGTGTGTGTGTGTGTGTGTGTTGTCTTTGCATTCTGTCTTGTGGCTCAGTGACACCTATGAAATGCTCATTAGTATGCAGCATTAGCGGGTCTTTGTCTTCAGGTGTGAATGAGGACATTATTCATGACCTTGTTGGATCATTCACGCCCACCTGCATATTGCCTTTCCAAACAAAAAGTGTCTTACAAAATTTAAATCAATCTATTGTTTAATGTGAACGATTAGCCCGGATGATTTTCAGATCATTTTGAAGTAAATACTCTAGCCGACAAGATCCATTAGTCAAAAGTATTGTGGAAATATGTGAAGTTGGTTGTTTGTGGTCTTATATCAGAACATTTAAGTTTGAGTTTTTTGAATAACCACGCATAAATAATATTCTCTCAAAAATGCAAACATGTACATACATGTTGCTCACATATTATGATAGTCATGTTCGTGCTAAATAGAGTGTAATTACACCTTTGCCATTAATATGTTTATAAGCAACTGAAAAAAATACAAATATCAGGTCATGTCAAAACATCTCAAGGACCCCAAAAACACCTTAGACTCCAGAGGGTTAAGTGTAGGGCAGCTATTCCGCCTGAATAGTGTGTATATTGTGTCTTTAACCTCTGAAGAGTGTTTTATCATTACAGATTGGTTAAGGCAAGTGACAAATTTTAAAGAAGGCAAATGCTGAGTGAATCTGATGAGAAGATGATAGAGAACATGGGACGAGCTTTAAGTTGATTGGTCATCACGCTCCGTCTGGTAGTAATTACTTTTGTCATTTATGATGTGGATTTGAATTACTTTTGGATAAGTTTAGGTATTTATATAAATTGGAATTGTGGAGTGGGTTGAAATAAAAGATGTTATAGATTTGACGGCAACAACAAAGTCAATATCAAATTATCCAGAGAGCCATTCATGATTATTGTAAACAGGAGGAGGTTTTTGTTGACTGACATTGACCAAGTCTGTACAGCACAAACTGACCTGAGAAACTATTGATGACTTTAAAAATGGTTGTAGAGGACTGAGTTGTAAGACCAAACAACAGACCTGGAAAAGCAGGATACGCAGTGAGACTGAGGGCCGTTGCCCTTCAAATACTTCGATAAGGAAATGAAATTGTGGCTTTAAGTAAAGAATGTAATATTTTTGTTTCAGAGACAGAGAAAGATGTCTGGAGGAAATTTGTCTGAAGACACTATGTTAAATGTTATGTTAAATTGATGATCGAGTTGTCAACCATCAAAAGGGGGATGCTTTATGTTTTATTAGGAATAAATCTTGGGAAGAACACTGGGTAATTGGGTAAAAGCCCTGAAAGAAGCCAGTCTTCTGGCTAACAAAATTGCTGTCTGGATTGTTTCAACAGGTTACGCCAGAGCATCGAAGGCCACGGGAGCACAGTAGACAAAAGAAACTACGTACTTTACTATCTGACAATAACCTCGAAATTTGTTTTTCTTTACAGAGAGCATGCAGGATTGGGAGACAGGGCAAAATGTGCCCAATGAAATAATGGCAAAATTAATTTTGCTAACTGTCCTGGTCTGGGTTATTATTGTAGCAGAAAAGTGCTACACCTTGTACAGCGCATAACTAAAAAATTTTCCTTTTGGAGAATGTCAGGATGGATTGCATCAAGCTGAACTGATTCTGTTTTCCAAATGTATGAATACTGACTTGTATACGTAAGCAAAGTGTTTTGCAGGGGAAAAGGACTTCGACTTTATTAAGCAAGAAATGTCTAAATATAATATGTTTCAGTTTGTAAACAGATGGTGAAAATTCCACAGGTCACACCAAAAGGGATGAGAGGGAAAGACAAGCGGTCACTAACAAAATACTTAAAGTCTCCATTCACAGGTGACAGTAAGCAGGAAATGGTTCATTCCATTGGGGGTGCGGTGGTGAACTCATTAGTCCATGGGGCGAACGAGATGATCAACATGCCTGGAGGAGGATGTGGACCAACTAATGGTTTAAGAATGTGGTTTTGTGATGATTTTGAGGATTTTATCTGATTATATTGAAATAGAGCTTAGTATTGATATTGGTATATGACAAATTATTTGATTGGTTACTGATTCATTAGAAAATATGTAAGGCAAATGTTTTCAGGAAGAGAAGATCTATTAATTAATGTAAATTATAGGGATTATTGTTGAAGCTTATCAAGTAGAACCACTGCCTGGTTGAATTAAAAGTTAAAGGTAAAAGAACAAAATATGGTTAGGGAAATGGATATGGGGAAAATGTTGAATGTGTATGAGTTATGATTGTATGTGTTATTCTGATAATTTTGTTATTCATGGGTGAATGAGAAAACTGGAATGTCTGTTCAATTGGTGAAAATGACAGTCTATCTGAATGATGATGATGATGAACAAAATTATGCAGATGATTCAAGTAGAGATTACAGTTAAATGTGTTGATGTTTTCTTTTTCTTTCTGAGAACGATTGATATGTAAAGAGGTTTAAAAGCAGCAGTCATCCGTGTTACGAGATGGCGTACAAGGACAGGGTTTGAAACTGAGGGATTTTTTTATTTTATATTTTTATGCTTTACCATTTGCATTTTATCTGTTTGTTTTCCTACTGTGCTATAACTATTTATTCCTTACTAGTGTGACTGAGGGTTCGAAATTTCGAGAGCTCGGGAACAGCGTTTCCCAGTTCAGCCCGGCATTAGTAAACATGTTTACTTGCTTGCTAAATTATTATGGGGCTTTTCTCCAACAAAAACAGCCTTATGCTTCTTCATTCTAAACTTTTTCTTCACAGGTTCAAGGAGAGTGATCTTTTATGATGTGTGATGTAATGACTTGAACTTGCATTTATTATTATTGTTATTATTATTATTATTATGTTTGATTAATAATGATAAAAAGTGAGGAGTTGTAGTGGCGATTTCAATGAATATTGATCTTTAGTAAAATATAGATAATTCAAAGAATGTCACATGTGTGTCTCTCACTTGTAGTGAGAGAAGATGATGTTTATGTACCTGTGGAGGCAGAAGGGAGAGACACTCCAGAGAACAGACGAACGAGGACCTCTGACCTAGATGTCAGAAGGCCATTTGATGCAGGGGGGGCTTAGTGACGAATCTAAACTAGTGTTATACTTTAATTTTATAATTTGACTCTGAGTCTCCCTTACGCAGTGATGTTTGTTTGATGAATTTTTGCCACAACATTGGCTTGATGTATAGATGCTCAGCTGCAGTGATGCGTGTTGCAGTAGCGTCATCATATCTGGCTATAACATGACAGCCTATGCTCTCACACGTTTATTTTTTTTAGCATTTTTTGGGAGGAGTCAAATTTACATATGTGGTTTCAACATCGGATCGGATTTAAATTCGTCTCGAATGCGTTTCAGAGGGCAGTTACACCTGATCTTTTCACAATCAGCTATCAGATCACAGAACACGCATGAACTGGCCAGGTGAAAACAGCCCCTTATTCATCAAGACAGAGCCGAACCAACACTGAGTGGGGGCCCCAGGCAAAATTGATCAATGAGGACCATTTATTTTATTTTATATAGGCTAATATATACAATGTTTTTGTTATTATATCTTCATTACCTAGATAGCCTATATTATTATACAAAATTCAAAAAGTAGTAAACACAGAACATCTAACAGAAAATTTTTACAACATTATGTGCTTATTTTTTTGCTGGATACTTATTACTAATTAAATAATGTCAACTATAGTGTCACCGGTGCGGGCCGGGGCGGACTCGGATGACCAGCAACCCCTGACTTAGACACCACCGTGAGGAGCCGACACCACTGGTCCGCAACAGATGGACGACGCAGACAAGAGAAAATTTCAAAGGAATAAAAATCTTTAATGAACACAATATATCAATGAGCACAAGCGGGATAGACTTCAGTGTCCTCCAGGTCTTCTTCGGCTACGGGTAGGTATTGATCGAACGTCGCGGTTTCGCCCTAACGGCGACTTCACCAATGATATGGCTCACTTCAGGACTCGGGCAGTGAGTATGCAGGTAAGGATGCTTCTCAGTCAAGGATGCTTGCGTCGATACACAATAGTGAGTGGGCGAACTTGGAGGGTTACTTCACCAGTGATGCTGCATACTTCCAGACTCAGACGGTAAGTAGGAAGGTAAGGATTCTTCTCAGTACATAATGCTTTTCGTCCATGCAGAAGATTTCAAACACGGTGTGAAAATGAATATTTTTTAAAGAAATCAAAGGAAAGTGTGTCTGTTTGATTTGCAATGAAGATGTTGCTGTGATGAAAGACTATAATGTCCGTCGGCACTATGAAACCAAACATCAGAGCTACACATCATACACCGGTGCCGAATGAACACAGAAAGTCAAGCAAATGGCAGCTAGTCTGTAAGCGCGGGGGCGAGCGCTGTGAGTTGGTTGTTGCGCGAGTGTCTTGCTGCACCTTCCTCTTTGTCGCTTTTGAATTGTGTGCGTTAGTTTTGAAGCTCCTAGATTTTTTATTTGTGAGAATTGTTCTTTAGGCGAATTAGCAGTCTCTTGAAATTGCCTCAGATTATTAGTCTGACAAGTCCTGCTAAATATGGTAAACCTTAATTACAGACAGTTTACACATGTTCATGTTTTTAATGAATATAATTGAAAGAAGAATGGGGCTGTCACCAGGGCTGTATCCGAGTAACTAGGAGGTTTTGAGTCAAAAGTCCTATGAACATCTGTATTTTCTCCAGCAAGGTTTTGTTTCAACAAAGTATGTTGGTTTTCATTTAACCTTAAAATAAAATATTTTTTTGTGAAACTAAAAGTTCAATATACATTTTTTGAAGGTAGTTTTTAAACTGAAAGGTTTTCAGGACAAGAGTATTTTTTTCATAAATGTCAACCTGGGGCAAATTGTCACATGTTTTTTACTATACATTGATATGTATTGAGTGCAATGTTCTTCACATTATAGGTGAGTTACAATGTTACGACCACCTGTGCCACCTGCAGGCCTGTCGTTCCAGTGCAGTTCCAGTTATTAACCTGACTCTTTGCAAACACACACAACTGACATTGTATTTAATACATACCACACTTTTTACTTTAATAATAAACAGTTCTTTATTCATTTTAAATTTTAAAACCTAAACTGTTTGTTCCTGTTCCTTTTCATGTTGAGACCTTGAGTAACAAGCCAGGTCGTAAAAACGCAGTATTCATGTGTCAATATAGTGTGTGGCCCGGCCCTTTGTTTATTTTTCTGTATTTGGCCCTCACTAAAAAAAGTTTGGACACCCCTGCCCTAATGGTTAATCTGGCCCTGCCAGCGATGCTGCATACTCCAGGACTCAAGCGGTGAGTATAAAGATGATGATTCTTCTCAGTACAGGATACTTTCGTCAGTGCACGGTAGTGGGACAATAATTCAAAAGCTTACTTCACCAGTGGTGCTGCATATCACTCTGGGGTTCTGCTGGAGAGCAGGTATAATAACTTTTCACAAACGTGTAAGCAGGGGTTGGGGCCGCTTCTCAGCAAAAGCACACCACACTCGTGTTCACTTCAAATCCACAGCAATGAATCAATGTGTATCAATAAGGCAAAAGCACTGCAATTCACTCACACGATAGGGCTGATCAGAGGCCTCAATCCATTCGTTACGCTCCCGTGGGGGATATGTAATCCTCAGTTCCTCTTCAGCACACTCTGAAACACATCGCTTCCCCAACAGTCAGATTTACATTCACTGCGTCCTCTTCAAGCTTTTTTAATGTTTGTAAGATGAAATCAATTCACTTATCTTTCTCTCTCCCTTCCCAGCACAGATCCAATCAATAAATCAGTCCAACAGACTCCCACAGACGAACTCTGATCCAGCAGACTTCAATGGGCGGCTTTCACACCCAGACAACTTCCCCGAGCAAGCTTGTGCCCAACACTACTCCGAGACAACCAGCTACCCAGAAACTTCTCTGAATCTTTGGCTTGTGAAGCAGGAAGCCTGTGTGAACGCCGCTCCTCTCTCTCTCTCTCGCACCTGCAGTGTATCAGCGCTAATCAGGCCGGACAATATTTCTGCCACACCCGGGGTGTTTCTCAAAACCAAGAATGCAAAGAACGGACTTGTGTCTTGCTAGTTGTTCTAGGAAGAATGAACTCACAAGGTGACGAGCACACAGAACGCTGCTGACAGTTTGAGACGATGTGTTCTTGCTGGTATTGCGCAATAATACCCCCGCACAAACGCCGTCTGCAGTGCCCAAACATAACGAGAATTATTGACGATAACAGCCAGGCTTTATCGCCCAAGCCTACCCTCAGCTCAAGGGATTACTCTACAACTGTACACTACAATGTATATTCATAACAATAAAGCAACGCCTGTCTCCTTTCATTCTGCTTCTGTTGTTTGTTTGTGTATACATCACTAGCCAACGGCGGGAAAAAACGCCGGTAAAAGGCAATGGTCTCTTGACTGTGGGGGCTCGCAAGCTAACTTAACACCCGCAGGTGCTTATTGAGATTCTCACTTCCGAAAACGTTTCAGCACATTTTCGATTCGGCATACATTTTCGTAAACATGCCAATATTTAAAATCTACACAGTTGATTTCTCGCATCAAATGTCCTCAGAAGTGAATTTAGTGATGAAATAGCGTACGAAATTGTAGAAAAACGACTCTCTGTATTGACCTGCCTCTCCTTCCTCGAAATCCGAAATGAATTCTGGGATATTTCAGCCGTCAAGTTCACACAAGTTACCAACCGATGCATCCTCGGTAAAATGGACGTGTCTAGAACACTTCCGGGATTTTTAACCGTTCTTGCCATAATGCAAACTTGTGTATTGGGACAGTACTTGGGCCACAAAAGATGACGTTTCACAAGAACACAAGTACAGACAAGAACACAGATTGAGAAAGGCACCCGGAACCGGAGTGGGATGTGTCGCACACAAATCATTCCCTCGGGAGACTCGTGACTCGTCAAGAGGGTTCCACTCGCTGAGCGTTTTTTTTGTCACCCGTGACAATAGTAAATGTACTGATTAGAGTTGCCATATACTAAAGATTTTACTAGTCAACTAATTGCACGTTTATTCATTTCTGCTTAAATACTGGGTGCATGGAAGGATTTAGCCCATTCTGCGCTCAAGCGTATCCATACATCTTGCTGCAAAAGCAGGCTAATTATAATAAATATGTCTTTAAAAAAATAACGATGCATTTTAATTGTTTATTAATAAACTAATGTTTTCTAAATCAGTGTCGACTGCAAACATGTCTCCATACATCTCCGCTGGCACTAATATAGAGAAATGCATCTTTCATACGGATTAATCAGATGATATTTGCTTCCGATTAGATTTTTTTCGTTTAACCCTTTAGGCGCCAGATGTTTTTTCCTAAAACGTTCGATTTTGACATCTTAATTTCAAAAGGCTATATCTTAAAAGTGATAAAAGATAGAGACTTTCTGAAAATGAGAGAAATATTAAGGATGACCCAAAGTTTATGTAGGGATTACATTTTCCCATCTAATTTGCATATTATGACGTCATATGTTGGCGGCCATCTTGGATTATAGAATTTTCATGAAAAGTCACGTTTAAATTATAAAATGCAGCACTTCTTTCCCCCCAAAATGTCCCTCACCTTCTGTATGCTATATTGCACAATACTGAATGCTCAGGTAAATAGTAAGCAGTAAACAAACTGTGTAAATCATTACTAATAAATGGTAGAAACAAACCGAATGCATGTAGTGGTTGGCCTTTTGCTGTAGATATTTTGCATTTACTACATACAGTAGGCACTCTGATTCCATGTATGGGGCAGATATATATTATTCATATGACACACAAACACAAGTAGACAAGACCTGTTTAGTTGCCCCGTGTCACACCGCCTCTGCTCCTGCTATTAGCAGCGCGTGCGCGCCGAGTGCGCACAGCTCGGACTACTGTCATTGTCATTGCGACTCCACACCCTGCCTCCACGTTGCCCCATAACTGTCCTATGAATACTTTGACCTCGTCTAACATACCCAGTGGCATTAGACAAAGTCTCCACCACAATACTGTTGCCGCGATTGCGGAGAGGCACACGGTCAGAAGACAAAGCTACATATAGCGCGGTAAAAATCTCCCTCCTCGTTCCCCACAACACTAACACGCCTGCTAACTTCGCGATGAACACTCCTTCCCCGGGAAACATTGTTCCCACCACTTTTTTCCCACCACTGACATTGGGCAAAGGACCATCTACATTGGCAGTGTTGTGCATGAACGCGTTCAATGAACGACGTTCACTGAACGCGTTCATATTTTCGCCGAACGCTGAACTGAACGAATCACTTTTCATACAATGAACGTGAACGAGAGCGGCGCTCACTCTGGCAGGAATGAGCAGCACGCGCAGTTCACGCTCATTTGAAAAGTCAGGTTTTACCAGGGCTTAATTTGAGCCGGAACACGCCGGAACATGTTTCTGTCACCTCCGACATTGGATCCGGAACCTTTTTTATTGGATCCGGCACCTCCTGTGTCACTAAAATGAATTGCCTAAATGAAAAAAGAAAAAATTACTGTTTGTGTAGTGTTCAATGTTTGTGACACATGACTTGCGCGCTTGTTGTACGAGTTGAGATTGCTGTTAGCCTCGATCGTTTCACTCAGGGGAAAAATGTCAAAAAGACAGGAAAGTTTGCTTAACTTTTTAAAATACGCTGGACAGTCAGATCCCAAACAAGCAAAAATCGTTTCCGCTGATCAAAAAGGAGACCACGGTGGACACAGTAGTAGTAGATAGTAGTAGATTTTTATTGTCATTGTGCAGTAGTACCACACAACGAAATTTGCTTGTGCATCCTCTAAAAACAATGCTCACATTCATATACACATTCACACAATAAATATAGTTAAAATAACAGGGTATTAAACATTACACGTAAGTTCCATTGCATAAAGTCCATTTCTATAAAGTGCAACTGTGCTGACTGGAAGATAGAGTTGCATAATTGTTCAGTTCTACGATGGCCCTTGAGACAAAACTGTTCTGCAGCCTAGAAGTGCGTGCTCTAAGAGCCCGGTACCATCTGCCAGATGGAAGCAGGGAGAAAAGATGGTTTGAGGGGTGTGTCTCATCCTGTACAATGTTACGTGCTCGGCTGAGGCAGCGAATCTTAAAAATATCATCCAGTCGGTGCAGGGGAAGTCCAATGATTTTTTCAGCAGATCTTATAACTCGATCAAGAGATTTCCTGTCCTTCCCTGTGCTATTGGCATACCATGCAGTCATCCCGTATGTTATGACACTCTCGATGGCACATTGGTAAAAGATCTTAAGAAGCTCAGCAGACAAATGGTTCCTTTTAAGTGTTCTTAAAAAGTAAAGTCGCTGTTGTGCCTTTTTAACCATAGCGGTAGTATTTATCTCCCATTTGAGGTCCTCTGAGATCATGATCCCCAAGAATTTAAAACATGATACCTTTTCCACGTCCTCACCATTAATTATGAGGGGTTGAGGGTCCTTCTTACACCTTCTGAAGTCCACTATTATCTCCTTTGTTTTCTTAACATTCATGGTCATATTGTTGTTTTTGCACCATCCTGTCAGTCTGTCACTCTGTATGCATTCTCGTTGTCGTTTGAGATTTCTCCCACCACAGTTGTATCATCCGCAAATTTTATCATTGTATTCGAGGGGTGGGTGGAGATGCAGTCATACGTGTAGATGGAATAAAGCAACGGGCTCAACACGCAGCCTTGCGGCGCTCCAGTGCTGACGGACAGGCTTGATGATTGATATGGGCCCAGTCTCACTGTCTGTGGGCGATCTGTCAAGAAATCCTTTATCCACATACACAGGCTGCTGCTAAGGCCCAAGTCAAGAAGTTTAATGACCAGCTGGTTGGGAATAATAGTATTAAACGCTGAGCTATAATCGATGAAAAGCAATCTCACGTATGTCTTCCCCTTGTCAAGGTGTGTCAGCGCTTTATGGAGGGCTGTAACGATTGCATCTTCTGTGGACCTATTTTCCCTATAGGCATACTGATGCTGGTCCAGGTGGATGGGAAGGACAGATTTAACATGCTTCATCACCAGCCTCTCAAAGCACTTTGCAGCAATGGGGGTGAGAGCTACAGGTCTGTAATCGTTCAGGGTGCTGATGTGGCTTTGCTTGGGCACTGGAATGATAGTTGCTGTTTTAAAGCAGGTCGGTACGGTTGATGTGGCCAGAGACATATTAAATATGTCTGCAAAGACCTCTGCGAGCTGGTAGGCGCATTCTCTGAGCACTCTTCCTGGGATTGCGTCCGGTCCCTCTACCGTTTACAGACCTAAAGCTGCGTCTCACTTCCTCTGCTGTTACTGTAAGTATAGAATCTGTATCAGTGGGGGGGGGAGGGAGCAGCTCCATTATCTGGCACAGATGTTTCAAAACGGGTATAGAAGTGATTGAGCTCCTCTACCAAGGAGGCATTGATGTTTGTAGGTGGTTCACGGCTGGCCCTGTAGTTGGTTATTTGTTGTATCCCTTGCCACACACGTGTTGGATCTTTATTGGTGAAGTGACCCTCTATTTTTTCCTTGTATGCTGTTTTTGCCTGCTTGATGCCCTTTTTCAAATTGTACCTTGATGTATTATATAGTGCTCTGTCCCCAGATTTAAATGCTGTATTGCGCTCCCTCAGAAGGACATGGACCTCTGCCGTCATCCAAGGTTTCCTGTTAGGGGGGATCTTGATGCGTGTGTTGATGGTAATGTTTTCAACACAAGTCCTGATGTAACAGAGAACAGTAAAAGCATATTCATTAACATCCTGATTAAAAAACAAAGTCCAGTTTGTTCGCTCGAAGCAGTCTTGTAGCTGTAGAGATGCGTCTTCAGGCCACCTCTTAACCGTTCTCACAGTACTCTTCTGCTTTTTAATGACAGGGCTATATGCTGGAATCAGGGATAGTGACAAGTGATCGGACTGGCCCAGGTGTGCGAGGGGGAAGGCTCTGTATCCCTTTTTAATATTAGAGTATACACAGTCCAGTATGTTATTCCCTCGTGTTGCACATTTAACATGCTGATCAAAACTGGGTAGCACTGTTTTAAGATTAACATGGTTAAAATCACCAGCCACAATAAAAATGCCTTCTGGATAATTATTCTGCTGTTTATCTATAGCTGTTAGTGCATGACCCAATGCCAAATTACGATCTGCGTCTGGTGGAATGTAGACCGCTGTTACCACAGCAACAGTAAATTCACGTGGCAAATAAAATGGTCTACACTTAACAACTAGCAGCTCTAAATCAGGCGAGCAATGCTTATAGATAACAGTAGAATTTGTACACCAGTCCTTGTTCACATATATGCACAGTCCACCTCCACGGCTCTTACCCGAGTTCTCTGTTCTGTCACTCCGATGTAATGAGCGACCCGCTAGCTCAACTGCTGCGTCCGGGATCCCCGGGTGTAGCCAACTTTCAGTGATAATTATCACAGAGCTGTCCCGTGTGGTTGTCCGGCTTGATATGTCTAGATGTAGTTCATCCACCTTAGTCCCCAGAGATCGTGCATTCGCGACATACAGGCTAGGAAGTGGTGGTCTGTTAGGAGCCCTCTTTAGCCTAGCCAAAACGCCCGACCTACAGCCCCGCTTTTGTTTTCGTTCCCTCCACCGCCTCCGGCGCTTGACATTCGGTGAAACAATCCATGGAGACGTCGGTGCTCTGGCTATTCCTCGTAAGATATTATGCGAGTGTAGGAAGGCACTCGTTACAGGAACTTTGCATATTCTCCCGATATACAATAATTCCTCTCTGTTGTAGAATATATATGGTGTAGCCCGAGAAGTCTCAACAACAAAAAATAATACAAACAGCAGCCACATAAAGCATTGTTTTAAGGAGCACTGAGCCGCTGCGACTATGCGCGCCGCCATCTTTACCAGTAGCCTAGTAGGCTATCGATATCTCGTTATTTCGACATAAATAAGGGGACATTCTAATCTGCATTAAGCCACATTGAGCGTTCTTATAGCCTAATGGTTTTCTATGGGAGGAAAATGCTTAAGCGTTCATATTATGGGCTCATCTGATTTTTTGTACATAGTGTAACCGATGTTAGGGCAGAGGGTCAATAACCACACTCCGGAGGAGCAGACACCAGAGGACACCAAGAGGCGGACAACCAGAAGTGAATTTTAAAAGGTAAGTATTTTATTAATTTAAAATAATAAAAGCAGTGATGCGAATGTTCGTGGCTGGGACCCGGCGTGGGAAGAGGAACGGGGGGTGCAGGTAAGTGGTTCTTCGGGGGTTCCTCTTCTCACTGGTTCGTGGGTGAGACAGTGGCTTTCTTCGTCTCTTCGACCCGTCAGATGTGCTCGTGAGACAGGCAAATGACAGTGCTCAGACTCGGCTGGTGTGTATGTTCGTAGAACAGTCGGTGGGAGGACAGCAACTTCTCCTCTTCTCCGAGGGACAGACAGTGACAGTGCTCAGGCTCGGCTTGTGTGTGTGTTCGTAGAACAGCCGATGGAAGGACAGCAACTTCTCCTCTTCGCCGAGGGACAGACAGTGACAGCGCTCAGGCTCGGCTTGTGTGTGTGTTCGTAGAACAGCCGATGGAAGGACAGCAACTTCTCCTCTTCTCCGAGGGACAGACAGTGACAGCGCTCAGGCTCGGCTTGTGTGTGTGTTCGTAGAACAGCCGATGGAAGGACAGCAACTTCTCCTCTTCGCCGAGGGACAGACAGTGACAGCGCTCAGGCTCGGCTTGTGTGGCCTTTACCGGCCTGCGCTCTCGTTCCAGGTACAGCAGAACGGCGTCGTTGGAGAGTTTGTGAGACTGGGCTTTCGTTGACGCGAGAGATGGTGCTCGTGAATTGTGGTGCTCAGGGTGTATTGAGCTCCTCGCCACACCGTGAATGACTCAAGGAATAGTGTTTTCAGAAGATTGACGTGAGCACATCAGCGATCCTCCCAGCTGTTCCAGTTACTACGTTTCGCTCTATCAACAGGATAACACACACTGCCCGCAACACAGGTTAGTCACGCACTGGTGATGGACAAGCTTCACATGTGGTTTTCTCAAAGGGTAATCAAATGAAGGGTGCACTTAACTTTTCCTCGGTGTGTTATTCCAATCCTGCGATGGTTTCCTCTCTCACTTTGGCCAGTCACTTCTCCTTTTTCTGCTGTATAATCTCCTCACTTACTTCGTGGTGCTGCTGTTCCTGGTTGCTTCAGAACACTCACTTAATGAGCACGTCTCGGGGAAACTTCACAATAGAACACCGATCAGACATTCAACCTTCAGCTTTCTCTTGTTGCGCCGCTGTCAAAACACACACTGCTGTCGGGAGACAAACACTTGCCCAGATACACCACCCTCTCACTGCTCAAACACTTCCCTTTTATGCTCCCTTGTCCTGAGCGCGTGCTTCAATGAAGCGCAGCTGATTCACCTCAGCTGCCGCTCGTTATGGCCAGCAATCAAGCACAGACAGAGTTGGGACCAATGAGAGGATTTTTTAGAATATCTGGTTCTTTCACCCGGTGACAATAGCATAGCCTATTTATTAGGATTTTAGTATCATAATGATTAGGCTAATAAATGCACGCACAATTATCCGTGAACTTGATTTGAACAAATGCCTTTCAACTTGTGTGTGCAAAATTCAGAATTAAATTAATGTGCAGAAATTTGTACAAATAGAGAGTAGGCTATGTAGGCCTACTATACTATAGTCATTAAAGTCAAGTCAAGTCACCTTTATTTATATAGCGCTTTTTACAATACAGATTGTATCAAAGCAGCTTCACAGTGATAACATGAAAATAATACAAAAAACAATTTCATCATCATCCACCTTTAAGGCAGATCTATAATATTGTTGAATATTAAATGTCCCCAACTAAGCAAGCCAGAAGGTAAGGCAACAGCGGCAAGGAACAAAAACTCCATCAGTTGACAGAATGGAGAAAAAAACCTTGGGAGAACCCAGGCTCAGTCGGGGGCCAGTTCTCCTCTGGCCAATGAGTGAACAGTGTATGATTATGATTCAGGAGCATTACAGGTCAGAAGTTCAGAATGAATCAAGAGTATTTGTCCAGTTCCTGTTTGAAAAAAAGCACGTTTCATATTTGTTAAAATATTATAATGTTATTTTTTCTTCCATTTATGTTGATTTATGAAAAGTGAACAGCACGACCGAGTAAGATAGGATGCGCAATATGAGACATGGAGCAGGTCAGACATGATTTTGACTTTCTTTAAAGTGAATTTCGTTTTGTATAAATTGTATCTTAATTGTAATCAATTTTTCATCAACCAATTGCCTGTATTTAATGAATAGGCCGACGAAACAAATATAACGGACACTTTTAGAGAAAACACTTGTTTATTAATAAAAATTAATACACGCGTCACCGGATTTACAGATGCACGCACACATATTATTTCGAAATAACGAGATATTGTGTTGAAATAACATTATTATTAATAATAGCCTACATCTTTGTTAAAAGAATTTAACAAATGAACGTGAACTAGTTCATTTTTAGATATGTGAACTTAGTTCATTTAAAAAAAAAAGAACTATGAACATGAACTAGTTCATTATCATCTGTGTGAACTGAACTTTGAGCTAGTTCTTTCTAAGCATGAACTGGCACAACACTGTACATTGGGCAAAGGATTCACCGTTTGTGCTTGGAGTAGGACTATACTTTCACTTTCAGAATCACTTTCAGAATCACCGTCAACTTCTGAAGGCAGATATTTCCCTTCAGAACCAGGGTCCGCGAATAGAAGACCCAACACTTCATTGCGGGAAAGCTTTATTTATGCCATTAGATAATAATAATAATAATAATCTAATGCAAATACTCACTGACGTTGATAATATTGCTCTGATAAAATGGCTCACTCGCACACTAGCTCCGCTTTTGTTCGCATTGATTCAATGCGCTCTAGCTCGAAAATTTTGTATAGAAGCATGACTTTTTTTTTGAGTCGGGGATGAAGTATAACATGTCTGCCAACTATTGGATGGGAGGTCGAACGAAATTTGACACCCTATTTGACAAAATCGGCCGTTTTATTCAGTGCCGCATCTGGTCGAGTAAACTCGACCGTGGCGCCTAGAGGGTTAATAGTGGACATATCAAGCTTTATATAGATATGTTTCTCATATATGTGAGGCTAGTAGGCTATATCCTACGATATGTTTCTGCTTATTTTTTGACGCGCTCCAGTTCACGGAGACCATGAAAGCGCGCCCTGATTGTTTTATTTTACGAAAGCAAAACGTTTTCTTGTTATTGTGAGTTTACACAAATACAAGTATTGCGACTAATGCATTATTATTTTCTGCATGGCCAGAAATGGAGTTTTTTAAGTTGTTTCCATGGTGTTACGGAAAGTGAACAGAGGAGACAAGTGCAAGTAAAACTGGTCTTTATTAAACAATAAGATGAGCCAGCCTCAGTAACGTGAAGGAAGATAACAGGAACCAGTCTCAGTCCGAAGAAGTGGGTCTCACGAATACTCAGAACCAATGGAATAGTGCAGGAACAGAAGTGTTGGCAGCGCAGGCTTGCCTGGGCAACTCAGAAGTGCACGGTCAGTGTGTAGCGAATCCTCCGTGAAGACAAGACACGATGACGAAGAAACGAGGCGAACATCCAACGAAGACCAGACTGGGACACAAGGAACTGGAACAGGCTAGACACATCCACTAAACAACGATCTGACAAACACAAGACGCATGAGGTGAGTATAAATAGGCACTGGCCAACTATTGGATGTATCACCTGTCGCTGATTCTCCGGGAGGATAATCAGCGACCACGCCCACACACGTGCGCACACACACACATAAACACAGCGCAAGGAACAGTCAGTGAATTCATCAACCGTGACACATGATTGATTGGAAAGTGCAAGTAATCGCGTCTGCGCCTCCATGTCATGCAGTTCGCACTCCTCACTCCGCACAACCACTTGGTTAGCCTATGTGTCTAATAATAGCGAACAATTATCTAGGTTAACGTTAGAGTGAGCGGCCATGCCAGATGGATAATCCTCATGTTTAACAAATAAAATCATGCATTTCATACCTGCCGCGAGTCAGCGCTGCGTTAGTTTGAAAAAGGCGGGTGTGCAGGACCCTTTTTAATTAACGTTTGGTGTAGGTCTAGGCATAGAGATATCTGAACATCTTTGCCAAGGCGAAAACTGTTACAGAAGTAATCAATAAATGATCGGGGAGGGTCATGCCTTTTGTCACAATCATTTTGGAGGGTCATAGAAAAATGTATTGCTGGCGAAGGGAGAGTCAAGTCAATTTTGACTATAGATCTCAAAACTCCTCTGGTGGCCCCTTAAATAAATAACGAACAGTCCCTTACCAATGTGAATCAGCAAAAATTTATTTTGTTTTTCAGAATATTCTATTTTAAAAATGATTTATAAAATCCACAAAAGCTTTACGGGTGTTTATTTTAAAGTGGTTAAACAATGTTTTTTATGCTTGTTTTGCATATTCAAATTTTAATAAATGCCACCTCTGATGCAGATTCTGTTTTCTTTGCAGTGGGAAAAAATATTTTTTGTTGATACTAGTCAATTTGATTGGTAAAAGCCATTATTGTGACTTAAAATGATAGAATTTGACATTAAAGGTGCCCTAGAATGTGTTGAAATAATATTTTAATTTTGTCCCTGATATCTACTTAGAGGGTATGGGTTTCTGGACATTCTGGAGGGTATGTGTTTCTACATATGTTTTCTGGACATTTAAAATGTCCAGAAAAGGTTTTACAGGTCAATTTCCAACCCTATAAATTGGCCCTAGAATGAAATGGTCTGTTTTTACCTTATTTGGAAGGGTCATGAATAGTAATGAGGAGTTCTGCTCTGATTGGCTCTTTCACTGCGGGCTCATTACAAGAGCTCAGAGAGTCACAGCAAACAGGTCCGATGTGCAAATGGAGAGACTCAGGCCGTTTCTCAATATGCGTTCGTGTCTGTACTTGTGTTCTTGTGAAACATCATCAGTCGCTGCCCAAGTACTGTCCCAATTCAAAAGTTCACATCTAGCCAAGTCCAGTTCAAATCCCCGGATGTGTTCTTGATCCGCCCCTTTTACCGAGGATGCATTTAGAGGTGACTTGTGCAGACTTGAGACTGACAGGTATCCCAGAATGCATCTCGTCCCACCAGCAAGCGTCAATGGCAGAGGAGAAAACCGGCGTAATATCAAAATACTACTGTTATCGTGTCACGAAATGTAATTCTAAGAGTGTTTCAGTCGAGAATGTAGTTGTTTAAAGCTCAAATCTGTGGTGTATTTATAAAGATAGCGCCTATTTGAAAAATGTATCTGACGTTTTCGGAGTTGTGAGATCCAGGCGATCACCGGGCGCTCAGCGCTCATTAACCCCGACTGGACCAGCCTTACCTCGGCTAGTGCTTCTGATGTTTGCCGCTGGCTCTGGTGTCTCTAGTCTAGTGGTTAAACATGAGATATAATTTGTCTTGTGTAGCCTATATCTAACGGGCGATCTTTGGTCTCATTAATCTATAATTTGTTCCATGGCAAATCGTTTTGGCTGAGGGCAAAGTGAAGTTTCATTTTGGGGCGTACATATTAATGATCCCATCGGTTACGTCACAGTTGGTGTTATGTGGAGATTCGCCCGTTTTTCAGGGGTGTTTTTCAAAAACGAGATTTAAACAAGAAGGAGAAAACAATGGTGTTTGAAACTCACTGTATGTCATGTCCATGTACTAAACTATTGTTATTTAACTATGGCAAGTTAAATTCAATTTCACATTCTAGGGCACCTTTAAAGATGACAGTTAGGGGGAAATTGCCTTTATAAATGTAAAAAAAAAAAATGCAATGAGAATCAATTTAAGATTACTGGTTCAGAATAAATAACTTTTACTGCACAAAAATTTTACACTTTCGAAAAAGAGTCGCACGAGTCAGAATTCGGTTCAAAATCGCACAGTGCATGTCCGCCTTGAGGAAAGTGAGTCGCTCGTTGAGGAGAGTGGGTTGCCCGCTAAGTGAGAAGAGTACGTATACAGATCCACCGCTGGCCTATACGTGCTTAAGTCAGTAGCTAGTGGCTATAGTATAGTGACTTCCTACACAAGTCATTAGTCCTATTTTTGGACCTTCCGGCCTGCCATAGTTTACAGGCATGCGTTCCTTTGCGACCTCGGCTAGTGCTTCTGATGTTTGCCGCTGGCTCTGGTGTCTCTAGTCTAGTGGTTAAACATGAGATATTATTTGTCTTGTGTAGCCTATATCTAACGGGCGATCTTTGGTCTCATTAATCTATAATTTGTTCCATGGCAAATCGTTTTGGCTGAGGGCAAAGTGAAGTTTCATAATTGTAGGCTATTTTAAGCTCACTTATGTTTGACTGAATTGTTTGCTTTATTTATTTTTATTTACTTATACTTTTATACTGGATATAAGATCATTAAAACGGACATTTAACGAAAAGAGTCAATTGTGTAATTTTATTTTAGGCTGACAGTTATATATTTAAAAAAATATATAATATTTTTTATATTTATTTTATTATACATTCTCTTCACTGTACATGTATAATAAAATAAAATGACACAACCCCGTCTCTGTTTTTTAAATGTCAGTTTTAATGTTCAATAATGTTTCATATTTTTAAAATGAAAACAAAAAGAAGCAGGCTGCGTTTTATATTTCGTGTTGTTATAAATATATGCAGTGAAGATAATCAATGTACACGTTGCCTGAACCACATTTGTGTGGCCATTTAATGTGTTTAAGATTTTTTTTTTTTAAATGAAAAGAGGCAGAGTGTTGTTTTATACCATATTTCGTTTTTGTTGCCTAAATAAAAATATACATAAAGAGATAACCGGAGTAGCCAGAGCGTGCTGAGTGACGCGATCAAGAACGCCGCTGTCCCATTTGCAGAATAACCGGACTTGCGTCCTCTCGTCCTCGGGAGTTCGTTCTCCTAAGTCGAACTTAGCAAGTCTGAACTACCAAGGACGCAAGTCCGAAGTTTGCGTACTTGGTATTGAGAAACGGCCTCGGTGTACAACCGTATATGTTTGAGCCGGTTTCAGACGACGATGCAGAGTTTGAGGAACAAGCGGTTGTTTGTAGAATGCAAATGGACGTTTCGGAGTGGTAAGTTTATTCATTATTTTCAGTATGAACTTAACAGTCACGTGTGTGCGTGTATGTGCGTTCGTTCGTTCGTTCGTTCGTGCGTGTGTGTGTGTCGTGTGCGTGTGTGTGTGTGTGTGCTTCACCTGCGCAGCGCAGTTCTGTGTAGCACCGTGTCTCTGAAAGGGCTTGGCTTATGCAAATTTTGGGGGCGTACATATTAATGATCCCATCGGTTACGTCACAGTTGGTGTTATGTGGAGATTCGCCCGTTTTTCAGGGGTGTTTTTCAAAAACGAGATTTAAACAAGAAGGAGAAAACAATGGTGTTTGAAACTCACTGTATGTCATGTCCATGTACTAAACTATTGTTATTTAACTATGGCAAGTTAAATTCAATTTCACATTCTAGGGCACCTTTAAAGATGACAGTTAGGGGGAAATTGCCTTTATAAATGTAAAAAAAAAAAATGCAATGAGAATCAATTTAAGATTACTGGTTCAGAATAAATTACTTTTACTGCACAAAAATTTTACACTTTCGAAAAAGAGTCGCACGAGTCAGAATTCGGTTCAAAATCGCACAGTGCATGTCCGCCTTGAGGAAAGTGAGTCGCTCGTTGAGGAGAGTGGGTTGCCCGCTAAGTGAGAAGAGTACGTATACAGATCCACCGCTGGCCTATACGTGCTTAAGTCAGTAGCTAGTGGCTATAGTATAGTGACTTCCTACCACAAGTCATTAGTCCTATTTTTGGACCTTCCGGCCTGCCATAGTTTACAGGCATGCGTTCCTTTGCGAGGACTATTTGCATGTCAATCGCTCTTGCGCTCGTGGGTGTGGTCACATTAGTTTTAATGAGGACCCGTTTGAGAAACTGTAGCTACATGTCGCTGTTTTCATACGGATTACTTAACCCTCTGGGGTCTAAGGTGTTTTTGGGGCCCTTGGGATGTTTTGAAATGCCCTGATATTTGTGCTTTTTTCAGTTGCTTATAAACATGTTAATAGCAAAGGTGTAATTACACTCTATATAGCACAAACGGGGCTACCATAATATGTGAGCAACATGTATGTACATGTTTGTATTTTTAAGAGAATAATGTTTATGCGTGGTTATTGAAAAAAATTGAAATGAAAGTTGCTGAAATAAGACCACAAAACACATACTAAATATGTGTTCCCAAGACTTTTGACTAATGGATGTTGTCGCTTCGAGTTCTGGCTTCAAAATGATGTGAAAAACATCCTGCCTAATCGTTCACATAAAACAATACATTGATTTAAACTTTGTAAGACTGTTTTTATGTCAGAAGAGGTTTATGCGTGGGAGTGGTAATGGTCCATCAATACTAATGAGATTCAGACCCGGGGTGTGACAGACACTCCCCCAATGGCTCATGGCCCATCAGCCTGAACAAAGAGATTCAAAGGTTTTGTTTTTCAATCTGTTTTATTGTATTTCCTCTGTGGAGCAACTAAATGTTCAACTGAAGACAAGTGAACATTACATGCCTGGCATTTCCAAGGTGTGTCCTGCCTTTTACCAAGCTGTCCTTTGCAAAGCACACAGATCTTGCGACCAACTGTGCAAAAAGGAATTTTTCACAAAACTGCAATGGAAACAGTTTTTGCGCATTTACAGTCACCTGACTTGGAAGACGCGGTGTGTTTGGGGTCTGTGTATGCAAATAATTAAGGGTGTCACATCGATCGAAATTAAGTCACAACCTCGATCATCGAATTAAAAAATGGAATCCGTCGATGCTGCCACGCCCCCATGTCACGTTCGGTCGGCTAGTCAAGCGGAAAAAAGTTGTCTTTGAAAACTCGAGGTATCGCAAACACCGGACGAAAAATGCTGCGCCGCGTCTTTGACAACTCGAGGTATCGCACACACCGGACGCGAAGCGCCGCGTCTTTGTCAACTCGAGGTATCGCACACACCGGACGCGAAGCGTCGCGTCTATGACAACTCGAGGTATCGCACACACACCGGACGCGAAGCGCCGCGTCTTTGACAACTCGAGGTATCGCACACACCGGACGCGAAGCGTCGCGTCTATGACAACTCGAGGTATCGCACACACACCGGACGCGAAGCGCCGCGTCTTTGACAACTCGAGGTATCGCACACCGGACGCGAAGCGCCGCGTCTTTGACAACTCGAGGTATCGCACACACCGGACGCGAAGCGTCGCGTCTATGACAACTCGAGGTATCGCACACACACCGGACGCGAAGCGCCGCGTCTTTGACAACTCGAGGTATCGCACACCGGACGCGAAGCGCTGTGTCTTTGACAACTCGAGGTATCGCACACACACCGGACGCGAAGCGCCGCGTCTTTGACAACTCGAGGTATCGCACACACCGGACGCGAAGCGCCGCGTCTTTGACAACTCGAGGTATCGCACACACCGGACGCGAAGCGCCGCGTCTTTGACAACTCGAGGTATCGCACACACCGGACGCGAAGCGCCGCGTCTTTGACAACTCGAGGTATCGCAAAGACCGGACGAAAAATGACGCGTCGCGTCTATGACAACTCGAGGTAACGCACACTGGACGCGCACAGGCTACTGTACAATTAAATACGTTGCTTAGTCTGCAGTCTGAAGCACTTTATCTCAGAGAGCGTCCGTTAACTAAATGTATCCTGAAAATCCGATAACATCAGCAATTTTCATTCAACCAGCTGATTTCTGTAAATGAATGTAAAACATATTGCAGCACAGTGTGAAGTCATAACGACGCTTTGAGACAAATAAATGTATATAAAATGTATTAATTTAAAATAAATTTAATATAAAACTATATGTACATGGCGCTCTGTGGCGCGGCAGGATTAATTTTGAACAAGGTCCCGAGCCGTTGCTGGGCGCCGCGGACAGACATCGAATGGCGCCGCCGGTGTGTGTGTGTGTGTGTACACTCAGAGAATAAAGTGTTACAATTTTAAAGACGTGGCTCTGCGCGACGCATAGATTTATCTGTTAAACTGTTTGTTTGTTTTGTTGTGAACTTAAATGTCATCTTCTGAAGAAGACTGCAGTTACAAAAGAGAAACTAGATCAAAGGTTATTTTGCTTAAGTTTCCAATTGACTGAAGATATAAGTATAGTTACATTATGTTCTTAATAAATGTTTTAAATTTGACAATGTAGTGTGGTACACTGTCAAGTCAAGTCATCTTTATTTATATAGCGCTTTTTACAATACAGATTGTATCAAAGCAGCTTCACAGTGATAACATGAAAATAATACAAAAAGGAACCAAAACTCCATCAGGTGACAGAATGGAGAAAAAAACCTTGGGAGAACCCAGGCTCAGTCGGGGGCCAGTTCTCCTCTGGCCAATGAGTGAACAGTGTATGAAGTTCAGAATGAATCAGAGTATTTGTCCAGTTCCGGTTGGTTGAAGTCGGAGTGGAGAGGAGGAGAGACTGGTTGACACTTCAGGTCAGCGGCGTCGTCGTCGTGTCCTGGCGCTGGTCCTTCATCAGATCTGGATACGGCCTGGTTCCGGTGGACAGCAGTAAACCTCGGGATAGACAGAGAGACTAATATTAGCGTAGACGCCATCCTTCTTATGATGTACCAAGTACATCAGGATTTACAGGAAGTGTTCCCGGTCCCGGCTGTTCTAAACTATGCAGCCTAACATTGAATTATAGAAGTCTATAATGTGTTATGTGTATGCTAGGCCGAAGAGATGTGTTTTTACTCTAGATTTGAACTGACAGAGTGTGTCTGCTTCCCGGACAATGGTAGGAAGACTGTTCCAAAGTTTTGGTGCTAAGTAGGAAAAGGATCTACCGCCAGCAGTCGATTCTGATATTCTAGGTATTATTAACTGGCCGGAATTTTGAGATCGCAGTAGACGTGAAGGACTATAATGCGTTAAGAGCTCGCTCAAGTACTGCGGAGCTAAACCATTTAGTGCTTTGTAAGTGATCAGCAATATTTTAAAATTTATACGATGTTTAATAGGCAGCCAATGCAGTGTTGACAGAACGGGGCTAATATGGTCATACTTCCTGGTTCTGGTAAGAACTCGAGCTGCTGCGTTTTGAACTAGCTGTAGTTTGTTTGTTAAGTGTGCAGGGCAACCACCCAGTAGAGCATTACAATAATCTAGCCTTGAGGTCATAAACGCATGAACTAATTGTTCTGCATTATTCATTGAGAGCATATGACGTAATTTAGATATATTTCTAAGATGGAAGAAAGCGGTTTTACAGATACTAGACACATGACTTTTTAAATGAAAGATTGGTATCAAAGAGCACACCCAGGTTCCTAACCGACGACGAAGACTTAACAGAACAGCCATCAAGTGTTAGACAGTACTCTAGGTTATTACGTGTGGAAGTTTTTTGTCCAATAATTAGAATCTCTGTTTTTTCTGAATTTAGTAGTAGGAAATTACTAGTCATCCAATTTTTTATATCAGCTATGCATTCCGTTAATTTTGTGAATTGGTAGGTTTCGTTAGGTTTTGAAGAAATATAGAGCTAAGTATCGTCGGCATAACAGTGAAAGCTAATTCCATGTTTCCTAATGATATTTCCTAATGGTAGCATGTACAGAGTGAACAGCAGCGGTCCTAGTACTGAGCCTTGTGGTACGCCATACTGAACTTGTGATTGATAAGACATCTCTTCATTTACTGCTACAAACTGATAACGGTCAGATAAGTATGATTTAAACCATGCTAGTGCAATTCCACTAATGCCAACATAATTTTCGAGTCTATTTAAAAGGATGTTGTGGTCAATGGTGTCAAATGCAGCACTAAGATCCAGTAACACTAATAGAGAGATACAACCACGATCGGATGATAAGAGCAAATCATGTGTGACTCTAACGAGAGCTGTCTCGGTACTATGGTACGGTCTAAATCCGGACTGAAAATCCTCGCAGATATCATTTCTTTCAAGAAAGGAACACAGTTGTGAGGATACTGCTTTTTCTAATATCTTTGACAGAAATGGCAGATTAGAGATCGGCCTGTAATTGACTAGTTTTGTAGGATCAAGTTGCTGTTTTTTAACAAGCGGTTTAATCATAGCTAGCTTAAAGGTTTTTGGTACGTATCCTAGAGACAAAGATGAATGAATGATATTAAGAAGAGGATCTATGACATCTGGAAGCATCTCTTTCAGCAGCTTAGTCGGTATAGGGTCTAACATACACGTTGTCGATTTAGATGATTTGACGAGTTTGCAAAATTCTTCCTCTCCTATAGCAATGAATGAATCAAATTTTCCCTCAGGGAGACTACAATGCACTTCCTGATGCGATACTGTATTAGACGGTTGCATAGTTATAATTTTGTCCCTGATATTATCGATCTTATAAGTGAAGAAGTTTATAAAGTCATTACTGCTGTGTTGCTTGGAAACTTCTGGGCTTGAAGCTTTCTTTTTCGTTAGTTTAGCCACTGTTTCAAATAAGTACCTAGGATTAAGTTTATTTTCTTCTAATAGGGTTGAAAAATAAGCAGATCTAGCAGCTTTTAAAGCCTCTCTGTAAACAATCGAGCTCTCCTTCCATGAAATCCGAAACACCTCTAGTTTTGTTTTCTTCCAGTTGCGCTTCATTTTTCTGGCTGCTCTCTTAAGGGCCTGAGTGTGTGTGTGTGTGTGTGTGTGTGTGTGTGAGTGTGCTCGTTGTGCCACGGCGCTGGACTATGTTCTTTAATCTTCTTTAAGCGCAGCGGAGCAACTGTGTCTAAAGTGCTGGAAAAGAGAGAGTTAAAAGTTTCTGTTGCAATATCAAGTTCTTCTAAGCTATCCGGGATGCTGAGATGATGAAACTGATTAGGAAGATTATTGATAAAGCAATCTTTAGTGGCAGAACTGATCGGTCTAACATATTTATAACACGGAGTCGGCTTTGCAGCCTTGGCTAAATGTAATTTACACGAGACTAGATAGTGATCTGAGATGTCATCGCTCTGTTGCAGTATTTCAACGGCATCAACATCTATTCCATGTGATAGTATTAGATCTAGAGTATGATTACGACAATGAGTCGGTCCTGACACGTGTTGTCTAACTCCAACTGAGTTTACAATGTCTTTAAATGCCAATCCCAATGCATCTTTTTCATTATCTATATGTATATTAAAATCACCAACAATTAGTACTTTATCTGCAGCCAATACTAATTCTGATAGAAAGTCCGCAAATTCTTTGATAAAGTCTGTATGGTGCCCTGGTGGCCTGTATACAGTAGCCAGCAGAATTTTCAAACGTGATTTATCGTTTACACTATATATTTTTACATTAAGCACCAACACTTCAAAAGAATTATATTTACAGCTAGATTTCTTAGTGGTTTTGAAAATATTACTATAAATTACAGCAACACCTCCTCCTTTGCGTTTCAGACGAGGTTCATGTTTATAACCGTAATCTTGTGGGGTTGACTCATTTAAAGCAATGTAATCGTTTGGTTTTAGCCAGGTTTCTGTTAAACACAGCACATCTAGGTTATAATCTGTAATCATATCATTAACTATTAGCGCTTTTGAAGTAAGAGATCGAATATTCAGCAACCCAAGCTTTATCATTTGCTCATTTGTATTATATCTGTTTTTTATTTGTTGAAGATCAATTAAATTTTTAACCTTAGATGGGTTTGAACGTATTTTGGATTTCCAAGTTCGGGGAACAGACACAGTCTCTATATGATGATATCTAGGTGAAAGAGTCTCTATGTGATGGGATTTATCTGACCTTGGTGACGTGAGGCCGCTAGCAGACGGTCGGTTAAGCCAGTCTGTCTGCTTCCTGACCTGAGGCCCAGATTGTCATGTTTTATCTCTAAGACTATGAGCCAAATTACTAGAGAGAAGAGCAGCACCATCCCAGGAGGGATGAATACCATCTCTTTTCAACAGGTCAGGTTTGCCCCAAAAACTTTTCCAATTGTCTATGAATTCTATATTATTTCGTGGACACCACCCAGACAGCCAGCCATTGAGTGAACACAATCTACTAACTATCTCATCACTCCGGCGAACAGGAAGGGGGCCAGAGCAAATTACAGTGCTTGACATCGTACTTGCGAGTTCACACACCTCTTTAATATTAATTTTGGTAATCTCCGACTGGCGGAGTCGAACATCATTAGTGCCGACGTGAATAATAATCTTAGAGAATTTACGTTTAGCATTAGCCAGCACTTTCAAATTTGCTTTGATGTCAGGCGCTCTGGCTCCCGGCAAACATGTGACTATGGTGGCTGGTGTCTCTATTTTCACGTTCCGTGTAATAGAATCGCCAATAACTAGGGCACAATCAGAATAATTCTCAGTGGGTGTTTCACTGAGCGGGGCAAATCGATTTGTTATCGGAACGGAAAAGTGTTTTTTTGATCCGCGACTAGAGCGATCTCTCACTGTCACCCATCTGCCCTGCTGCACGGGCTCTACTTCAGCCGGAACCGACTCATGTAAAGAATTAACTAGGCTAGGCGCATCCAAAATAGTATCTAAAGCTCTAGCACTCTTCTTACTATTCTCGATTAAAGTTTGGATGCGTGTCTCTAGTTCTGAAATCTTCTCCGTCAGCCTGACTGTCTCCTTGCATTTATCACATATAAATCCTATATTGCCGACAGAGAAGGCTATGGTAAACATGTGACATGAAGTGCAGGTGACAATAACAGGAGAAGACATTACTCACCGTGTTTGTTGACTGATTCTTACTCACCTGGGCTTTTATGAACTCAAAGGCGCGGGCGCGCGAGAGAAAAATAAATAACTGAGCGCACGGGTGGTGCGTTAAAAGGCTAGCGAGTTAGCGTGTTGTGCTGACAATAACGGAAGCTAGCAATGTCAGGTTAATCTGAGATGTTGAGTAAGCTGTATTTAGTAGTATAAACAACTAGAATTTATATTAAATTATGGTTCAAAACAGAAAGAAATACGAAGCTAATACGAGGCTTAGACACAGCAAACAAACTCACAGCAGCAGCAGTCACAGCGAGGCAGACAGGAGCAATCGATCTCAGAGAGCCAGCAATCTCGAACAAAGGTCAGATATGATTCATAAAAGTTTGGTCTAAAAATGGCATAGCAACCTGTGCTTAAAAAAAAAAAAAACCGAGAATCGAGAATTGAATCGAACTGTGACCTTAGAATCGAAAATTTAATCGAATCGAGGATTCGGAGAATCGTGACACCCTATCACGGTTCATGAATCGGCTGTCTCATGCTGATGTGTTTGTGTGAGTGTATTGTGTGGGTGTGGTTACTCGTTGTGTTGATTAGTGTCACCAGCTGTCTTCAATCCCGTTTGCCTATATATACCCAGTAATTTCACTCTCATGTTGTCAGATCGTTGTTGGTTGTTCCTCGGTGTGTGTCCTGTTTCCTGTGCCTCGTCTGTGAAGTTTCATCGTTGGAGTTCGCCTTTTCTTCGTGTCGTTGGATGTTCCACGGTTCCTGGGTTCACTCGAGCACGTTGATTCACCGCACCACCACCGGATCGCCATCTCGTCCCTGCTTCTATTCCACCTGAGTGTTTGTCCCTGACCTGTGCTATTTTCTTCTTTAATTAATAAACTGAGTATTTGAAATTGCATCCTCCTGCCTATTCATTACACACCCCTACAAATAATAATAATAATTATCATCATTATTATAACATAGGCTACATATTTAGAGACACTTTTATCCAAAAAAGGAACAAAGAAATTTGTCAAATGTCATTCATAATACGGGTTAGACAATAATAATACAAGGCTAAGATTATCACAAATAAACACAAGATTTTGACGCATATCCAAGGGTTTGTGTGGAGTGTGGAGCGCGCACTGCATGGCACGGAGCCGCGGACGTGAACACTTGCATTTTCCTATCAACAGTGGAAACAATTTAAAATACTCTATCATTTCTGGTCAATGTCAATGTCACCTTTATTTATATAGCACTATTAAAACAACCCAAGTTGACCAATGTGCTTTACATTCTCACTGAAAATAGAAAGAAAAACATACTATTCAATTCAATTCAATTCAAATGTATTTGTATAGCGCTTTTCACAATACATATTGTTTCAAAGCAGCTTTACAGAAAATGCATTTCAGAATCCTAAGAAGCGTTGTAGTTCCTTCACTGTTTGTTGGAGTGGCCAATCCAGAACTGCCTTGACCTTCCCCTCATCCATGGCTACCCCCTCCCGGCTGATAATATATCCTAAGAACGAGGTGCTGGTGCGATGGAACTCACATTTCTCAGCCTTGGCAAAGAGTTGGTATTGGAGGAGGCGTTTTAGGACCAGTCTGACGTGGTGAATGTGTTCCTCCAAAGAGGTGGAGCAGATCAGGATGTCGTCAATGTACACAATCACCCACCTATCCAGCATGTCACGAAAAATGCCGTTCATAAAAGACTGGAAGACGGAGGGACTGTTAGCCAGGCCGAACGGCATAACCCGGTATTCGTAATGCCCACTAGTGGTGGAAAATGCCGTCTTCCATTCGTCACCCTTGCGGATGCGGATCAGATTGTAGGCGTTACGGAGATCCAGCTTAGTGTAGTACTTGGCCTGGCGGAGATGTTCTAGTGCGGCGGGAACAAGGGGTAACGGGTACCGGAACTTGATGGTGTTGTTGTTAAGTCCCCGATAATCAATGCAGGGGCGTAACCCCCCATCCCTTTTCTTTACAAAGAAGTAGCCGGCTGAGGCTGGTGATGTTGAGGGTCTGATGAACCCCTTGGCTAGTTCTTCCTCAATGTAACGTTTCATGGCTTCAGACTCAGGTTGAGACAATGGAAAAATCCTTCCCTTGGGTGGCATGGTACCGGGGATTAGGTCTATGGCACAGTCAGTTGGACGATGTTCAGGAAGTTGAGAGGCTCTTTCCTTGCTGAATGCCAAGCAGAGATCTGCATAGTCAGAGGGTACATTAGTGCAATCAGGAACTGAAGTGGAGTTCCCTAGTGTGGAGATCTCTGGTGCGGGGGTATCTGGAACAAATCTGAACACGAGAAACTTTGGACAGGCAGTGATCGTGACAGGTGGTATCCCATTGGATGATCTGACCTTCTCGCCAGGAGATGTGGGGATTATGGGTGCGTAGCCAGGGAAGTCCAAGGATGATGGAGTGGTGTGGAACATGAATGACGATTGGATGGCTTCGAAGTGTAGAGAACCAATGTGCATTTTAACGGTTTCTGCGATGCGTTGAATCCTGCCCTCTCCGATGGGCCGACCATCTAGCGCCTCCACTGTTAGGGGTGAATGACAGGGAGTTAGTTTCAGTTGGCAGTCTGAAGCAAACTTCTCAGATATGAAGATTCCCGCTGCTCCTGAGTCAATAAGAGCAATAGTAACAATGACCGTGTCCTGGATACGTAGGTGAACAGGGAGTGTGAAGCTGGTGTATGGGGTATTAGTTGTGGGGATAGTACTCACCGACTGGGAGTTAGATGACGGACGAACGGGGCAAGTAATCTTCTGGTGGCCTGATTGACCACAGTAAAGACACAAATTATTCTGCATGCGGCGTTCGCGTTCCTCCGGCGTGAGGTGAGTAAACCCCAGCTGCATGGGTCCAGGTGCATGGGTGGTGGTCAGAAACTGACGGGGCACTGTGCGAGTAGAGCGCCAGGGATAGATGAGATTATCCACAGAAATGCCCAAGTCAATGTATTCGTTAAAGCTCCTCCCCTCATCTCGACAGGCTAGTTTGGACTGTAGTTCGGTGGTTAAGCCCTTTCTGAACATGGTTTTCAGGGTGCTCTCAACCCAGTCATTTTGAGCAGCAAGAGTGTGAAAAGTAAGGGCTGCGGTTCTCTTGCCTTGTGAAAGACTCAGCAGTTGCTCGCCAACATCACAACCTTCAGTGGGATGTTCGAAAACATTGCAAAATTGTTGGAGGAAAGCCGGAGGAATCAACACCAGCAAACGAAACAATGGAGAATAGGCAGAGACAAACCAGATAACACGCAATGGTCGGGGCAGGCGGCGAGAAGTAAGGTCCAGAGAACAATCCAAGTCGAGGTAGGCAGAGAACAATCAGAAACGGGGTACACAGTCCAAGGTCAAGGTAATAAACAATCCACAAGTATAAACGCTCGGTAATGACAGCCAGGGCAAATCAAGACTTCGCACTGGTGTGGTGCGTGGAAGTGGTTTATATGCATGTGTGAGAATGAGATGCAGGTGTGTGTGTGTGGATGAGATGCAGGTGTGTGCGCAATCAGTCCCAGGTAAGAGGCTTATGGGAATTGGAGTTGGTAATGATTAATATTCCGGGGACGGATCCCTCCGGTGGTGAAGAGGAGGCGGTACGGGAGCCTCTTCTGTAACAGTATGTAAAGCATTTTGGCCAACGTGTGTTGTTTTTAAATGTGCTATATAAATAAAATGTGATTAAAGGCAGGGTAGGTAGGATTTTTAAACTGTTAGTATATACCAATACATAATTAAAATGTAAGTACTCTGAAAAAGAGAGTATACAAATCGAGTGTCTGTAGTTCTCTCAGGGCTGCAATAAACACAGCTACTTATTCCCATTCACTCCACCCCCTCCCTTCTGGGCTCCACCCCCTCCCTTCTGGGCTCCACCCCCTCCCTTCTGGGCTCCTTCCAAGGCCACGCCCCCAAAACACATGAACGCGCAATGGCGACCGCTAAGCTGGAGGACGCGTTTACCAGCGTCGAGCCGAGAGGAGCGCAGTGCATGTCGTGACATCATGTCAGATTCACATGTAATAAAATACCTAACTTTATCATTATGAATATAAACAACTAACATGGCTGTTAGTACTCACTATCAAGCTAGCATATCGATACTGGTAAAGTTTAAAATATATTGAGTTCGATTGGGTAACGAGCTAGTAACATAAGGCAAAGCTAAAAACAGGTTGTATTGATGGACATTTTCCCATTACCATCAGTTACACTGTGATGAAGGTGAATTTCGTGTAAGATTCATAACATATACGGTGTTTTGCATGTAAGAGCTTCCACGATGAAAGCACTGTTGGCTCTGATGAGGACTACACTCCGGAGACAAGTATCGTCGGCTCAAGGACAGGTCCGGGGTTGAGGGCAGTGGTGTAGTCTACGTGATACGCAGGTATACGCCGTATACCCACTAGGAAATGCCAAGTATTTCTGTATACCCACTAAAAAAAGCGTGAGGATACGTAACAACTTCGTTTTGTGACAGAACTTTCACACTTTCATTCATAAATTCACCGCGTCTGTGTTTGCAATGGACACAGATCAAATCGCGTGAATATTAAAAACTCAAAGAGACTGCAGTTGTTCAACGCGTCTCTGGGAATGAGCGCTCAATGTGTGCTCTACTACACACACACACACACACACTGAAGCAAGCGCGTGCTTGTGTCAGCGCTTCACTGTAGCTATGTATGAGGACATGATGTAGCTACACATGTGAACTTCATCACAGAGCTGCTATGAGAGTCACTTCATGAGAATTTCACCATTTCATTTGATAAAACTATCGCCATTCATTCGTATCATACACACACAGAAACTGTAATGTCTTTACGACAACCTGTCAAAATAAAAGTTCGGTATAAACTCAAAGAAATTATGAAAGAAATTGCACAGTAAAATGTACTGTAAAATAATAATAATGATGAAATCTATTAAAACTTATTTTAAAAAGGAATATCACACAAGTTTTCATACGTTTTAATTTAAACAGTAAACTTGCCAAAACAATAACACCATTTTCTTTCAAAAGCACCATTTCTAAAAGTAAATTTGTATTTGTGCCTATAATGTTTTATTTTTTTTATTTTATTTTATTGTCAGCTGATAAAACCTGTGCTTCAGGGACCATATTCATATAACATCTAAGGCTAAATGTAGAAAATCAGTCCAGTCTCCTCAGCTGTAAATGTCATTGGCTGTTAAAGTCTTGTGTTGCTTATAATAAATTGACATGTTGATAACACTTAGTCTCATAATGCTCTCAATTACATGTCGTTGCTACTGTATGCATTAGTGAGTGTGCTGGTGCTTATGGGGTGATGAGACGGGTTCGGGGGGGGGGGGGGTCACAGTATACTCACTACAAAAAACTAGACTACACCACTGGTCGAGGGCAAATACGGTCTTCCTTTTTTTGCCTTCGCTGGCTGTATGCAGGTACTGGGAGTTTTGACTGCTCTTTCTCTGCCATCATTGTGATTATTCCTAGCTTCCGTGCCTCTTCCCCTCCTCGAGTCAAACGGGTGCGCGCATGTGGGCAGTTCCTGTAGCACAGGGGTAGGGAACGTCGGTCCTGGAGAGCCATAGCCCTGCAGAGTTTAGTTCCAACCCTAATCAAACACACCTGAACCAGCTAATCAATGTCTTTAGGATCATTAAGGCTACAATCAGGTGAGTTTTTTTCAGGGTTGGAGCTAAACTCTGCCGGGCTATGGCTCTCCAGGACCGACGTTCCCTACCCCCGCTGTAGCAGCAGGGGTGGTAACCATGGTAGCGAGGGAGAGTGACAGTTGCCCAGCCAATCATTTCATTCGTCCCGAAGGGAAATAAGTAGCTGTGTTTATTGGAGCTCTGAGAGGACTACAGACACTCGGTTTTTATACTCTCTTTTTCAGAGTACTTACATTTTAATTATGTATTGGTATATACTAATGGTTTAAACTAATTTGGGAAAAAGTTTTTATATAAATCCTACCTACCCTGCCTTTAATTGATTGATATGGTTCCGCTTTCGAGAACCTGATGTCAGCAATCTAGCTGTGGCATTTTGAACAATTTGCAAGTGTGTCAACGTCGACTGATTAATCCCTGCATACATGGCATTACAGTAGTCAAAGGGCCTGTCCCAATACCTTCCCTTACCCTAGATTTCTGCCCTAACCCTTGTTTTTGCGCGTTGTCGTGTAGGGGTAGGGTGTCCCAATACTCTAAAGAGCAAGGGGGAGTGGTATTCTCCCCTTAAAATCAACCCTCAAAACATAGTGCGGTCCGATGCAGGCTTAAAACGAAGTGGAAGATGAAATTACCCAGAATACCTTGCGGACTCAGCAAGCCGGTAAATTTTTGTTTACACAAGATGGCGGACACCGCTGGAAAGAAACAATTGAATTGTAAGTATATTTTCGCAAATAAGCATGTTAAAATTTCGAAATATGTTGGAATATGTTAGTTTGATGCACATCCAATGGACTGTTAAGTTTTGAACACTATGTTAGAAAATATTTCGCGAAGCTATCTATCTGACGATGTTCATGATATCTGCCAAGTGCTTCGAGAGAGTCTGCCCATCAAATATACATCTGATCTGGGTAGTTTGTCTAATTTTATTTTCGATTTTGGCTTCCAAGGATTATAAAAAGAAGATTTATATAAAAACTAGCCGCGTTCGTCTAACGTTAGTGCTTCATCTTTTTCTTCACAGCGCGCTGTCACTTCTCTCCCTAACGTTAAACCCAAACAGCACTGAGCACAATCAGTGATTGTTGTAAAATGCAGTGTCTGCTGATTCTAAATTGCGGGAGGTGTTTGATTGTAAAAAGAGCTATTATAAGCACAATTATCCGCGCAAGAGACGTTACTTTGAGGGCGGCGGCGCGTTCGGAAACGGACTGCAACTACATAAGCAAACTAGACTTTGGGTTTCATGTGCGCGTCTAAGCGATCAAATACAGACAAAAATATGGCTAAATGACAGTTTGAGATTCACTTTAACACAGTTTATGTCTTAAATGGGAGTTAGTTGTGGAATAGTTGGGAGAAAATGTGCATTATTACATCTGCATTAGGTCTTAAAGTGGCAGCGTCTAATAAACCTGCTAATGATTACACTTTTAATGTGAATAAAACAACTAAAGGCAAAGAGAAAATTACTCCCAGCTCTTGAATGAATAACTTTAGCTTTAATAAGCATTAATCTATCTATAATAAACTATGCTGTGTTATTTTACATTTGCTTACTTTAGATTATTATTAGATTTCTAGCATATTATTATTCCACATGTCTTCTCTGTTGATTCATCAGACGTAGATAAACGAACACAGCCCACACAACAGGCAACACAACAGCTGGAACCGGCATTTTTCTGAATGAAATAGTAGTAGTAGACGAGTCGACGCTGCGCGTGACATAGTGAGGTTTCCTGCGCGTGACGTAGTGAGGTTTCCCTCGTTTGCCGTGCTAATTTGCATATAGTGGTGTCCCATTTCAAAGGGAAAGATCTTCAACTCCACTTCCCTCGTTGAGGGGACTTACTTCTGAGGGCACTTAAAACCAAGTGGAAGTTTTAAGGGGGGAGAAATGGGACAGGGCCTATACGTGAGGTCACAAATGCGTGCATCACTCTCTCTAAAGCCTCAAATGACAAAAATGGTTTGACTTTTGTCAAGGTTCTTAATTGAAAGAAGCCTGATCGAATAACAGCGTTAATTTGTTTGTCAAATTTTAGGGAGTTATCAAAAATAACCCCCAAGTTTTTCACCATGGATTTACCATATGAAGTTTTATGTAACAAAAATCGGGAGGAGCATGTTCAGGTAATCATCCAATCAGCACAAGAAGGAGCCAGTATAAATAAAGCCTTCCCTTACCTCCTGTCTCATGACTAATTTCTCAGCATCCCACCACCACCCCTTCACCCCACATTAGGCTGGGTCCGTTCATAGATACCTATGATCTCTAAAAGTTATGGGGGGAGTACTCTGGGGTCAGGCTGAATTCTGAGCTCGGAGCCCTCCCCCGGACAGCAAGCCAAATACGCATTATAATATTACATCATATTTCATTAACATGTAAACTCGTGAAACATAGATAGAGGGCCTAAATCAATACAGGGGAACTCAGATACAATAGAGGGTGCAAACACAATAATCTCGGTTTTGCATTCATTTAGATGCAGAAAATTTGCAGCCAGCCAGGTTTTAAAATCATTCAGACATGCTAAAAGAGGCCCTAATGAATTATCTTCCTTTTTTACTGGCATATATAGCTGTGTATCATCCGCATAACAATGGAATGATACTCTGTGTTTTTGAAAGATAGTGCCAATTGGGAGCATGTATAACGAAAACAAAATGGGTCCCTAAATGGACCCTTGAGGTATCCCACACTTAAGAGGGGCAGACGAAGATGTAAATTCCCCCATGGTGACTGAAAAACATCACACCTCGCATCCCTACCAACCTCTCCAGCCGTGCAATAAGAATTTCATAGTCTATGGCAGGGGTTCTCAACCTTTTGCAAGCTGGGCCCCCCCAAAGCTGGTTCATTGCAGTTGGGGCCCCAGTGCCCCACCCCCATCCCCCCACCTTGCATAGATAGATAGATAGATAGATAGATAGATAGATAGATAGATAGCCCTAAGCTATTATTTTTAGGCCCACATTATTATTATTATTATTATCATCAGTAGCGGTAGGTGGGCCTATTATCATTACTAGGCTATTGTTATAATTGGCAGTAGCACCAGACTTCTAATGTGAGCTTGCAGGCATTATTATTATTATTATTATGAGTAGTAGTAGGCCTATCATCATTACTAGGCTATTGCTATATAATTATATGAGCTTACATGCTATCGTTGTTATTATTATTATTATTATTATAATCAGTAGGCCTATTATCATTACTAGGCTATTGCTATATAATTATATGAGCTTACATGCTATCGTTGTTATTATTATTATTATTATTATTATAATCAGTAGGCCTATTATCATTACTAGGCTATTGCTATGTAATTATATGAGCTTACATGCTATCGTTGTTATTATTATTATTATTATAATCAGTAGGCCTATTATCATTACTAGGCTATTGCTATAATTGGGAATTGGCACCAGACCTCTGATATTAATTCAGGCTTGGCTGATGTTAATGTGAGACCTGAGCCTGCTTTGCCTTGCAAAGATCCTCAATTCTTGGCTCAATGTTTGATAAACATAGCCTCAAATCATCCTCTATTTGTGCATGATTGCGGTATTTTGTTTTGAGTGCAGTCATTTTTGAGAATCCTGCCTCACACAAATATGTTGACGCGAAAGGAAGGAGAATCTTCAAGGCGACGTCACAGAGTTGAGGGTATTCCTGCATCAATGCTGCCCAGAATAACGAAAGAGGGCAGGAGCTAAAGAGTTCCTTCAGTCTACTGTCACTCTTCAGCTCAATAAGCTGTTCCTGCATATCAATTGATAGCTCGTTTGCTGTGCACACAAACGGATCTCGAACCCACGCAAAAGAGCGATAATCCTCTTTAAAGTACGTCGCAAATTGTTTTCTCATTGCTGACAGGTGCTCAGACGCTGATTGAAATAGGGAGGAGAAATCGTGTGACGTGCCTGCATCAGTGATAAAGTCCGCAAGGCTGGGAACATGTCACAGTTCCCTCGACTGATGCGGCCATGCCAGAGGTCTAGTTTTTGTGTGAAGGCGTGCACTTTGTCTGCAAGGAGCAAAATATGAGTTTCGCGGCCTTGCAAAGATAGGTTGAGGCCATTCAAGCGGCCAAATATATCTACCAAATAGGACAGAGACGCAAGCCACATAGTGTCATCCAGATGCTTCGCCAGATCTGATTTGATTTCTGTCAAAAACCACTTCACCTCCTCTCGCAGCTCATACAACCGCTGTAACACGCGCCCCCTGGAGAGCCAGCGAACTTCAGTGTGCAGAAGCAGCTGTTCGTGCCCTGACCCCATTTCTTGGCAGAGGACCCCAAACAAGCGAGAGTTTAGCGGCCGTGATTTTATGAGATTTATCATTTTCACGGATTGGTTCAGCACGGAGTCAAAGAGAACCGGCATTTTTTTAGCAGCTAGTGCTTCGCGATGGACCATGCAATGTGTCCATTTCACAAGTGGAGCTACTTGCTGAACGCGAGCAGCTAGGCCACGCTCACGCCCTGTCATTGCCTGCGCACCATCCGTGCATAGGCCAACGCATCGGTCCCAAGCCAAACCATTTTCACGGATAAAAATATCAAGCACATTGAAAATGGCTTCTCCTGTAGTGTGCGACTGAAGAGGCCGGCAAAACAGGACATCCTCCTCAATCGCCTTGTCCCGCAGATACCTGACATAGGTGAGGAGCTGAGCCTGCCCAGCAATATCAGTGGATTCGTCCAGCTGCAGCGCATAGTAAGAACTCTTTTTTACGAACTCTATCAGTTGCTCTCTGATATTATTGGACATGTCTACAATTCTCCTAGCGACTGTGTCATTGGACAGTGGTACTGCACCGAGTTTGGCTGCTGCACTATCGCCTATCATTATTCTGCACATGTCTTGCGCTGCCGGCAAAATGAGAGTCTCGGCGATTGTATGCGGTTTACCCAGTTTACCGATTCGTTTGGCCACTACATGGCCACGCTGTGACTGCTGCTGCTGTGAGTTTGTTTGCTGCGTCTAAGCCTCGTATTAGCTTCGTATTTCTTTCTGTTTTGAACCATCATTTATTATAAATTCTAGTTGTTTATACTACTAAATACAGCTTACTCAACATCTCAGATTAACCTGACATTGCTAGCTTCCGTTATTATCAGCACAACACGCTAACTCGCTAGCCTTTTAACGCACCACCCGTGCGCTCAGTTATTTATTTTTCTCTCGCGCGCCCGCGCCTTTGAGTTCATAAAAGCCCAGGTGAGTAAGAATCAGTCAACAAACACGGTGAGTAATGTCTTCTCCTGTTATTGTCACCTGCACTTCATGTCACATGTTTACCATAGCCTTCTCTGTCGGCAATATAGGATTTATATGTGATAAATGCAAGGAGACAGTCAGGCTGACGGAGAAGATTTCAGAACTAGAGACACGCATCCAAACTTTAATCGAGAATAGTAAGAAGAGTGCTAGAGCTTTAGATACTATTTTGGATGCGCCTAGCCTAGTTAATTCTTTACATGAGTCGGTTCCGGCTGAAGTAGAGCCCGTGCAGCAGGGCAGATGGGTGACAGTGAGGGATCGCTCTAGTCGCGGATCAAAAAAACACTTTTCCGTTCCGATAACAAATCGATTTGCCCCGCTCAGTGAAACACCCACTGAGAATTATTCTGATTGTGCCCTAGTTATTGGTGATTTGATCACACGGAACGTGAAAATAGAGACACCAGCCACCATAGTCACATGTTTGCCGGGAGCTAGAGCGCCTGACATCAAAGCAAATTTGAAAGTGCTGGCTAATGCTAAACGTAAATTCTCTAAGATTATTATTCACGTCGGCACTAATGATGTTCGACTCCGCCAGTCGGAGATCACCAAAATTAATATTAAAGAGGTGTGTGAACTTGCAAGTACGATGTCAAACACTGTAATTTGCTCTGGCCCCCTTCCTGTTCGCAGGAGTGATGAGATAGTTAGTAGATTGTGTTCACTCAATGGCTGGCTGTCTGGGTGGTGTCCACGAAATAATATAGAATTCATAGACAATTGGAAAAGTTTTTGGGGCAAACCTGACCTGTTGAAAAGAGATGGTATTCATCCCTCCTGGGATGGTGCTGCTCTTCTCTCTAGTAATTTGGCTCATAGTCTTAGAGATAAAACATGACAATCTGGGCCTCAGGTCAGGAAGCAGACAGACTGGCTTAACCGACCGTCTGCTAGCGGCCTCACGTCACCAAGGTCAGATAAATCCCATCACATAGAGACTCTTTCACCTAGATATCATCATATAGAGACTGTGTCTGTTCCCCGAACTTGGAAATCCAAAATACGTTCAAACCCATCTAAGGTTAAAAATTTAATTGATCTTCAACAAATAAAAAACAGATATAATACAAATGAGCAAATGATAAAGCTTGGGTTGCTGAATATTCGATCTCTTACTTCAAAAGCGCTAATAGTTAATGATATGATTACAGATTATAACCTAGATGTGCTGTGTTTAACAGAAACCTGGCTAAAACCAAACGATTACATTGCTTTAAATGAGTCAACCCCACAAGATTACGGTTATAAACATGAACCTCGTCTGAAACGCAAAGGAGGAGGTGTTGCTGTAATTTATAGTAATATTTTCAAAACCACTAAGAAATCTAGTTGTAAATGTAATGTTAGGATGTCATGTATAAATGAGGCAATGGAAGCGTTGCTCTGTTTCGGTTCTTTATTGACAACTGCGCCACTTCTCGCGGCATGAACAAAACTGTGTCGACCGAATACCGTATATCTCCTGTTAGCTACGCCTGCCACAAACAGGTATACGTTGCTCTACACATTACCGTATATAGCCTAGCAGATTCTCAAGCTATCATTACATCTTCCCTTTTCAAATATTATTCTGTAAAACGTAAGAATGTCACAACAACAAACACCAATAAAGATAATAAACAAACATCTTTCAGTTTCTTCTTTTCTTGTAATTTAAACATCTTATTCAACAATTGTTTAGAACTTAAATCTTCTTTTAGAATCACGAATGACTATATAGGGATTCCGGGTAGACTACCGGTCACCCACATAGAAGCCGAGGATTATTCTGCCTCACGTGGCAATCTATGTACTAACTATGAAATCTTTCATGTATCCAGGCTGTTTAACAACTCTTCCTTTTCTCGTAACAACCTGTTTAGGTTGTTCTGGAACTTCTTGTTCTACGTTTTGATCCTGATTACTTGGATATTGTTCAGCTTGTGCCAGTTCCTCATCCACACTTTTCTCTTCATCTGAATCACGTTGGCATGAAGATGGATTGAAAAAGCGTAGATGCTTTCGGTTTCTTCTCAAGTCTCCATTCTCCGTGCGAATTATGTTAGACCTTGGTGTTGTGTGTTTACAAACAACCGTAGCAGTCTTGTTCCATCCTTTCTCATGGTCCGTTTTGACTGTAACAGGATCTCCAGGTTTGAGTTCGGGCAACGGTCGAGAACATGGGCGTAGGTTTAGGGGGGGACGCTAGGTACTAGTCCCAATCAATATTTTAAAATGACAAAATTGTCCCCACCAATATTTGTGAGAGAATTACGAGGCGGCCGCCTCCGTCAAATTAGGTGCCTTCTGCTCTCGACAAAACTCGGATAGACAGTCACATGCTCAGATACACTTTTTCCACTGTGACGGTTCTGTTGGGTTCCTGTGTCCATTCTGTCCTGTGTCCATCAATCATATTACATGCGCTGAGGCACACGCGCGCGCGATCTCTTGCTCTCTCTGCCGTGCACGCGCTACGCTGTTTGGAGCACAGTCTCTGTCTCGCGGGCGCGCTCGCTCTAGATTCCGGGAGGTTTTAACTAATTCGCGGGCATCAGTGAGCCGCTATCAATATGCGGGAGACTCCCAGGATGTCTGTATTTCTATACTGAAATAATATCGGCATTATTATTGATTTTCATTAGGTAATGTTTTTGGTGCCCCCTCAGCTCTTGGTGCCCTACGCACAGCGCGTGGTGGGAGCGTTGGCGCTGAGCATACATTTAATAAAATTAGGGGGGAAATGCCCTTTATAAAGGTAAAAAAAATATATTCTGATAAGATTGTTTTCCAACAGTGACGTAATGAAACATTGACAATTTAAGTTTGAAGGGAGTAAAGCCTCGGTTTAGGCTATTAAAGAAATTTAATTTTGCCAAAAGAAGAACTTTTATTTTAAATAAATGTTATTTTTAAATCACCCTACTACAGTGTGACATTTTACCATATTATCATGCTTAACACTGATAATTTGAATTGTAATGTGATGATCAGATATCTAAATCAGAGAATATCATAGGTTTGGGCGGGTGGATTATTTATTTTTAACAGCGGATTCTGGTGACTCAAAGTGCACCAGATTAATGAATTTATCTTTAAAATGTACAAAATTTTCTTACGGGTGGGCATGCACCCTGACCCCCCTAGAGGTACCGAGGTCCATCCACAAAAGTACTGTGGAAAACAAACGTTGGTATATGAAAAATACAAGTTAAATTATCTTTTTAATAAAATTCATCATCAGAATTTTACCAACTCCGCCTAGTTTTGAGCCAGGAAAAAAACCCTGTTGCATCTATTTGCATCGATTCCCATGGCCAGTACGACAGTACAAGGAACGCCGTCATTTGATTGGTTGAAAAAATAAGGGGGTGGTGTGGGGGTGGGATGTCCCCACCAAAGCTGAGACCAAACCTACGCCCTTGGTCGAGAACAATCTTGTCAGTTTCTCTCACCTTTGAAAAATCAGGCCACTCAGGCATCAGTTTCTTTTCCAGCACAGGAACTGGTGTTCTCAACTGACGTCCAAGCATCAACTGCGCAGGGCTGTATCCTGTGACTTGGATGGGAGTAACTCTGTAAGCTAGAAGAGCTAGAAAAGGATCTTCTTGCCTGAGAATGTGCTTTGCGGTTCTCACTACTCTTTCAGCCTCACCATTTGACTGTGGAAAATACGGGCTCGTGGTGATGTGGTGAAACTTGTAAGCTGTTGCGAAATCCTGAAACTGTTGACTAACGAATTGCGGACCATTGTCAGTTACAAGGGTATCAGGACAACCCCATCTGGCAAACATGTTGCTCAATCGTAAAACCACCGTCTTTCCTGACATATCTGGAAGATAGGCAATGTCGATGAATCTAGAAAAATAGTCAACCACTACAAGGTAGTGTTTTTTGTTAACTTCGCAAATGTCAGCTGCAATTCTCACCTAAGGTGCGTCTGGTAATGTGGTATTCAACAGAGGTTCTCTGTGTTGAGCTGTCTTGGAGGCGTGGGTTCGAATCCCACTTCTGACACCATGTAATGTTAGGATGTCATGTATAAATGAGGCAATGGAAGCGTTGCTCCGTTTCGGTTCTTTATTGACAACTGCGCCACTTCTCGCGGCATGAACAAAACTATGTCGACCGAATACCGTATATCTCCTGTTAGCTACGCCTGCCACAAACAGGTATACGTTGCTCTACACATTACCGTATATAGCCTAGCAGATTCTCAAGCTATCATTACAGTAAATATAATTCTTTTGAAGTGTTGGTGCTTAATGTAAAAATATCTAGTGTAAACGATAAATCACGTTTGAAAATTCTGCTGGCTACTGTATACAGGCCACCAGGGCACCATGCAGACTTTATCAAAGAATTTGCGGACTTTCTATCTGAATTAGTATTGGCTGCAGATAAAGTACTAATTGTTGGTGACTTTAATATACACATAGATAATGAAAAAGATGCATTGAGCTTGGCATTTAAAGACATTGTAAACTCAGTTGGAGTTAGACAACACGTGTCAGGACCGACTCATTGCCGTAATCATACTCTAGATCTAATACTATCACATGGAATAGATGTTGATGCCGTTGAAATACTGCAGCAGAGCGATGACATCTCAGATCATTATCTAGTCTCGTGTAAATTACATTTAGCCAAGGCTGCAAAGCCGACTCCGTGTTATAAATAAGTTAGACCGATCACTTCTGCCACTAAAGATTGCTTTATCAATAATCTTCCTAATCAGTTTCATCATCTCAGCATCCCGGATAGCTTAGAAGAACTTGATATTGCAACAGAAACTTTTAACTCTCTCTTTTCCAGCACTTTAGACACAGTTGCTCCGCTGCGCTTAAAGAAGATTAAAGAACATAGTCCAGCGCCGTGGCACAACGAGCACACTCAGGCCCTTAAGAGAGCAGCCAGAAAAATGGAGCGCAACTGGAAGAAAACAAAACTAGAGGTGTTTCGGATTTCATGGAAGGAGAGCTCGATTGCTTACAGAGAGGCTTTAAAAGCTGCTAGATCTGCTTATTTTTCAACCCTATTAGAAGAAAATAAACATAATCCTAGGTATTTATTTGAAACAGTGGCTAAACTAACGAAAAAGAAAGCTTCAAGCCCAGAAGTTTCCAAGCAACACAGCAGTAATGACTTTATGAACTTCTTCACTTATAAGATCGATAATATCAGGGACAAAATTATAACTATGCAACCGTCTAATACAGTATCGCATCAGGAAGTGCATTGTAGTCTCCCTGAGGGAAAATTTGATTCATTCATTGCTATAGGAGAGGAAGAATTTTGCAAACTCGTCAAATCATCGAAATCGACAACGTGTATGTTAGAACCTATACCGACTAAGCTACTGAAAGAGATGCTTCCAGATGTCATAGATCCTCTTCTTAATATCATTAATTCATCTTTGTCTCTAGGATACGTACCAAAAACCTTTTAGCTAGCTATGATTAAACCGCTTGTTAAAAAACAGCAACTTGTTCCTACAAAACTAGTCAATTACAGGCCGATCTCTAATCTGCCATTTCTGTCAAAGATATTAGAAAAAGCAGTATCCCCACAACTGTGTTCCTTTCTTGAAAGAAATGATATCTGCGAGGATTTTCAGTCCGGATTTAGACCGTACCATAGTACCGAGACAGCTCTCGTTAGAGTCACAAATGATTTGCTCTTATCATCCGATCGTGGTTGTATCTCTCTATTAGTATTACTTGATCTTAGTGCTGCATTTGACACCATTGACCACAACATCCTTTTAAATAGACTCGAACATTATGTTGGCATTAGTGGAATTGCACTAGCATGGTTGAAATCATACTTATCTGACCGTTATCAGTTTGTAGCAGTAAATGAAGAGATGTCTTATCAATCACAAGTTCAGTATGGCGTACCACAAGGCTCAGTACTAGGACCGCTGCTGTTCACTCTGTATATGCTACCATTAGGAGATATCATTAGGAAACATGGAATTAGCTTTCACTGTTATGCCGACGATACTCAGCTGTATATTTCTTCAAAACCTAACGAAACCTACCAATTCACAAAATTAACGGAATGCATAGCTGATATAAAAAACTGGATGACTAGTAATTTCCTACTACTAAATTGAGAAAAAACAGAGATTCTAATTATTGGACAAAAAACTTCCACACATAATAACCTAGAGTACTGTCTAACACTTGATGGCTGCTCTGTTAAGTCTTCGTCGTCGGTTAGGAATCTGGGTGTGCTCTTTGATACCAATCTTTCATTTGAAAGTCATGTGTCTAGTATCTGTAAAACCGCTTTCTTCCATCTTAAAAATATATCTAAATTACGTCATATGCTCTCAATGAATAATGCAGAACAAATAGTTCATGCGTTTATGACCTCAAGGCTAGATTATTGTAATGCTCTACTGGGTGGTTGCCCTGCACGCTTAATAAACAAACTACAGCTGGTCCAAAACGCAGCAGCTCGAGTTCTTACCAGAACCAGTTAGTATGACCATATTAGCCCCGTTCTGTCAACACTACATTGGCTGCCTATTAAACATCGTATAAATTTTAAAATATTGCTGATCACTTACAAATTACTAAATGTTTAGCTCCGCAGTACTTGAGCGAGCTCTTAACGCATTATAGTCCTTCACGTCTACTGCGATCTCACAACTCCGGCCAGTTAATAATACCTAGAATATCAGAATCGACTGCTGGCGGTAGATCCTTTTCCTACTTAGCACCAAAACTTTGGAACAGTCTTCCTACCATTGTCCGGGAAGCAGACACACTCTGTCAGTTCAAATCTAGAGTAAAAACACATCTCTTCGGCCTAGCATACACATAACACATAGACTTCTATAACTCAATGTTAGGCTGCATAGTTTAGAACAGCCGGGACCGGGAACACTTCCCGTAAATCCTGATGTACTTGGTACATCATAAGAAGGATGGCGTCTACGCTAATATTAGTCTCTCTGTCTATCCCGAGGTTTACCGCTGTCCACCGGAACCAGGCCGTATCCAGATCTGATGAAGGACCAGCGCCAGGACACGACGACGCCGCTGACCTGAAGTGTCAACCAGTCTCTCCTCCTCTCCACTCCGACTTCAACCAACCGGAACTGGACAAATACTCTGATTCATTCTGAACTTCATACACTGTTCACTCATTGGCCAGAGGAGAACTGGCCCCCGACTGAGCCTGGGTTCTCCCAAGGTTTTTTTCTCCATTCTGTCACCTGATGGAGTTTTGGTTCCTTGCCGCTGTTGCCTTACCTTCTGGCTTGCTTAGTTGGGGACATTTAATCTTCAACAATATTATAGATCTGCCTTAAGGGTGGACGATGATGAAATTGTTTTTTGTATTATTTTCATGTTATCACTGTGAAGCTGCTTTGATACAATCTGTATTGTAAAAAGCGCTATATAAATAAAGGTGACTTGATTTGACTTGACTACATACGATGCCTCCAAACACTGTTTAGACACAATGCTGTGCACTGAAATGGTTGCCTGTTGCTGATGAAGGCCATCAAGCCTTCTTTTAAAATATTCAGTCGGTTTATTTTTAATGCCAGCATGCTTCGTTTCGAGGTGCCTTTTTAAATTGCAGGGCTTCATACTGTCGTTTGCCAGCACCTCGGCACACAGGACACACTGAGGTCTCAGATCAGCCATGACTGTAAACCCAAACTGCAGGTATGCTTCATCGTACCTTCGAAGTTTTTTTGCAGCTAGTGGTGCGTCGGTTGGCTTGTTGGTCCTCACAAGAAATTTCTCCATTTTTGTTGTTTTCAATAAAGTTTAGGCAATATGTAACTGTGTGTGTGGCTATGTTGAGATACGTATCAGGGACTAATCAGTTGGGACTTAGGCACGATCTTTAATTAAACGAACAAAATAATTATTTTGCAGACAATTCAGATTTTATTTAAATACTTAACGATTGCAGTCCTCATCTGTGTGTGTGTGTGTGTCTTAGTCGCGTGGGTAGTTTTAGCTAAGTGTAGCTAATGCCTAGCAGTTAAAAAAAATACTAGCTAGGGCTGAGATTTGATCTAATCTTTAACAAAAATGTTTGTGGGTTTAGTCTTTAAAAAGACTGTTGGGGGTTTGTAGTAAAGGCCTACGTAAATCGAGATTGAGACTAGCGAGGGCTGGCACAAGCGAACTTGGCAAGAGACTAGACTAGAGTGAATGGAGAGCTATGTCGTGAGTCAATTTAAATGCAGTGATTTATTTTTGTGTGAGAGTGAGTGAACATTTACATTTACCCCGCTCTGTAAGCCAGGGCGGGAACCATGCGCATGCGCGATTCATTTGCAGCCTGGACGCGGAGGGGTGTGTGTCTCCTCTCTGCTCTGACTGCAGGCTGGGACTGCTGCGCGAGGCTACTGAGAGACTGACCGCCTGTGAGTGCTTTTGGACGGGAGAGGGGCTCACGGCAGCACCCGCTGCTGGTTGAGCACAGTAGGCCTAACTGCTAAGTGATTCGTGCTTTCGAGTCTCCAAACACCACAAAAGTCTCCAAAAACACCAGTAAAAGTCGCTGGATTTGTTGCTTTTGACAAAAAAAAAAAATCGCCAAGAGGATGATTTGTTTGTGTTATCATCAGTGCTTGAAGTGGGGGGAAAAGGTGGTGGTACTCTCTTTGCATTGGCAAATCATGAAATTTTTACAGTGAAAAACCAAACTTGGAGATATTGCTGTTACAACAAATTATTTATTATTATTGTTATTTATTTATTAACAACATAAATGTATTTAAACATGTTTGTGTGTGCGTGGCTGCGTGCGTCTGAGCATTTCACAAAAATTAAAGGAAAGCTAACTGTAGCCTATATTCTGACTAGCTTATTCGTTATATGAGACTAGCTTATTCGACGAATATGAGAAACGAATACGACAGTTTCGGACTCAGTCAGGGTGCAAGGACCTTAAACTTTTGAGGCTTGCGCAGCTTCTCGAGGAGAAATTAAACAAATGAGCGCCGTTTTCTAAAGTCTATGAGCGCAGCACACACAAATAAACTAAATTGACATACTGCAGTTAAATTTCAAAATGTGGTGTTTTTATATTTATTACATTTGAATACAGTTCAGCAACATAGGCTACATCACACAACCTGACGACCAAGAAAGCTGACAATTGACCATCACTTAATTTACCATCACCTCACGATTGAAAATGTGACACTGATTTCATATGACGTTCAACAAACAAGTTAATAATATTAAGTCACTTACCAATCAAATTTGTTTAAAACTTTTTTTTTAAATCAGTCCAAACACATTTTAATTTTTATTCAGGAGTTATGTATATACAAAACTTTAACTTTTTATGACAGCAGTTTAGTGCAAATTATTAAAAAAAAAATCAGTTTTTTTCCCCTTCCATCTGTAGCCTACTCACGCCCCCCCGGGAGAGTGTCCGCGCCCCCCCGGTTGAGAACCACTGGTCTATGGTATCAAATACCGCACTCAAATCAAGTAACACCAAAACTGCAGCATTTCCAGAATCCACAGTTAATAAAACATCATTAAGAACATATAAAAGTGCAGATTCTGTACTGTGATGTTCCGTAAAACCAGACTGAAATTCTTCAAAAAGCTAATTCTTATTCTAAAAAGACTGCAGCTGAATGAGAACTGCTTTCTCTAGTATCTTTGAGAGAAATGGCAATTTTGAAATAGGTCTGTAATTATTTAACTAATTTGAGTTCAAATTAGTATTTTTAATTAAAGACTGCAACACAGCGTGTTTAAAAATGGCAGGCACAGACCCTGATACAAGGCAGCTATTTATTATGTTTAGAACACTAGGCCCAACTGTATCAAAAGCCTGTTTGATTAACTTTAATGAGACGATATCAAGTGGAGAGTCTGATGGTTTCAACTGGTCTACTATTTTTGCCAAACTAGAAAGATGAAGAACCTCAAAGTGGTCAAACACCATAGGACAACATGGTGTAGCTGGGACAACACAAACAGCAGGAGGAATTTGAGACCATCGACAATTACATTAGGTGGATTTATAATAGAGTTTATAGTACTAAATAGTGCTCTAGGTCTATGACAGTTTTTCTCAATAATATCAGAGAAATACTGTGCCTTCGGTGTTCTAACAGCACCTTGATATGTCTGTAAAGAGACCCTTAATATATCATAGGACACTTGGAGTCTGTCCTTCTGCCATTTACACTCTGCTCTCCTGCAGATTTGTCTGAGTGTGCGTGTAGTGTCATTTATCCAAGGCTCTACCTTAGTTTTTGCACGCCTCACCTTCAAGGGTGCAACATCATCTAAAATAGTTGTTCATACAGAATTAAAAGAAAAGAGCAAAGACTCAGGGTCTGAATAGGATAAAGGATGAACATCAACCACTTCATAATTGTTCGCAAATATCGTAGCGAACTCATTAATGACACTAGTATTTATCCTACGACATAGGCGTAAACTTGGGCGAGGTTTATCAATCTGGCATGGAAAAGAAACCCCAAAAATGACTGGTTTATGGCCAGAAAACACAAACATCTACATAAGATACAGAAATGCCATATGACAGAACTAATCCAATGTGTGTCCATGCTCATGTGTAGGACCATTTACGGATTGCACAAGATTAAAAGAGTCAATGAGATTCAAAAAGTCTTTCACCAGGGGGTCCGCTGGACAACACACATGAATGTTAAAATCCCCCACAATTAGAAACTTATAGAATTTCCCCTAAAAATTCGAAAAAATCCTGAATAAAATCTTTATAAAATTTTGGTTGCCGAAAAAATCAGCCCACACAACACTGGCTCGTCTAAATCAATCTGAAAGGCTGGCAGTTAAAAACTTGGAAAACATTCAGTTTCCACAAGACAACAGTGGAAGCTGTTTTTAAAAACAGTTGCTAGACCTCCACCCCTGCCTGTAGTTTTACATTTACATTTATTCATTTAGCAGACGCTTTTATCCAAAGCGACTTACAAATGAGAACAATAGAAGCAGTTAAACTAGCAGTAGGACAACAGTATGTAAGTGCTCTGACCCTTCACAGAACAATCCAACGTAGTTTTTTTTTTTATAGATAGAATAGATAAGAAAGTGTTAGTATTACTTGATCAAGTGCTGCCGAAAAAGATACGTCTTCAGCAGTTTCTTGAAAATGGCTACGGACTCAGCAGCTCTGGCTGAGTTAGGTAGATCATTCCTCCAGCAGGAACAGTCATGGTGAAGGTCCGAGAGAGAGATCCAGTGCCTCTTTGAGATGATGCACCACCAGACGCCGCTCGCTTGCAGAGCGCAAGTTTCTGGATGGCACATAAGTCTGAACTAATGAGTTCAGGTACAAGGGAGCAGTGCCAGTGGTTGTTCTGTAGGCAAACGTCAGTGACTTGAATTTGATGCGAGCGGCAACCGGCAACCAGTGCAGTTTCGTGAGGAGAGGAGTGACGTGTGCTCTCTTCGGCTCGTTGAAGACCACACTAGCAGCAGCTTATGGATCAGTTGCAGAGGTTTGACAGTGCAAGCTGGGAGACCAGCCAGGAGAGCATTACAATAGTCCAGTCTGGATAGAACAAGCTTGGACAAGGAGTTGTGTAGCTCTGATAGGAAGGGCCTGATCCTTCTGATGTTGTAGGAGAATCGAGGAGAATTAACAAATTTACAGTCTGAGGGAACAAGGTCGACAAAGGGACTGTGCGCAATATCATCAAGAGGTTTACAGCCCATGGCACTGTAGCTAACCTTCCTCGATGTGGACGGAAGAGTAAAATTAATGAAAAATTACAACGAAGGATTGTTCGAATGGTGGATAAAAAACCCCGATTAACTTCCAAAGAAATTCAAGCTGATCTGCAGACACAGGGTACAACAGTGTCAGCTCGCACTATCCGTTGCCATCTGAATGCAAGGGGACGCTATGGTAGGAGATCCAGTAGGACACCACTGCTGACAGAAAGGCATAAAAAAGCAAGACTGAAGTTTGCCAAAACTTATGTGACAAAACCACAATCTTTCTGGGAGAACGTACTGTGGACAGATAAGACAAAAGTAGAGCTTTTTGGTAAAGGACATCGTGGCACTGTTTACAGAAAAAGAAATGAGGCCTTCAAATAAAACAATACAGTCCCTACAGTCAAACAGACTGGAGGTTCAACGATGTTTTGGGGTTGCATTGCTGCTTCTGGCACTGGATGTCTTAACTGTGCAAACGGTATCATGAAATCTGATTTCTGTCAGGACCACTATCGTTGAATACGATTGACAATTAGCACACAGCTTGGATTGGCGGTATGGTTCTTGTTCTGGGCAAGAACTCCCTGCGCATCCATGCAGCCTAGCATGGATAAGAGCAGCAATAACCCCCCTTAGGGTAAACGGAACAGAACCAAATTGAATGTATTGCAGATATCGTCTTGGTTGCGTACGCAAACCACCGTTGACGTAGTCGTTGTCAACTGCATGGGGTTCACGCTTAGGGAGCCTGTCTTCTTCGTACTACTATTTAATCAAGCCAATTCAACATTGGCGTGCATGACTACACGCTCTGCCCCGCAGCGCTGGTATAAACACGGAAGTGGACGCACGCACCAGTTGCTTTTTCGCTGAGGAGCCGAGCGGCCCCCGGAGTCAGCGGTGGTCCAGCAGTAGTGGCGAGGGGACTACCTCCTCCGTTCCCTCCTTCAGGGTATGGTGGGTTGCATACGCAAACAGAACGTTCCCTTTCAGCCGAGAACGTCAGACGTAGTCAACGTCGACTGAATGGGGGTCTATTGAAAACGCCACTAGTGCTGCCACCGTCCAGTGCCTAGACAGAAGCCTCCTGATCCCCCCACGATTTAAGGCGGAGAAGGGACAGGGCTTTAGGCCAGGGAAGTCACTGCTGTTCCTACAGGACCACTGGGAAAGTGTTCTCTGTACATGGAAGGAAGAAGAGATATTCATACAACTTCATGCCTTCATCCCATCACAGAGATTAGCTGCAATGGGTTTATTGGAAGAACTGTTATCTTTAAGCCGTGTGTTAGTGCTGAAGAATAACAAATTTTAAGAATCTATTTCATTTTAGGTTTAACTGATGATTATTGAGTTTCCAGCAGTAGATTCCGGCAAGACTTGTAAATGAGTCAAATCATTGAGATCTCTCACCTTTTGTCTTTAATGGCTCTGGGATGGCCCTTGGAACCGGAGTTCCTGGCCAGAATCAGCATGTGAATAGTTATGCTGATTCCTAGCTCAGACGTTGAAGCATCAAGATGATTGGATTAGCAATACAATATGCTGATTTTGCTTGGTTTCTCTAGATAACCTGCCATACCGGTTTTTGCTAGATAAGAATTAACTCCTCCTTAGTTTCCAGTCCCAGAAGTCCCTCCCCCTTGGAATGTATATAACTACAATGTAAACTGTTTAGAGCTAGACTGATTTTGGACGAACCCGCAGCAGTGCTCAATAAATAACAACTTCTGAACGCGATCCCAACTGTCTCACTGGTCCTTGCTTCGATGAAAGAAAAACTTTACAACAGTGCCCTCATCATGAGCAGAAAACAATGAACTAGTAATTTCAAAGTTTATGTCGTCTTTCCTTACCATCTCCAAATAATTCCCCCCAATTATAACAATTATTTTGAAATGCTCTTAACAAGCTGATTAATAATGCTATATCTAGATGAAAAACGTCTTGTCACAAACCTGGTTTGAACGGTCGGAGGTATGTATGACAAAAATAACTAGCCTATATTTGCAGCATTGTGGTTTTCTGCAGTGTTTTAGCAAAGAATCCATCTATTTTACTTCTCACCGTTTCTGCTACAGTTGTTTAAATAACCGCGTAATCTGAAGCTCTTTGTGTGGTGCTTTAGCGTCTTTAGTGAGAGAGAAACAAAGCGATCGGAGCGGAAAGAGCTTGAATAAAGCGCGTTTGCCTCTAGATCAAAAATATTAGAGGATATAATGATGCTGAAAGACTATTATCATAAACGACCCTGAGCGCTTTTGCTGTGAACTGCTTCGTTGTTTTGATGTGCTGCTCACTTTAAATAGAAACAGTAAAATGGTGCTACAGTTGTTATTCGGCTATGTCTCGCGGTCCGGTTGGAACTACGCCAGGGTCCGCCATTTGAATAAGCCTGATGTATGTGACTGTAAGTAATTTAAGACTCAGAGTTCGACATGTCAGCTGCATAACCGAACTTTGTACGATTGGAGTTAAGACAGTTAACTTAAAATGAAGACATTAAATAAGAACAGGATTTTCTTTTATAACACCATAAAACATTCAGTATGTGGACGTTTTAAGGTGAAGTCATTAAACTATATGGCACCCGCAACAGATTGTCCAGGCAGAACAATGAATCACGTCAAAGTCCAAGTTTGCTTAAATAGCACCATTTATACAGTGTATAGTGTGCTTTACACTACATCCTAAACCATAAAACAAAACATAAGAAAAAGGGAGATAAAAAAACAGCAGACAATCATCATATATGAAAGGCATCTAATGACAACTAAAAGCGAAAGAGATGAAATAGGTGGAAGGGATGGTGTGGATCTAATCTGAATGGGTAAACTGTTCCAAAGTTTAGTCCCCGCAACAGCAAACGCGCGATGTCCACTGTATCTAGGAACAACTAAAACCTTTTTTTTGTCCCAGATCTTAGTGTTCTGACATGCCCTGACATTTGTGCTTAATTCTGTTACTTATAACATTTTCATGGCTAAAGTCTGATTACACTGTATTTAGCATAAACTCTGCTACGATAATATGTGAGCAACATGTATGTAAAAGTTTGTAGTTTTGAGAAAATTACGTTTATGCGTGGTTTGTGAAACAACTTTTTTTAAGCCATGCACTTAAATAGGCCTGTCGCGATAATAAATATAGCGACTTATTGCACGATATATACATATGTGTGATGATGAACCAGGTTAATCTCATCATCACTAGAGTGCCAGCCTAGGGCTAGTTTGAATTTATTTGGTGTGCTGCTTGCAGAATGGGTGTATTGAGTATAATGTATATGTGGATAGACAGTCCCAACATCAAGTATTCAATGTCAAGTCAAGTCATCTTTATTTATATAGCGCTTTTTACAATACAGATTGTATCAAAGCAGCTTCACAGTGATAACATGAAAATAATACAAAAAAAACTATTTCATCATCATCCACCTTTAAGGCAGATCTATAATATTGTTGAATATTAAATGTCCCCAACTAAGCAAGCCAGAAGGTAAGGCAACAGCGGCAAGGAACCAAAACTCCATCAGGTGACAGAATGGAGAAAAAAAAACCTTGGGAGAACCCAGGCTCAGTCGGGGGCCAGTTCTCCTCTGGCCAATGAGTGAACAGTGTATGAAGTTCAGAATGAATCAGAGTATTTGTCCAGTTCCGGTTGGTTGAAGTCGGAGTGGAGAGGAGGAGAGACTGGTTGACACTTCAGGTCAGCGGCGTCGTCGTCGTGTCCTGGCGCTGGTCCTTCATCAGATCTGGATACGGCCTGGTTCCGGTGGACAGCAGTAAACCTCGGGATAGACAGAGAGACTAATATTAGCGTAGACGCCATCCTTATTATGATGTACCAAGTACATCAGGATTTACGGGAAGTGTTCCCGGTCCCGGCTGTTCTAAACTATGCAGCCTAATTATATAAGTCTATAATGTGTTATGTGTATGCTAGGCCGAAGAGATGTGTTTTTAGTCTAGATTTGAACTGACAGAGTGTGTCTGCTTCCCGGACAATGGTAGGAAGACTGTTCCAAAGTTTTGGTGCTAAGTAGGAAAAGGATCTACCGCCAGCAGTCGATTTTGATATTCTAGGTATTATTAACTGGCCGGAATTTTGAGATCGCAGTAGACGTGAAGGACTATAATGCGTTAAGAGCTCGCTCAAGTACTGCGGAGCTAAACCATTTAGTGCTTTGTAAGTGATCAGCAATATTTTAAAATTTATACGATGTTTAATAGGCAGCCAATGCAGTGTTGACAGAACGGGGCTAATATGGTCATACTTCCTGGTTCTAGTAAGAACTCGAGCTGCTGCGTTTTGAACTAGCTGTAGTTTGTTTATTAAGCGTGCAGGGCAGCCACCCAGTAGAGCATTACAATAATCTAGCCTTGAGGTCATAAACGCATGAACTAATTGTTCTGCATTATTCATTGAGAGCATATGACGTAATTTAGATATATTTTTAAGATGGAAGAAAGCGGTTTTACAGATACTAGACACATGACTTTCAAATGAAAGATTGGTATCAAAGAGCACACCCAGGTTCCTAACCGACGACGAAGACTTAACAGAGCAGCCATCAAGTGTTAGACAGTACTCTAGGTTATTACGTGTGGAAGTTTTTTGTCCAATAATTAGAATCTCTGTTTTTTCTGAATTTAGTTGTAGGAAATTACTAGTCATCCAATTTTTTATATCAGCTATGCATTCCGTTAATTTTGTGAATTGGTAGGTTTCGTTAGGTTTTGAAGAAATATACAGCTGAGTATCGTCGGCATAACAGTGAAAGGTAATTCCATGTTTCCTAATGATATCTCCTAATGGTAGCATGTACAGAGTGAACAGCAGCGGTCCTAGTACTGAGCCTTGTGGTACGCCATACTGAACTTGTGATTGATAAGACATCTCTTCATTTACTGCTACAAACTGATAACGGTCACATAAGTATGATTTCAACCATGCTAGTGCAATTCCACTAATGCCAACATAATGTTCGAGTCTATTTAAAAGGATGTTGTGGTCAATGGTGTCAAATGCAGCACTAAGATCAAGTAATACTAATAGAGAGATACAACCACGATCGGATGATAAGAGCAAATCATTTGTGACTCTAACGAGAGCTGTCTCGGTACTATGGTACGGTCTAAATCCGGACTGAAAATCCTCGCAGATATCATTTCTTTCAAGAAAGGAACACAGTTGTGAGGATACTGCTTTTTCTAATATCTTTGACAGAAATGGCAGATTAGAGATCGGCCTGTAATTGACTAGTTTTGTAGGATCAAGTTGCTGTTTTTTAACAAGCGGTTTAATCATAGCTAGCTTAAAGGTTTTTGGTACGTATCCTAGAGACAAAGATGAATTAATGATATTAAGAAGAGGATCTATGACATCTGGAAGCATCTCTTTCAGCAGCTTAGTCGGTATAGGGTCTAACATGCACGTTGTGGATTTAGATGATTTGACGAGTTTGCAAAATTCTTCCTCTCCTATAGCAATGAATGAATCAAATTTTCCCTCAGGGAGACTACAATGCACTTCCTGATGCGATACTGTATTAGACGGTTGCATAGTTATAATTTTGTCCCTGATATTATCGATCTTATAAGTGAAGAAGTTCATAAAGTCATTACTGCTGTGTTTCTTGGAAGCTTCTGGGCTTTGAAGCTTTCTTTTTCGTTAGTTTAGCCACTGTTTCAAATAAATACCTAGGATTATGTTTATTTTCTTCTAATAGGGTTGAAAAATAAGCAGATCTAGCAGCTTTTAAAGCCTCTCTGTAAGCAATCGAGCTCTCCTTCCATGAAATCCGAAACACCTCTAGTTTTGTTTTCTTCCAGTTGCGCTCCATTTTTCTGGCTGCTCTCTTAAGGGCCTGAGTGTGTGTGTGTGTGTGTGTGTGTGTGTGAGCGTGTGTGTGTGAGTGTGCTCGTTGTGCCACGGCGTTGGACTATGTTCTTTAATCTTCTTTAAGCGCAGCGGAGCAACTGTGTCTAAAGTGCTGGAAAAGAGAGAGTTAAAAGTTTCTGTTGCAATATCAAGTTCTTCTAAGCTATCCGGGATGCTGAGATAATGAAACTGATTAGGAAGATTATTGATAAAGCAATCTTTAGTAGCAGAAGTGATTGGTCTAACATATTTATAACACGGAGTCGGCTTTGCAGCCTTGGCTAAATGTAATTTACACGAGACTAGATAGTGATCTGAGATGTCATCGCTCTGTTGCAGTATTTCAACGGCATCAACATCTATTCCATGTGATAGTATTAGATCTAGAGTATGATTACGACAATGAGTCGGTCCTGGCATGTGTTGTCTAACTCCAATTGAGTTTATAATGTCTTTAAATGCCAATCCCAATGCATCTTTTTCATTATCTATGTGTATATTAAAATCACCAACAATTAGTACTTTATCTGCAGCCAATACTAATTCTGATAGAAAGTCAGCAAATTCTTTGATAAAGTCTGTATGGTGCCCTGGTGGCCTGTATACAGTAGCCAGCAGAATTTTCAAACGTGATTTATCGTTTACACTATATATTTTTACATTAAGCACCAACACTTCAAAAGAATTGTATTTACAACTAGATTTCTTAGAGGTTTTGAAAATATTACTATAAATTACAGCAACACCTCCTCCTTTGCGTTTCAGACGAGGTTCATGTTTATAACCGTAATCTTGTGGGGTTGACTCATTTAAAGCAATGTAATCGTTTGGTTTTAGCCAGGTTTCTGTTAAACACAGCACATCTAGGTTATAATCTGTAATCATATCATTAACTATTAGCGCTTTTGAAGTAAGAGATCGAATATTCAGCAACCCAAGCTTTATCATTTGCTCATTTGTATTATATCTGTTTTTTATTTGTTGAAGATCAATTAAATTTTTAACCTTAGATGGGTTTGAACGTATTTTGGATTTCCAAGTTCGGGGAACAGACACAGTCTCTATATGATGATATCTAGGTGAAAGAGGCTCTATGTGATGGGATTTATCTGACCTTGGTGACGTGAGGCCGCTAGCAGACGGTCGGTTAAGCCAGTCTGTCTGCTTCCTGACCTGAGGCCCAGATTGTCATGTTTTATCTCTTAGACTATGAGCCAAATTACTAGAGAGAAGAGCAGCACCATCCCAGGAGGGATGAATACCATCTCTTTTCAACAGGTCAGGTTTGCCCCAAAAACTTTTCCAATTGTCTATGAATTCTATATTATTTCGTGGACACCACCCAGACAGCCAGCCATTGAGTGAACACAATCTACTAACTATCTCATCACTCTGGCGAACAGGAAGGGGGCCAGAGCAAATTACAGTGCTTGACATCGTACTTGCAAGTTCACACACCTCTTTAATATTAATTTTGGTAATCTCCGACTGGCGGAGTCGAACATCATTAGTGCCGACGTGAATAATAATCTTAGAGAATTTACGTTTAGCATTAGCCAGCACTTTCAAATTTGCTTTGATGTCAGGCGCTCTGGCTCCCGGCAAACATGTGACTATGGTGGCTGGTGTCTCTATTTTCACGTTCCGTGTAATAGAATCGCCAATAACTAGGGCACAATCAGAATAATTCTCAGTGGGTGTTTCACTGAGCGGGGCAAATCGATTTGTTATCGGAACGGAAAAGTGTTTTTTTGATCCGCGACTAGAGCGATCCCTCACTGTCACCCATCTGCCCTGCTGCACGGGCTCTACTTCAGCCGGAACCGACTCATGTAAAGAGTTCACTAGGCTAGGCGCATCCAAAATAGTATCTAAAGCTCTAGCACTCTTCTTACTATTCTCGATTAAAGTTTGGATGCGTGTCTCTAGTTCTGAAATCTTCTCCGTCAGCCTGACTGTCTCCTTGCATTTATCACATATAAATCCTATATTGCCGACAGAGAAGGCTATGGTAAACATGTGACATGAAGTGCAGGTGACAATAACAGGAGAAGACATTACTCACCGTGTTTGTTGACTGATTCTTACTCACCTGGGCTTTTATGAACTCAAAGGCGCGGGCGCGCGAGAGAAAAATAAATAACTGAGCGCACGGGTGGTGCGTTAAAAGGCTAGCGAGTTAGCGTGTTGTGCTGACAATAACGGAAGCTAGCAATGTCAGGTTAATCTGAGATGTTGAGTAAGCTGTATTTAGTAGTATAAACAACTAGAATTTATAATATATGATGGTTCAAAACAGAAAGAAATACGAAGCTAATACGAGGCTTAGACGCAGCAAACAAACTCACAGCAGCAGCAGTCACAGCGAGGCAGACAGGAGCAATCGATCCAGGAGCAATCGATCTAGGATCCATGTCTGTTTTAATTTACCAGACTAAAATGCATGTTTGAGCTGGCTTAAAGGAACACTCCACTGTTTTTTTCATATTAAACTATGTTATTCCCTTAACTAAGAGGAGTTGATGCATACCTCTCTCGTCTCAGTGCGTGCACTTAATCGCTCTGGCGCGCCGCGACACTTTGATAGCACTTAGCTTAGCCCAGTTCATTAATTAGGATCCAGACAGAGATGAAGTTATAAGCAACCAAACACCTCCACGTTTCCCTATTTAAATACAGTTACACGACCAAGTATGGTGACACTTGCAGCACTTCGACTCGGCGCAGTAATATCATCACTCTGTAGATGATTGTGACTTGTTTGTAGCAGACCCAAAGTGATGATATTACTGCGCAGAGTCGAAGTGCTGCAAGTGCTATTCCGCCATACATTATAGTTCTCCAATTTACCGGCTTAGAAAAACGCCACATTTTATTTTGTGTCACCATACTTGGTCGTGTAACTACTTGTGTAACTGTATTTAAATAGGGAAACGTGGAGGTGTTTGGTCGCTTCTAACTTCATCTCTGTTTGGATCCTAATGAATGAACTGGGCTAAGCTAAGTGCTATCAAAGTGTCGCCGCGCGCCAGAGCGATTGAGTGCACGCACTGAGACGAGAGAGGTGTGTATCAACTCGTCTTAGTTAAAGGACAAGTTCAGTATTTTACACTTAAAGCCCTGTTTTCAGATTGTTTCTGATGAAATAGAACGGTTAAGATAAAAATTTGGACACATGCTGCTGTCCCGAGAATTTTCGGTTTCTGTGGTAGCACCCCCCCACCTCCACAATGGCTGCATAGGTGCACTGGAATAATCCTAAAACGCATTCAACTTTCGTTTACAAAGACGTGAAACTCACCGAGTGGTCAGGGGTTCTGCTACCACAGAAACCGAAAATTCTCGAGACAGCAGCATGTGTCCAAATTTTTATCTTAACCGTTCTATTTCATCAGATACGATCTGAAAACAGGGCTTTAAGTGTAAAATACCGAACTTGTCCTATAAGGGAATAACATAGTTTAATATGAAAAAATGGTGGAGTGTTCATTTAACTGAAAACAACTTGCACTGACATATCTTAAAATATGTGAGTGCCATTGTTTTGTCTCAAAAAATACTGTCAAGACAAGGTTAAGCCGCGTTTCCACCGCGGGAACTTTCCCCAGGAACTAGGAACTTTGGGGTGGTACTCGGTGTGTTTACATCGCAGGAATCAGGGTCTAAATGAAGTTCCGGGTAAATATTTCCCCCTCAGAAAGTCCCTGCTGGCGAGGTAGTACTTTTTCAAAGTTCAGGAACTTTCGGGGGTGGGACTTGTGCGCTGAACATGCTGATTGGTTGTTTGATTGGATGACTCCACGCAGCATTTTATTTTAACTGGCATTTTTAAAAATCTATTGCGGTTCGTGGCTTGAATTTAATAATAAATAAAAAACACAGCTGGACCGACGACGAGGTTCAGGCTTTATTAAGCGTATTTGTGTAAGAGGAAATTTTCTGCGCGTTCGTCCCACCCATCTCACGGTCAATGTCCGCATCGTCTAATTTTATAGCATTACAAGCTTTCTGAACACGCTTTAGTATCAGTGCTCGTCTCTTTTCTGCCGTTTTGTTAATTAACGTTACCTCGTTGTTAGTAAACCAATACATCACAAACAACTGCAGCACAGTTTAAATCTCCTCCATGCTTATTATAAATGTGATTACTGTCCGTCGCAGACTAGGAAGAGCAGTTGCGCACAGTTTATAATCTCCCCGGTACTTTAGACCGCGGTGTAAACGCAGAAAGCAACCGTTCTGGGGCAAAAAAAGTTCCTGGGACAAATTGTTCCGGGTAATTTCGGTGGAAACGCGGCTTATGTGACACAATTCAGTCTAAAATATATGAATAGCAAATATGCTAATGACTAACCTCTGAACAAACTCAAGGGTGCATGCTGCCTCTTCCTGGTACTGCAAGCTGAAGGAGGAGGCAAACAGCGCTGCCAGGCCAGTGATGAAGTTGGGCTGTGCTCCTTCACACACACCTTGACCTTCCAAAACTTAACATCCAGTGCTGGTTGCTTAGATTGAGCTGTAATTGAACAAATTAAATAATTATTTTTATATATATATATATATATATATATATATATATATATATATATATATATATATATATATATATATATGTAGCAGGGAAATGTTGTTACATCAGATTATAAATTTGTTTTAGTTTAATTTTTATTATTTGTTTTGGGGTATTTTATTTTGAAAAGTTTACGAGGTAATCACAGTATGCACGTCGGCTGACGTCATGCGCAGGTCAGTGGTTCAAACGGCAGCGCAATCGGTGATCGTTCTCTTTCCTGCATTGTCACTAGAGAGGAGAGGTACGATTTCATGAGCTCCGTGCACTTGATGTTAAATTGAGTATAAGTGTTATAACCTGAGTTTAAATAATCAATTGTGAAAGAGTATTCATTGAGATGTTATAATTGACTATTAGTTTGAGTCGTTAACTTGTTAAGTTAAGTTTATTTGCGCTCTGTTATTGAGTGAATAGTGCATTGCGTGAAATGGCGGCGCGTGGGTGTGACACGAGTGAGAGATGTGTTAGTGGCTAAGCGGCTAACGTCTCGATTAATATATAAATTTGTGTATTTGGTACGCATATTAGAGATAAACTCTAGTTTATTCATATATATTGTACATTGCATTCACTGTGTTTTGTAGTTAACTAACTGTGTATTTAAACATGTATTTTGTGGTTAACAGGCGAAAGAGCTGCAGTTAACGGTGCCTGTTTGTTTATGTGTTTTATCACACAGGTATGTTAATTGGTATCTAAGAAACACTGTAATGCTGTTTTGAATTATTTGCATATAATTATATTATTGATACTATTGCTATTATTACATATATGGTATATGTGTGTGTGCGCGCGCGTGTGCGCTCTTTCCTGCATTGTCACTAGAGAGGAGAGGCGAAAGAGCTGCAGTTAACGGTGCCTGTTTGTTTATGTGTTTTATCACACAGGCATTGTGATTAAATTCATCATTAGTACGACCAGCTTTGTGTGGAAAATCCTTTTCTTTATAACATCCTAAAATAACACAACGCAGAGGAACAACCGCTACAAAACTGGTGCCGTGACTCATCGATTGGTTGATCGTTGTCGACCGCCGGGATTGCTGACGTCGAGTTTGACTGGAGCTGAGGAGTGCTGGAGGAGAGACGGGACTTCAGTTATCTGTTGCTGTTTCTTCGGAGGCGTCCGGTCGTCAGACGGTTTGTGCTGTGTCTAGGAGGAGACTGCTGATGAACTGCGTCATGTGATTTCGACTGTGAAGTTGCATATTCAGACTGTTGGACTGGTGAGTTGTGACTAGGCTGGATCAAGCGAACAGCGTGCTGGATCATCGAAGAGTGTCACCAACTTACCTGTTTTGACTGAACTGTGTGGATGAAGGTACTTCGCAACATCAATTGACTGGGTCTTTGATTGAAGGACTGCGTAAAAAAAAAAAAAAATTTTGTAAGGACATTTGAATTTTATTTCTTTGAGTTATAACAGGTTCATTACGATTGATTTGTTTTGTTTATATTTTTGTGTTTTGAGAGTGTATTCTGACGCCTGAGGGGAATGGCTGCTAGACAGAGCGATTTGGGGTGGGACACTACATTTACTGCTGGTAGAGGGCGGGGCAGTCTTTTGAGTACGCCTGACAAAACTAGGCTGTTTGAGGATCCCGAGTACTGTAGCACAGGCCGGGGTAGAACAGTTGGTGGTTCCGCCTACGAAAGAACTAATATGCGGGATAGTCCAATCGCTGCAGCCAGTAACTATGAGTTCGCTCCGCAGGAGTCAGAAATGTCTGGTCAGATGAGTAACCTCATAAAACAAATTGGCAGTGAGATCGGTCAGTCAATTAGAGATAGTATGATGAGACCTGAATTTCCAAATTATCCATCTGCTAAGAGGTTCCAAGAAGGTTTCAGTGGCCATGTGACTGACCAGTCGAATAGCACTGTAATTGATGCTTCAAAAATGAACTTGATCCTGAAAGCTGAGGTGGCAGCACCAGCACATTTTAGAGGAGATAGTTCGGACAAATACTCAATCATGGAATGGGAAGATATGATGAGGGTATATTTGAACAAACTTGAGGTGAAAGATTCTGAAATGGTTGATGAGATAATGAACAGAGTTATGGGGCGGGCCAGAGATGTAATGAGAGTATGGCTGCGTAATGGTTCAACGGCTCCAACTGTTGATTCTGTATTTTCTGTTTTGAAGCAGCACTTCGGGGACCAGAGCAGTTCGGGTATTCCGTTGGCTGACTTCTATTCTTTGAGACCATATCCCAGAGAGAGCGCTTGGGATTTTTGGATACGTTTAAACAAGGCAGCGGATGTGGCTGAACAAAGTTTAAAATGGGAGGGCAGGACTCTGGATAACAGGAACAAAGAGGTAGCAGTTCTGTTCATTCGTAACTGCCCTGACAAAGAGTTAGCTTTTGTTTTTAAAAGTAAACCTGTAAAGTCATGGAACGCATCTGATGTGCAAGAGCAGCTTGACGAGTTGTTAAGAGAGCGGAAGTTGACAAATCAAGCGGTCAAACAATTCACCACAGTTGTCTCAGAACCAGATGTTGACGTATCTATCGCGCCTTCTAAGTCTGAACAGGGTGCGGGTGTAACTGATGAGAACGCATTGGACAAAGTCTTGTCTTTACTGGAAAAAGCATTAGTGTGCAACTCTCAGTCTGTGCGGGGTCCCTGGCCTAAACGAACGGGCAATAAGATTAGAGAATGCAGAGTGTGTCGAAGCAGTGAGCACAGCACGACGGCCCATTGTAAAATGCATAACTTGTGTTTCAAGTGTTTTGCAGCTGGACACACGAGCTACAACTGCGACAGTCAGAGGGTGGGCTCTGGTCACCAAGACAAAGTCACGTCTCAGGGAAACTAGGCAGCTCCCTTCGGGCAGAGGTAGAGGTGGGGCTGTGTAGTAATTCCTCTGAGACTGATATTGAGTCAGTTTATTCCTTTTACCGTGAAAGCATTGACAAAACAAAAACAGTAGTATTTCAGAACAACATGCAAGTTGATCAAAGTAGCAGTTTGTTTTATGCAAGTGTGTTGTTGCAGGACAAAGTTGAACTTCGGGGGATGTTGGACAGTGGCTCCATGGCGACTACTCTGAGCGCGGACATAGTTCCTCAACTCAGAGACGCTGGGGCGCTGGACCAGGATATCCTGAGTTCTTCGGATATTGTCCTGGTCGGTTGCGGGGGAAAACAAACTACTCCAGATGGTGTATGCAATCTGAAGCTTGAAGTTTATGGGGTCAGTTTCAGTGTACCAGTTCTGATCGTGAGGGGTCAAAATGACCCGATTATACTCGGCACGAATGTTTTGAAGCCTCTAATAAGTCAGATGAAGCAAACAGACCAATTTTGGAGGGTGGTAAATAGACCTGACTCTGCGATACAGTCGGAAAATAGCCAATTTTTGCGCATGCTTTCATGTATTGAGAGATGGAGGGGGGATTCGATTCCTGACAAGGTGGGTACTCTGAGACTGAGGTCAGCAGTGACACTCCAGCCAAGGAGCGAACACCTTGTTTGGGGTCGTTTGCCTACAGGGTCAGTACTGTCTGTAGGGAGCACTGTAGTCATTGAACCAAGTACTTCGCGTTGTGTGCATCGGAATGTGTTAGTTGGGAGGGTTGTTTCACCTTTGTGGGGTGATGGTTGGCTGCCAGTAAAGATGATCAACCCGACCAATGCAGAAATTCTGTTGAGAAAGAATGCGAAGGTGGCCGATGTGTATCCTTGTGTTGCTTTAGAGGACCTGGAACAAACGACTGACTGGGTGGTTAGCCAAAATACAGGTGCGGTACGTTCTGACAAGTCGTGTGGTAGCCTAACTGTGAGGGACTCTACATCTGGAGCAAGTTCAGTGGGTGACCGCAGGTTGGATGACCTGGGGCTGGACAATCTTAATGTCAAAGACTGCGAGGTGTCATCGTTTTGGCGAAACAAGCTTGTTGAGCTAGTCGAGAAATATGAGTGTGTGTTTTCAAGGCACAGCTTGGATTGTGGCGAAGCGAAGGGATTTTGTCATCGTATCAGACTTACTGACGACAGGCCCTTTCGTCTTCCATACCGCCGCCTTTCTCCTGCACATTACTTGAAGCTGAGAGAGACTTTAGATGAAATGGAGGACAAGGAAATTATTAGGAAATCGAGCAGTGAGTTTGCGTCTCCATTGGTCTTAGTGTGGAAGAAAAATGGGGATTTAAGATTATGCACTGATTTCCGATGGCTAAATGCACGCACGGTGAAGGATGCTCATCCTCTTCCTCACCAAGCAGATGTCCTTGCAGCATTGGGGGGGAACGCATTCTTTAGTACAATGGATCTGACTTCTGGGTACTATAACATCCCATTGCACGAAGATGACAGGAAGTTCACAGCGTTCTGTTCGCCATTGGGACTTCATGAATATAATCGATTACCCCAGGGTCTGTGCAACAGCCCAGCAACATTTATGAGAATGATGTTGACTGTTTTTGGTGACCAGAACTTCTTGAGCCTTCTTTGTTATTTAGATGATTTATTGGTTTTCGGGAAGACTGAAGAAGAGAGTTTGGAGAGGCTTGAGATGGTTTTTCGGCGTCTAAAAGACCACAATTTGAAATTGTCTCCTTCAAAGTGTAGGTTTTTGAGGAAGTCCGTAAAACTCTTGGGTCATATTGTGTCTGAAAATGGGGTTTCCAGTGATCCAGCAAAAATCGAGGCCATTGTGAGTATATCTGAAAGAGACTTGATGGAGAGTGATTGTGTTACACCATCAGCAAGTAAAGTCAGGTCCTTCTTAGGTATGGTGGTGTACTACCAGCATTTCATAGAAAATTGTTCTATGGTGGCTAAACCCTTGTTTCAGCTTTTGACAGGTCAAAAAAGACCCAGAAGGGGGAAAGGTGTGAAACGACTGAAAAGTCGTACTCTTTCTCCGATGGATTGGACTGATGACTGTAGAGCAGCACTGGATAATTTGAAGTCTGCTTTGGTGAGTCAGGTTTTGCTTGCGCACCCAGATTTTTCTAAGCCATTTCTGTTGTCTGTGGACGCCTCCTCTAGTGGGTTAGGGGCCGTTTTGTCGCAGGTTCAGGAGGGATGTGCTGTGGCAAGGCCTATTGCTTTCGCGTCAAAATCTTTGAATCATGCGCAGTCAAAGTATCCAGCACACAGACTTGAGTTTTTGTCAATGAAATGGGCTATCTGTGATAAATTCAGCCATTGGCTGCGGGGACACAGGTTTACTGTGTGGACTGATAATAACCCACTTAAGTACATCCTCACAAAGCCCAAGCTGGATGCGTGTGAACAACGGTGGGTAGCGAAGCTTGCGCCTTATGATTTTGACATGCAGTATATCCCCGGACCGAAAAATGTCGTGGCAGATGCATTAAGCAGGGTACCGTTTGTGACTTTGGGAATTTTGCACAGATTGACAAGGACACCTTATGATATCTTGTTGCTGAGGCTGTCGCTGTCGAGCAGGTGCAAGACATGTTCCATTTTTCGTGTGAACGTCCGGATGGTGAAGAGGTAGATGGGCTGTTGGAGCCTACAAATGTAGGTGGAAATGTGAATGTAGGGTCTACTCACCTTATTGGAAAAGTCTCTCACCAAGATTTGTCAGCTGTTCTTCATTCTCACTGTGACTGGGAGCATGGTGCAGCCATTAGGAGTATGTCGTTTGTGCAGCATTTACAGAGTTTGGGGGATGTAGAGCAGAGTGAGCTCCCTAGTTTTACCGATGATGAACTGCTGGTGAAACAGAGTCAGGATCCTGCGATTGACAGAGTAAAGTTCTTTGTGGAGAGAGGAAGGCGTCCGTCTCGCAGAGAAAAAGTGTTTGAGTCTAAAAGAACTGTGAAGATACTGCGCCAATGGGGTAAACTTACCTTAAGGTTGGGTGTTTTGTACAGAGTTTCTAAGAATCCAGTGTCTAAGAAAAAGATTTACCAGTTTGTGGTGCCGACAGCTCTTCGAGGTACTGTTCTGAAGGGGGTGCATGATAACGCTGGTCATCAGGGTCAGCATCGCACACTATGGTTGGCTAGGCAACGGTTCTTCTGGGAGTCTATGGAGGAGGACATAAAGACATACATTAATGAGTGTAAGAGGTGTATTTTGAGTAAGAGGCCTGAGCCAGAAGCAAGGGCTCCGCTCGTATCGATTCACACAAGTGCTCCTCTTGAAATGGTGTGTATTGACTTTTGGTCAGCGGAAGATTCTAACAACAAGACGGTTGATGTGTTAGTGGTCACAGACCATTTCACAAAGCTTGCTTGTGCTTATGCGTGTCCGAATCAGACTGCGGAAGCTGTTGCACGTGTTTTGTGGAACAAGTTTTTCTGTATCTATGGGTTTCCGGGGAGAATACATTCAGACAGGAGTGCGAACTTTGAGAGCTCCCTTATGGTTGAATTGTTGAGATTGTCGGGTGTGGGAAAATCGCACACAACCCCATATCATCCGATGGGTAATGGACAAACAGAGAGATTCAACCGTACCCTGGGTGATATGATTCGTTCGCTGCCCCCAAGATCTAAAGTCAAATGGCCACAGATGTTGAACACTCTTACTTTCGCGTACAACTGTACAAGACACGAGACCACTGGGTTTCCACCGTTCTTCTTGATGTTCGGCCGAACACCAAGATTACCAGTGGATATTCTGTTTGAAAATGTCATGTTGAATAATGAGACTGTTAATGTGCACAAATATGTTCAGTCTCTTGAGAAAGACTTGAGGGAAGCAATGGTAATCGCACAAGAACATGCTACAAGACAGCAAGCCAAACAAGCAGAGTATTATGATCGGAAGAGTAAAGGTCATTCTCTTGAATTAGGTGACAGAGTACTCCTTGCTAATAAGGGTGAACGCGGGAAGAAGAAATTAGCGGACCGATGGGAAACAGTTGTGTATGTTGTTGTGGGAAAAAGGGGTGCTCTAAACACTTACCAGATAAGGAATCCTGGGACTGGTCGTACCAAGACGGTACATCGTAATCTATTAATGCCTGTCAATTTCCTGCCTGTGCCAGCTTGGGATGCTGATAGTGATGGTGATGATGTCGTGGATTCCACAGTCTGTGTCTCATGTGATGGAGATGATCAAACTCCGAGTGAGCGAACCTCTCGCTGGGTGTCAGATCTTAATGCTGCCACAGAAGTGACGCGAAAAGAGTTTGAGGAGTGCTCTCATTCTAATCAGAGTGTTGCAGTTGGTGACGGGGATGGGGAATGTGCAACTGAGATGGGCAGAGTACCTACGTGTAAGACAAATTTGGACAACTTGCCTGGCTCTACCTTGTCTGTATGTTCATTGGTGACGGATGATTTTTCTGTTTTGACTGTTTTGAGTGATGAGTGTGCTTCAGAAGTTGAGTGTACTTCAACAGTTAAAGAAACTCCTATGTCAAGATCAAGTGTGCAAGATCAGATGAATGAAAGAGTCACTGGTCTACGAGATGGTTTTAGGTCAAGGTTTGGGAGACTCATTAAGCCAGTTAATAGGCTTATACAGACAATGTCTACACAGAGAGTATCTGCAATTCATTAAATGTAAAGTGTTAAATTGAGAACAAAAAGGATTGTTGAAGTGTGTTTGAAGATTTTTTTTTTATAATTTTTTTTTTTTTACATGCTTTGAGAGAGTTGTACATTTACAGGTACATTGTTGGTGTCATGAGTAGAACTATGTATAAGGCATGGTTTTCTGTGGGTAATTTGGGAATTAGCTACCCCTGGGTTACCTTAATCTCGAAAGAGATAGTTAAGAACTGAACGGATCTAATGTGATTCAAGAAATAGTGACATCGTTAATTTGATAAGACACGGTATGTAATTGTTAATCTGATGTAAAACAGTGGGGGTGGATGTAGCAGGGAAATGTTGTTACATCAGATTATAAATTTGTTTTAGTTTAATTTTTATTATTTGTTTTGGGGTATTTTATTTTGAAAAGTTTACGAGGTAATCACAGTATGCACGTCGGCTGACGTCATGCGCAGGTCAGTGGTTCAAACGGCAGCGCAATCGGTGATCGTTCTCTTTCCTGCATTGTCACTAGAGAGGAGAGGTACGATTTCATGAGCTCCGTGCACTTGATGTTAAATTGAGTATAAGTGTTATAACCTGAGTTTAAATAATCAATTGTGAAAGAGTATTCATTGAGATGTTATAATTGACTATTAGTTTGAGTCGTTAACTTGTTAAGTTAAGTTTATTTGCGCTCTGTTATTGAGTGAATAGTGCATTGCGTGAAATGGCGGCGCGTGGGTGTGACACGAGTGAGAGATGTGTTAGTGGCTAAGCGGCTAACGTCTCGATTAATATATAAATTTGTGTATTTGGTACGCATATTAGAGATAAACTCTAGTTTATTCATATATATTGTACATTGCATTCACTGTGTTTTGTAGTTAACTAACTGTGTATTTAAACATGTATTTTGTGGTTAACAGGCGAAAGAGCTGCAGTTAACGGTGCCTGTTTGTTTATGTGTTTTATCACACAGGCATTGTGATTAAATTCATCATTAGTACGACCAGCTTTGTGTGGAAAATCCTTTTCTTTATAACATCCTAAAATAACACAACGCAGAGGAACAACCGCTACATATATATATTATATATACACACACAATTCACAACCACACAATTTTGCTGAACACAGTTGACTCTTCCACACATTTGTTGCCAATAAAAATATGTTTTATATTTCTTGTACCCTTACCACTCTGTCTGCCTGTCTATGGCTAAGCAATTTCAGACAATGCAGACCACTGGACTGTCTGTTAGTAAAGCATATAAATTTAGGATTTTGAATTTTATGGCATTTCATGAATGCATGTAGTAAACTGTGTAAACTGCACATTTTTTATAAACCAGGACAGGTTTTTATAGCATGAGAATGTGCTGCTGTATGTTTGTGAAAGGGAGCGACAGACTTCTGCTAAGATTATCTAAAATTGGTTTAAAAAAAGGAGTTCTTTGCAGCTTCTTTTTTACTTGAAATGAAGGCATACTTGCATTGGGCTGAGAGACACTTACTCTACTCTTACAGTAGTTCACCTATAGTTAGTTCACCTAAAATTTAAAATGACTTTCTAAAATTTACTTGCATGGCATTGTTCTAATGCAGTATACGGTTCTTTCATTTTTGGACCACAAAATAAAAATGTCCAGCTTGCGCTCATCTATATAAAGCCTGTGAATAGGAACCAGCATCAAGGTTTTAAAAAAAAAACTTAATTATCACAGAATGGATAGTATGTGACGTGTTGTATATTCCAAAAGTTCTGGGGTTTAGTAAAAATCAAACCAAAATATAATATTTTATGAAAATCCTGACCCTGGCCATTGGCCTTCTACTCGATAGACGTGTAACTTCTTGTTACAACAAACACAATGAATATATATTAATCTCTTAAAAGAATGTACATGGATTGTATTCTTTTTTTAGGGTGAATTTCAATTTCTCACAACTGCGACATTAATAGTCTCATGAACATATGAAAGAGAAAAGAAAGTTGATAGAAAGTAAGAAGATTGAAAGAGGAAAGAAAGTTGATAGAAAGAAGATTGAAAGAGAAAAGAAAGTTGATAGATGGAAGTCGTAAGAAGATCCTTTTAAAAGAAAGATCTATAATAGCTACCGGTTGATGTAAAATACGTCCGACTGTTTGCACTATATTTTATTATTTTATTTTCCAAACTGTGATTCAGGAAGATTTTATTAATTTTTAGGGCTGTCTGATTGGAAGAGATTTTGAAGGGGAACGGGAGAGCTTCACTCCGACGAGGCGAGTGAAGATTAGCTATACTATGGAGAGTATTGAGGTTCGCTGTTTGTTTAAAACAGCAAAAGTGAAACATGCTCTGTGGGGGCCCCACTGGGCAATACTGGTGTAAGACACCACCCCAGCAGAGGACGTCCCTGGATTAGGTCCAGTGGGACCGCAAACCTGCTCAATCACTTCCATCTCAGATAGGGTTTTAATTATTCTTATTTCTTTTGATTATTTTAATTTCTTCTATGTAAAGCACTTTGAATTACCACTGCTTAGCTGTGCATTTACTGAATGAGCACTGTGCCACTGTTCGTCCGACTGTTTGTACTGTATTTTATTTTCTTAACTGTTTTAATTATTCTTATTTATTTTATTATTTATGTAATTATTTTAATTTCTTCTATGTAAAGCACTTTGAATTACCACTGTGTATGAAATGTGCTGTATAAATAAACTTGCCCTGCCTTGCCTTGATTGAAACCTTTTGGTGGAGCTCGAGAGGCCAATTGCGTTGCCAAGTGTTGGAAACTTTTCCTTCTTCTAAGCAAAGACCAGGAGACGTTGGGATCACCTTCAAGCAGAAGTTATTCTTTATTGAGCGTTGCTGCAGTCGTCCAACAAAATCTAATCTAAAAGTTACTTTACATGGTATCTTATAGGCATTTTAAGAGGAGGGACTTCTGGGGGTGGAGACATTCAAACAAAGCATACGAAAGTAGTTGGAGTTGATTCTATCAAGCGAGAATTGGCCGAATCAGAGCAGGCAGAAGGTTCAGGAGTGGTTGCCGTCATTTCAAGAGGATCAGTAGCGGTTACGCCTCTTCAAGAGGAGCTGCAGACGCCATAAGATGGCGGAGACTTTGCCGCGGTAGCCATGACAGTTTCTTTTTTATATGGTTTCCTCAATGCCTAATGTTTGCTTTTGCTGTCTACAGGTCATAAAATCAAATTTATCAGCAGACATGGCACGTGAAAGATGATGGATGATGATGCTGAAATCGCTGTTGTTGGCATTGGATGCCACTTTCCGGGAGGTGATTGATAACTATTCACTATTTTATTATTTATTCAAGTCATGATTTTGGCTTAAACTACATTTGGATTGTACGTTCTCATCTATTTTAGGTGAGGGACTTGAAAACTTCTGGCGAGTCCTCCTTCATGGAGAGAACTGTGCAGTTCAGATACCAAACGACAGGTTTAATCTCTCTCAATGGTACGATCCAGATGAGAGTAAGGCAGGAAAGACACACACAGCAAAGGCAGCACTTATTAATGGGTAAACCTTCAATTAATTTGCCCTCATAAAATAAATCAAAGGGGTCATGCATTCTGTTTTTAATCATTATATATATAATCATTATATAAATTAATCATAATGTTCATTATGTTTTTCAAGTAAAAAAATGGTGCAAATTTAAAAATACATTAAAGGCCAGTGGATGAAATGCTCCATTTTGGGATGACACACTGAGCCCCATCAGTTTGGCCTCTCTTTGCATCAATTCACTCTCTAAAAGCAGTAACCCAATTATTTACCTTTTATTTTGTGTAGTTTGAATGAGTTCGACAACAAGTTCTTCGGCATCACTGATTCTGAATCGATCAGTATGGACCCTCAGCACAAACTTTTGCTGCAGTGCACCTACAGGGCCCTAGAGGATGCTGGGATACCAATGGAAAAGGCCAGTGGAACGAAAACAGGAGTATTTTTGGGTAACATATGCTAAATAATTCATATAATCTTACTGGTAATGTCTAGGAGTAAATGTATGTGTGTGTTCAATTCTTAATCCCAGTGGATTTATATATGCATGCATTTATAACTGCATGGTAAATGCCATGGGAACAATTTGTGGTTAATATTTTGCTTTTGATTGCTTGTTTTTCAGGCCTAATGAACAGAGACTTTGAGCTGGCCAGTGTGAGGATTAATCCAAAACACATAGACCACACAAAGGGCACTGGTGTCGCTATGAGCATAGCTGCCAACCACATCTCATACATATTCAACTTCACTGGCCCCTCAGTGTCCATTGACTGTGCCTGCTCCTCATCCCTCGTCGCCCTTCACTTCGCTTGTCAAGCCATAAAACAAGGTAGTCTTCACAAACATATGATGTTTTATAAACAAAGTTCGGGAGGAGCACGTTCAAATAATCCATCCAATCAACTTGTCATCAAACAATTACCATGTCTACCCTATCAGCATGAGAGGAACCATATATATTCACTCTGTCAACTCACCTAACATTCCTTGACAGTTTTCAGCATCCCTCCACCACCCCGACTCCTCACTCTTGGCTTATTCTTTCACAGCCAGGAATACGGGGGGGGGGGGGGTACTCTGGGCTCGGGCCGAATACTGAGCCCGGAGCCCTCGCCTCGGACAGCACGCCAAATACACATTTATTCTATCTGACTTATTTGCAAGTGTGAACTCGTGAAGTACTTGGGAAAACATTTTCACTCTATCGACTCTTAAAGGGATAGTTCATTTCTTTCTTCTGCTGAACACAAAGGAAGATATTTTGATAACGATAACCAAACAGTTAACTGGTCCCATTGACTTCCATAGTAGGAAAAAATATATACTAAGCATCTTTTCGTTTTGCAGATGCATTTATCCAAAGCAACAAATAAACCCGGAATATTACAATACTATTTGCAAGGCAAGGCAAGGCAAGTTTATTTATATAGCACATTTCATACACAATGGTAATTCAAAGTGCTTTACATAGAAGAAATTAAAATAATCAAAAGAAATAAGAATAATTAAAACAGTTTAGAGTAAAAAATAAAAATAAAATAAAATACAGTGCAAACAGTCGGACGAACAGTGGCACAGTGCTCATTTAGTAAATGCAATGTTAAACAGAAGTGTTTTGAGTCTGGATGTGAATGTGGCTACTGTAGGAGCACACCTGATCTCTTCTGGAAGCTGGTTCCAGCTGCGGCTGGCATAATAGCTAAAAGCGGACTCTCCTTGCTTTGAGTGAACCCTTGGTATTTCTAGTTGATGTGATCCTAATGATCTGAGTGATCTGTTGGGTTTATATTCAGTGAGCATATCTGCAATGTATTTAGGACCTAGGCCATTAAATTATTTATATACCAGTAATAATACTTTAAAATCAATCCTAAATGTGACTGGAAGCCAGTGTAAAGACCTGAGGACTGGTGTGATATGTTCATATTTTCTGGTTCTGCTCAGGATCCTGGCGGCAGCGTTCTGTACGAGCTGCAACTGTCTTATGGTCTTTTTGGGAAGGCCAGTGAGGAGTCCATTACAATAATCCACCCTGCTGGTGATGAAAGCATGCACAAGTTTTTCTAAGTCTTGACTGGAAACAAAGCATCTAATTCTTGCAATATTTTTTAGATGATAGTATGCCGATTTAGTTATTGCTTTGACATGACTACTAAAGCTAAGGTCTGACTCTAGAGACACACCAAGATTCCTGACTTGCTTTTTAGTTGTTTGACCTCTAGAGTGGAGGTATGCATTCACCTTGAGAACTTCATCTTTGTTTCCAAACGCAATGACTTCAGTTTTGTCTTTGTTTAACTGAAGAAAGTTTTGGCACATCCAGCTGTTTACTTCATCAATGCATTGGAACAGGGAGTCAATGGGGCTGTAATCGTTAGGCGATAGGGCTAAGTAGATCTGTGTGTCGTCTGCATAGCTGTGGTAAGAGATTTGGTTCTTTCTCATTATTTGGCTCATTGGAAGCATGTACAGGTTGAATAGGAGTGGCGCAAGAATTGAGCCTTGAGGAACTCCGCATGTCATGGATGTCCACTCAGACTTATGGTCTCCTATACTCACATAATAACCTCTCGCTTCTAAGTATGACCTGAACCATTTTAGGACTATCCCAGAAAGACCCACCCAGTTTTCCAGCCTGTCAAGAAGTATGTTGTGATCGACAGTGTCAAATGCAGCACTGAGGTCGAGTAGTACCAGCACTGATAATTTGCCTGTATCAGTATTTAAGCGAATATCGTTAATTATCTTTATGAGCGCTGTCTCTGTGCTGTGATGCGATCGGAAACCAGATTGAAAATTGTCAAAGTATCCATTCGAGCTTAAGAATTTGTTCAGCTGATTGAAAACAACTTTTTCAATGATCTTGCCAATGAAAGGAAGATTTGAGATCGGTCTTTAATTGCTTAATATAGTCTTATCAAGATTACTCTTTTTTAGGAGGGGTTTGACAACTGCAGTTTTCAGGGAGTTTGGAAAACTTCCAGAGAGAAGTGAGGCATTTACCACTTCTAGGAGATCTGCTTCTAAGCTGTTTAACACACTTTTGAAGAAAGATGTGGGAAGAGCGTCAAGGGCGCAGGTTGATGTTTTAAGGTGCTGTACGGTTTCTTCCAAAATTTTGCCATCAATTTCTTTGAAATCAGACATAGTAACTACTTTCTCAGGTTGTGGTCTGATCTGTCTGACCCCAGTGCAACTCAAGGATGTGCTGATCACCTTTCTGATATTATTGATTTTCTCAGAGAAGAAAGAAGCGAACTCACTGCACTTGCTGTCTGAGAGCATTTCACTGGGAATCTGGCTCGGGGGGTTTGTCAGTCTCTCTACAGTAGCAAAAAGAGTGCGTGTGTTGTTTAAGTTGCTGTTAATAATATTTGAGAAGAAAGTCTGTCTAGCTTTGCCTAGTTCCATATTGAAAGCATGGATGGTGTCTTTGTAGATGTTATAATGGACTACAAGTTTTGTCTTCCGCCACATGCGCTCTGCTTTTCTGCATTGTCTTTTCATATATTTGCGCTACTTATATAATTGTTGGTTACCTGTGTAGGAAACTTTTTCCTTCTTCAAAGCAGAGACCAGGAGGCGTTGGGATATCTTTCAAGCAGAAGTTATTCTTTATTGAGGACTTCGCTTGTGCATTGCTGTAGTCATCCAACGGTCTGAACTGTAACAGTATATGTCACGAGGTGACGAAAGCGAAGCGGAACTGAGTTCCCGCTGGAATTGTGTTCCGCCCGGAACGGTGTTACTGTAACACCGGCCCACTTCCGGGTTGCGCGGTATGTCGTCATAACAACACTGATTGACCGATTGACGTCTGGTGCGGAGGGTTTGATGTGGCGATCTGCGAGAGGATTATGGAGGCGGGGCAGCCCTATAAAAAGGAAGTACAGAGGCCATGGCAAGGTTGTCGATTCTTCCTGTGTGTTCTTCCCTCGGAGTGTGGTGGACTCCTCTTGTGCGTTCTTCCCTCGGATGTGGTTCTTCTTCGGGTGCTGTTCTACCCCTCGGATGTTTGTCTTCTTCGGATGTGCTTTCCTTTGGACGTGTCCCTCGAGAGAAGTGGATTTTCCCTTGCTACTGAACTGATGTGTGAAGGTAACTGAGGATTATTGTGGGGTTGGCTGTTCGGCTGTGGAATGGATCTAGACACGATTAAATAGCCCTGAATAGAGATGTGGGAGAAGGAATGAGATGTTGTTGTGAGAGAGTCAGTGAAGACCAAGCTGCGCTTTATCCTTGGAGGATCGATAAGTACCATGATCTGAATATTGTTCGCATATATGCACCTGCACTGAGACTGAACATTAACTGTAAAGCGAACGAAGCACGAGTGTCGCGCCTCTTGGGAGAGCGTGTATTGTGTGATTCATTGAGCTCCTGTCTTTCTCCGTGGAGTGTGGGTGAGGAAGTGCTGATTCCCCGTGCTAGTGACAGAGTACCCTGACCGTCTCGCTACTGGGTGTGACCGGATCCAGCTCGACATTGGAGCTGGCGATCGTGGGGTGAGTGTTGGCCTTAATTCACCGAGTGTGGTTATGCAGTGTCTGAAGTGGAGAGTTTACACGACGATTGCTTGAAGTGGGGTGATAGAGTGGATTGAAAGTTTCATTGTCTTAATTCGCCGTACACTCACTATCCTGAAAGCCTACCCCTGTCTCAAATTAACAACCCGGAGCCCAGTAAGAAGATTTTATTGTATAACTTGGAGAGCTGTGCATGTTGTGTTGAGTCACCCTGTTGTACAGAGAACGGATCCTTCTGCGAGATTTCCTGTAACGCCTGTGGAGGAAGAAAGGGGACATTAGCAGCATCTCTCATCGGCTCTACCGAAGCCGCCCCCTCAGCCGTAAGCCCCCACCAACGAATAAAGAGTACATACCTGCCTTGATTATTCCTTTTGTCCTATAGACAACGGATCCTTCTGCTGAGACTTCCTGTAAACGCCTGTGGAGGAAAAAGGGGACATTAGCAGCATCTTTCATCGGTTCCGCCGAAGCATCCCTCTCAGCCGTAAGCCCCTCTTACCTGCGTGGAGTATACCTACCTTCGTGGTAGAAAGTCCCGTCCGGGCCAACGTCCGTCTGCACAGTGCTACGTCCCTCCGGCCCCTCGACAGAATCCAGCTCAACTGGAAACTTGGGAAAGTAGTACTTACCGGAATACGCACCCACCCAGGAGGACCGTTGATCGGCTCCTCACCTTGTGACACGGCCCGTGTCGCCCGAAGAGTACTCCACGCCTTTCTGGGTGTCCAGGGCCCGGTCCCGTCCTGGTGGAGGGAACACAGGAGAAACTCTTGAGACTTTTCCTTTTAGACTGATTTTACTTAATAAAACTTGTTCTACTTTTATCCTCTTGTCGGTCTGGTTCCTTCTGGCACGCTCCCCGGGGTGGTCCTTGGTTTCAGGGGAGGGTGCAGCCTGGTTTTGGCCCCCCCGACCTGTGACATATACATTGCAATTTATATACATTTAGGGGCAGGGATTTACATTGTGATGAGAAATTAAGTATTACAGGTTTTGGAACCTGCCCTAGATCCAATCAGCATAACTATTCAAACGCTGAGACGCGAGAACAGGGCTGGCAGGATTCTCTTGCTGAAACAGGAGCTCCAAGAGCCAGTTTTTAGTAATCTAACAAATACAGTAAACAGGACTGACCGGACTCTCTTGCTGGAAGTTTCGCAGCTGATCTAAACATTTAGTCTCTTCACTTTTGCAGTTTCCTAAATTAAACATTTAATACATTTGTAATCCTACATTTCCCCCTTTGGGAGTTCTAATAACTCCCACAAAATACAAATTTAGACACTTAAGTTCAGTCTTGTAACTTGTGATCGTTACAGGCACAAAGCACATGATCTGTGATGATTTTCTGTAATTGCATGCTGACACAGAAACAAACATGCAATTAGGGTCCGTGAAGTATCTTACGGGTAATAGTCTTTTCTGGTTGAAACTGTCATTTTCTTGTGAGAGGCGTGAGTCATTTGTTGAATTAAACACTTGATACTGTGGATGCATAGATAGCACGCCAGTAGAAGAAAGAACAGCAGAATTGCTATTTCCTTGATCCACAGCCAGGGTTCACCTAACAAGTTTCCGAACCATGAAGAATTATTTTCAGTCATCTTGTGTAATTTATATGATGTTTTATAAACAAAGTTCGGGAGGAGCACGTTCAAATAATTGATCCAATTATCACATCATTCCAACCAGCTGTCAACAATCAGTAATCAACATTTCTATCCAATCAGCATGAGTGGAGACCTATATACATACTCATTTGACTCACCAACGTTCCTCGACAGTTTTTCAGCATCCCTCCACCACCCCGTCTCCTCACACTCGCCTGGTTACTTCCTAAGCCAGCAATACGGGGGGAGTATACTCCCCCCGTTCACACTTACAAATAAGTCAGATGGAATAAATGGTATGCATATTTGGCGTGCTGTCCGAGGAGAGGGCTCCGGGCTCCGTATTCGGCCCGAACCCAGAGTATATACTCTGGCCGAATACCGAGCCCGGAGCCCTCTCCTCGGACAGCACGCCAAATATGCATACCATTTATTCCATCTGACTTATTTGTAAGTGTGAACTCGTGAACTGAAAGATCAAGAATGTCTTGTTGGATTTTGTTCAAGTTCTCGGTTGGATCCATTAAACCCCCTTGTGTAGCAAGAATATAATCCAAGCCCACTCTGTTCTGTAAGATCATTATCTTGTGCAAAGCGAGAGTGTCCGTGATGTTGCCCAGGACCAAAGCCGTATCATTGGCCAATTTCTGTACAGAATCCAACAGGCTTCTAACCTGAGAGCCTGCATCCATTCGACACCATACGATGGGATTAATGCTCCAAGAGGTCCAAGATGTTTGTGCACAAGTGAGTCCTGGAATGCAGCCATCTTCTTGGTTGGTAGAAGGAGCTGAATTATGTAACTGTGGAGAGCTTGGGGTGGAGTGTGTATTTTCTCTGATAGCTGGTAGAACATAAACCAGGGTGCGCCTGCCGTTGAATTGGCTGGGTAGGATGCTGTAGACAGAAGTTCCACATAACCAAAAAGTGCCAGTTGGTGGAGGAATCATACACAACTGATTTATTGCAAAAAAAAAATCGGTAGGGATGGGGTTCCTTGAGAGACACTCATTTAAGTAATTTTCCTCTTTCTTATCTGTTGTAGTAACGTATAGGGATTCTGTTCCTCTTTCAATCACAAAGCTGCAACGTTCACGAGGAATTTCACCCAGTGGAGTCGATGCTGGGGCATAATTTTCCATGCACCAATAGAACATCATTGGCAGGAGTAGATCTGTCATGATGGGAGTAGCTGAAGTTAGGTTGCAGGATGGTAGTCCTGGGGCCTGTTTCAGAAAGGAGGTTAAGTGAAAACTCTGAGTATGTTAACCCCGAAATGAGGGAAACTCTGGGTTTTCCGTTTCAGAATGGAAGGTATATCAAACCCGAGAAAGCAGAGTAAGTCAAGCCCGTTTCTGAAAGAGAGGTAACTTATATTCAGAGTCAGTTACCATGGTAACTTACTCTGTGAACCTAACCTGGTCGGGAGCAGGTTTTCTTCGGTAAACCCAGAGTTTCTTGCGGTCTCTTCCCCTTTTTTAAAGAGGAAGCGGTGTTTAAACACCTCATTCATTCTTTCTGTACATTTATTCATTGCTGTTTTTACTGTTGTTTTTACACACATTTTTTATAAGATGAAGTCTATATAACTCCTTAACTGGCAACTGAAAATACAGTAGATTAGAGTAACATCATGTAGTTCTAAAACAAATTCTACAGAATTAAACTGTGGCATTTACTGAAAATCACTGAAGTGTGTTCATCTGTGCACCAGAAGTTGATGGACCCTGGGGGGTATATATTATATATTATAAATATATTATATTAATAATGTTATATTAATAAACATTATGTTAATAATATTATATTAATATTAACATTACCCCTGGCCTCTCTGTGGCAGCAGAAACCCAACCCAAAGTAAAATAAATGGAAAAATAATTAATACCCTATATAAAAAAATAACACATAGACCTCTTACATGTTATGAAGGCCCTTGGATCTCCGGGAGTGACCGGCTCTGATGAAGGAATTCCCTCAGCCAGAGATGTTGCTGAACTGCTAGACACTGGGTGCTATTTAGTTATTTAATATGTCAAATGTTTGTAAAGTCAGGTAGCCTACACCCATGATATGCTCAAGCCTTACCTGATTGAATTATGTTTTTATATTTTTTTTATTTTCAGCTGCTGCCACATTCTTTTAATGCCTGCAGGATTGCACCTATAGCTTCATGAAAATTAAAATTAGGTTGAATAACTGTTCTTCCCGTTTCACCTGATATTATAACAGTTGGGTAAGTTACTCTAAAATAGTTAGTAATTACTAACTACAAATTACATCTTCAACAGTGTAATTAGATTAATGTAATAATTACTATCTTTAGAAAGTATTGGTCTACTTATTACTAATGACTTAAATCCCATATCAACCTCAACCACTTGAACAATACAAGGAGAAAACAAGAAACTGGACTTTTAATGCTTTCAAATTAACAATATACAATTGCATGAATTATTCTTGAATTGACCAAAGTGTGTAGAGGGAGAGGGTTACATTCAAAATATACCTTTTAAAAATGTATGTTAAATCTACTATTGTTTTATACAGAATTGTTCTATAGTCTATGCAGTAGCCTATTTAATGTAATTATAATACATCAGATTTTATTTTAAATTACATAAGAATTAAGATTAATCACTTTAATTAAATTACAATATTTAGATTACTTGGTAATTAATTACACCCAACACTGTATAACAGTAATTCCTCTTTGTGTCTGGCGCTGTTGCCATGGTGACTCATAATATCTGCACTCCATTGATAATGGCTTTTTATAGTTGTGGTGCACGCGCTTAACTCAGAGTCAGTCAACTTAGAGTTGATTGAACTAACTAATTCCAGCTGATCTGAAACCGAAAACTCAGAGTTTCCCATCTCAGGGTAAGTCAACTCAGAGTTCAAGTTTTAACTCAGAGTTGGTTGAACCTCCTTATTGAAACAGGCCCCAGGAATGCAACACGGAGAAGTTGGAGGAATTGTTACGTTGTGACATGTATCCTTGTTGTATAATCCACTGGTATGACGTTTGAATAAGGTACACGTGTCACGTTTGGAGATAGGGTGTGCCACCCATGGGATTCCTGCTCCTACTGAAGGTGCGTGTGGCAAGCAAACGTTCTTTCCAGCAAACAAGGCGTTCTTTGACATATTCATCGGCTCTAGTCAAGTCAAGTCACCTTTATTTATATAGCACTTTTTACAATACAGATTGTATCAAAGCAGCTTCACAGTGATAACATGAAAATAATACAAAAAAAACAATTTCATCATCGTCCACCTTTAAGGCAGATCTATAATATTGTTGAATATTAAATGTCCCCAACTAAGAATATGTTGTTTCTGGAGTCCACACTTTGTGCGATGTCCATGATGGTTAGTAGTACGACAATCTTGATCATGTTGACGGATGACTGAAGTTCCCGTAGGTGAGTCTCTGCGTTGTGTATTTTTTCTTTTTCTTTGTGATAGTTGGCTCGGCAGTTGGTCTAGTTGTTTTCTAGAGGTAGTGGCTTCATACGCAGGTGAGGAGGTCGGTGCATATGGGTCTCGGGACAGCCATCAAGTGGTATCTGCACAGAGGAAGAAAGAAAACAAAAGAGAACAACGGCAACAGAGCAGTATTCGTTGTAAAGAATTGTTTCGTTGATTCGTTGGCTCCTGTCTGCCCTCGCTGTGACTGCTGCTGCGGTGAGTTTGTCTGCTTCGAGGCTGTAAACTCCGTCTAAGCATTGTTTTAGCTTCGTATTTCTTTCTGTTTTGAACCATCATTTACTATCATTTATAGTTGATTATACTACTAAATACAGCTTACCCAACATCTCAGATTAACCTGACATTGCTAGCTTCCGTTATTGTTAGCACAACACGCTAGTAACTCGCTAGCATTTTAACGCACCACCCGTGCGCTCAGTTATTTATTTTTCTCTCGCGCGCCCGCGCCTTTGAGTTCATAAAAGCCCAGGTGAGTAAGAATCAGTCAACAAACACGGTGAGTAATGTCTTCTCCTGTTATTGTCACCTGCACTTCATGTCACATGTTTACCATAGCCTTCTCTGTCGGCAATATAGGATTTATATGTGATAAATGCAAGGAGACAGTCAGGCTGACGGAGAAGATTTCAGAACTAGAGACACGCATCCAAACTTTAATCGAGAATAGTAAGAAGAGTGCTAGAGCTTTAGATACTATTTTGGATGCGCCTAGCCTAGTTAATTCTTTACATGAGTCGGTTCCGGCTGAAGTAGAGCCCGTGCAGCAGGGCAGATGGGTGACAGTGAGAGATCGCTCTAGTCGCGGATCAAAAAAACACTTTTCCGTTCCGATAACAAATCGATTTGCCCCGCTCAGTGAAACACCCACTGAGAATTATTCTGATTGTGCCCTAGTTATTGGCGATTCTATTACACGGAACGTGAAAATAGAGACACCAGCCACCATAGTCACATGTTTGCCGGGAGCCAGAGCGCCTGACATCAAAGCAAATTTAAAAGTGCTGGCTAATGCTAAACGTAAATTCTCTAAGATTATTATTCACGTCGGCACTAATGATGTTCGACTCCACCAATCGGAGATCACCAAAATTAATATTAAAGAGGTGTGTGAACTTGCAAGTACGATGTCAAGCACTGTAATTTGCTCTGGCCCCCTTCCTGTTCGCCGGAGTGATGAGATAGTTAGTAGATTGTGTTCACTCAATGGCTGGCTGTCTGGGTGGTGTCCACGAAATAATATAGAATTCATAGACAATTGGAAAAGTTTTTGGGGCAAACCTGACCTGTTGAAAAGAGATGGTATTCATCCCTCCTGGGATGGTGCTGCTCTTCTCTCTAGTAATTTGGCTCATAGTCTTAGAGATAAAACATGACAATCTGGGCCTCAGGTCAGGAAGCAGACAGACTGGCTTAACCGACCGTCTGCTAGCGGCCTCACGTCACCAAGGTCAGATAAATCCCATCACATAGAGCCTCTTTCACCTAGATATCATCATATAGAGACTATGTCTGTTCCCCGAACTTGGAAATCCCAAAAACTTTCAAACCCATCTAAGGTAAAAAATTTAATTGATGTTCAACAAATAAAAAACAGATATAATACAAATGAGCAAATGATAAAGCTTGGGTTGCTGAATATTCGATCTCTTACTTCAAAAGCGCTAATAGTTAATGATATGATTACAGATTATAACCTAGATGTGCTGTGTTTAACAGAAACCTGGCTAAAACCAAACGATTACATTGCTTTAAATGAGTCAACCCCACAAGATTACGGTTATAAACATGAACCTCGTCTGAAACGCAAAGGAGGAGGTGTTGCTGTAATTTATAGTAATATTTTCAAAACCACTAAGAAATCTAGTTGTAAATACAATTCTTTTGAAGTGTTGGTGCTTAACCCTCTGGAGTCTAAGGTGTTTTTGGGGTCCTTGAGATGTTTTGACATGACCTGATATTTGTATTTTTTTCAGTTGCTTATAAACATATTAATGGCAAAGGTGTAATTACACTCTATTTAGCACGAACATGACTATCATAATATGTGAGCAACATGTATGTACATGTTTGCATTTTTGAGAGAATATTATTTATGCGTGGTTATTCAAAAAACTCAAACTTAAATTTTCTGATATAAGACCACAAACGACAAACTTCACATATTCCCACAATACTTTTGACTAATGGATCTTGTCGGCTAGAGTATTTACTTCAAAATGATCTGAAAATCATCCGGGCTAATCGTTCACATTAAACAATAGATTGATTTAAATTTTGTAAGACACTTTTTGTTTGGAAAGGCAATATGCAGGTGGGCGTGAATGATCCAACAAGGTCATGAATAATGTCCTCATTCACACCTGGAGAAGACAAAGAGCTGCTAATGCTGCATACTAATGAGCCTTAGGTGTCACTGAACCACACAGAATGCAAAGACAACACACACACATATATACATACATACATACACACACACACACACACATATATATATATATTACTACAGAATTGGTTCAGAGTTGGAAACATCTTTTTTCCACAAACTGTGTAGGCCTATGCTTGCAAATTGTATAATATCCAAGGTAAACATTTCTAGTAATTGTGCAGTTAATTCTTATTCGTATTTTCAGAAAGTTTTGGATTATGTAGGCTATCCTCTCCCCAAATTTGTCACTAATAAAACACAAAAATAATTTAAAGAGAAGGCTTATATTGACCTTTTAAGATTTTGTTTGCACCTTGGAAATTAGGTTTTGATGTGGCAGTACAAACTTTATAATCTATCCAAAACGAAATGTTGTCTTTCATATTTCGTCTGTAACATCGTCTTTTATAATATAGCCTATATTAGGGCATAAATGTTAATTTGCAGTTTAAAATGTTGCTTATACAAAGACATTTTATTTCAGCATATTCAGTCGATTTTTACTCATCTCAGTAGGCAATATAGATAGTTTCATTCACACACAGACACGCAAGCTGTAGGCTAGTAGCTAAACAACAACATGCACATGTGCCGTTCATTCATCAAACACAGAAACGCGCGAGCTGTAGGCTAGTAAACAACAACATGCACATGTGCCGTTCATTCATTCAAACACAGAAACGCGCGAACTGGAGTAAACAACAACATGCACATGTGCCGTTCATTCCTTTCAAACACAGAAACGCGCGAACTGGAGTAAACAACAACATGCACATTTGCCGTTCATTCATTCAAACACAGAAACGCGCGAACTGGAGTAAACAACAACATGCACATGTGCCGTTCATTCATTCAAACACAGAAACGCGCGAACTGGAGTAAACAACAGCATGTGCCGTTCATTCATTCAAACACAGAAACGCGCGAACTGGAGTAAACAACAGCATGTGCCGTTCATTCATTCAAACACAGAAACGCGCGAACTGGAGTAAACAACATCATGTGCCGTTCATTCATTCAAACACAGAAACGCGCGAACTGGAGTAAACAACATCATGTGCCGTTCATTCATCAAACACAGAAACGCGCGAGCTGTAGGCTAGTAAACAACAACATGCACATGTGCCGTTCATTCATTCAAACACAGAAACGCGCGAACTGGAGTAAACAACAGCATGTGCCGTTCATTCATCAAACACAGAAACGCCATTCAAATTTAAACAGTCTTTTGCGGTTTACAGACACCATTTCATATCGCGATTAGAACAAAGCACTTACTGATGATCTGCAGCTGGATCCGTTGTTAGGCTACTCCAGCACGTTTGAGGTAAAATTTCCAGGATAATCACGATATTATTATTCCTCACAGCGAGTGTGTTGTCCAGCTGTTGTGGGCGTTGACTGGTTTGCATGTGTTGCTTCAGATAATCTGCGTTTGAATAGCGGCGCGCTCTCGATGGGCGTGTCACATTAGCAGAGTAATGAGCTGCCAGAACGATAATGAGCACAGCTGATCTCTCGCTCTTTTTATATAGATTACATAAACAGAGAATATTTGTTTTAGTTTTGAATTATATAATTTAAAACTACACACTTAAATGATTATAGAGATATATAGCTCATGTCTGAGTGAATAGTATTCGCTGAGATTTGTATAAATTTAGAGACGTGCTTCAGAAAAAAAGTTCACGGAGACGGAGAGGCATAAAGCACTCCCTGTTTACTTTCTTTATTTTACAAAAGCACAATGTTTTATTTCGAATGTAAGTGGACACATAAAAAAGTAGACATTTAACAGCTTATTTTTTCATATTTCTTAAGTCTGTATGACCAAAACCGACGGAGTATTTTAGGTCTATTTTGCTGCTATGTAAAAAAAAACGAGCGCGCGTTTGCCGACCTCAGGGGGTTAATGTAAAAATATATAGTGTAAACGATAAATCACGTTTGAAAATTCTACTGGCTACTGTATACAGGCCACCAGGGCACCATACAGACTTTATCAAAGAATTTGCTGACTTTCTATCAGAATTAGTATTGGCTGCAGATAAAGTACTAAGTGTTGGTGACTTTAATATACACATAGATAATGAAAAAGATGCATTGGGATTGGCATTTAAAGACATTGTAAACTCAATTGGAGTTAGACAACACGTGTCAGGACCGACTCATTGTCGTAATCATACTCTAGATCTAATACTATCACATGGAATAGATGTTGATGCCGTTGAAATACTGCAACAGAGCGATGACATCTCGGATCATTATCTAGTCTCGTGTAAATTACATTTAGCCAAGGCTGCAAAGCCGACTCCGTGTTATAAATATGTTAGACCGATCACTTCTGCCACTAAAGATTGCTTTATCAATAATCTTCCTAATCAGTTTCATCATCTCAGCATCCCGGATAGCTTAGAAGAACTTGATATTGCAACAGAAACTTTTAACTCTCTCTTTTCCAGCACTTTAGACACAGTTGCTCCGCTGCGCTTAAAGAAGATTAAAGAACATAGTCCAACGCCGTGGCACAATGAGCACACTCACACACACACTCACACACACACACTCACACACACACACTCAGGCCCTTAAGAGAGCAGCCAGAAAAATGGAGCGCAACTGGAAGAAAACAAAACTAGAGGTGTTTCGGATTTCATGGAAGGAGAGCTCGATTGCTTACAGAGAGGCTTTAAAAGCTGCTAGATCTGCTTATTTTTCAACCCTATTAGAAGAAAATAAACATAATCCTAGGTATTTATTTGAAACAGTGGCTAAACTAACGAAAAAGAAAGCTTCAAGCCCAGAAGTTTCCAAGAAACACAGCAGTAATGACTTTATGAACTTCTTTACTTATAAGATCGATAATATCAGGGACAAAATTATAACTATGCAACCGTCTAATACAGTATCGCATCAGGAAGTGCATTGTAGTCTCCCTGAGGGAAAATTTGATTCATTCATTGCTATAGGAGAGGAAGAATTTTGCAAACTCGTCAAATCATCTAAATCGACAACGTGTATGTTAGACCCTATACCGACTAAGCTGCTGAAAGAGATGCTTCCAGATGTCATAGATCCTCTTCTTAATATCATTAATTCATCTTTGTCTCTAGGATACGTACCAAAAACCTTTAAGCTAGCTATGATTAAACCGCTTGTTAAAAAACAGCAACTTGATCCTACAAAACTAGTCAATTACAGGCCGATCTCTAATCTGCCATTTCTGTCAAAGATATTAGAAAAAGCAGTATCCTCACAACTGTGTTCCTTTCTTGAAAGAAATGATATCTGCGAGGATTTTCAGTCCGGATTTAGACCGTACCATAGTACCAAAACAGCTCTCGTTAGAGTCACAAATGATTTGCTCTTATCATCCGATCGTGGTTGTATCTCTCTATTAGTATTACTTATCAATCACGTTCAGTATGGCGTACCACAAGGCTCAGTACTAGGACCGCTGCTGTTCACTCTGTATATGCTACCATTAGGAGATATCATTAGGAAACATGGAATTAGCTTTCACTGTTATGCCGACGATACTCAGCTGTATATTTCTTCAAAACCTAACGAAACCTACCAATTCACAAAATTAACGGAATGCATAGCTGATATAAAAAATTGGATGACTAGTAATTTCCTACTACTAAATTCAGAAAAAACAGAGATTCTAATTATTGGACAAAAAACTTCCACACATAATAACCTAGAGTACTGTCTAACACTTGATGGCTGCTCTGTTAAGTCTTCGTCGTCGGTTAGGAACCTGGGTGTGCTCTTTGATACCAATCTTTCATTTGAAAGTCATGTGTCTAGTATCTGTAAAACCGCTTTCTTCCATCTTAAAAATATATCTAAATTACGTCATATGCTCTCAATGATTAATGCAGAACAATTAGTTCATGCGTTTATGACCTCAAGGCTAGATTATTGTAATGCTCTACTGGGTGGTTGCCCTGCACGCTTAACAAACAAACTACAGCTAGTTCAAAACGCAGCAGCTCGAGTTCTTACTAGAACCAGGAAGTATGACCATATTAGCCCTGTTCTGTCAACACTGCATTGGCTGCCTATTAAACATCGTATAAATTTTAAAATATTGCTGATCACTTACAAAGCACTAAATGGTTTAGCTCCGCAGTACTTGAGCGAGCTCTTAACGCATTATAGTCCTTCACGTCTACTGCGATCTCAAAATTCCGGCCAGTTAATAATACCTAGAATATCAGAATCGACTGCTGGCGGTAGATCCTTTTCCTATTTAGCACCAAAACTTTGGAACAGTCTTCCTAACATTGTCCGGGAAGCAGACACACTCTGTCAGTTCAAATCTAGACTAAAAACACATCTCTTCGGCCTAGCATACACATAACACATTATAGACTTCTATAACTCAATGTTAGGCTGCATAGATTAGGTCAGCCGGGACCGGGAACACTTTCCGTAAATCCTGATGTACTTGGTACATCATAAGAAGGATGGCGTCTACGCTAATATTAGTCTCTCTGTCTATCCCGAGGTTTACCGCTGTCCACCGGAACCAGGCCGTATCCAGATCTGATGAAGGACCAGCGCCAGGACACGACGACGCCGCTGACCTGAAGTGTCAACCAGTCTCTCCTCCTCTCCACTCCGACTTCAACCAACCGGAACTGGACAAATACTCTGATTCATTCTGAACTTCATACACTGTTCACTCATTGGCCAGAGGAGAACTGGCCCCCGACTGAGCCTGGGTTCTCCCAAGGTTTTTTTCTCCATTCTGTCACCTGATGGAGTTTTGGTTCCTTGCCGCTGTTGCCTTACCTTCTGGCTTGCTTAGTTGGGGACATTTAATATTCAACAATATTATAGATCTGCCTTAAAGGTGGACGATGATGAAATTGTTTTTTGTATTATTTTCATGTTATCACTGTGAAGCTGCTTTGATACAATCTGTATTGTAAAAAGCGCTATATAAATAAAGGTGACTTGACTTGACTTATTATTCAGACATATAGTAATAGTTACTTAGTGTGTTAGTAAATGCTTTATTAACATGTATTTCTACTGTAATTCATGGTTAATTCAGGTAGTTATAAAGCATTTAGTAGTGGTCAGTTAACTATTTTTGTCAGCTCATCTAAAGTGAGGACTATTTATGCCTTGTAAAGCATTTATAAAGGAGATTTAAAGGCTGTTAATATTTCTATGTTCTGTATCACTGTGTTGTGTTTGTGTCTTTTTTTCTGTTTAGAAGACTAATGAGCCTTTAAATCTCCTTTGTAAATGCTTTACAAGGCATGAATAGTCCTCAATTTACATAGTTAACTGACCACTACAAAATGCTTTATAACTACCTGCATTTATTACATTTACTTACACTTTCTAAGTGATCTTATAAATCACTGACAACTAAATAATGCTATACTTCATTTAGAAATTACAAATAGATATGCTTATAAATCAAGAATAAAGCATTTGTAGCTGTATTTATAAACTGCTTTTTAATGTATATTAATGCTTTAGAAATGATGAATTAACTGTTTACTAATGCTTAACTAATGATTAATAGCGTGCAGTTATTATATATATGTTTTTTGCAAGACTTCAGTCTTGTTTGACAATTCTTTCATGAAAATTGGCACAAAGTGGTGACCCATGACCCATCTTTTCTTGCAAAGACTGAGCCTCCTTTTATACGCTGACCAGATACCTTCACCTATTACCAATTCACCTTTTAATTTTGAACTGTTTAACTTGGATATTTTGTAGTCTTTTCACTTTTATTTTACCTCTGTCCCAACTTTTTTAGAGTGTGTTGCAGCCATCAATATCAAAATTAGTTTATATTTACAAAATACAATTAATTTGGCCAGTGACAACATTGACATTGTTTTCTTTGTACTTTTGTCAGTTAAATAAAAGTTTTAAATAATTTACAAATAACAGATTCTTTATTTTATTGTTTTACAAAATGTCCCAACTTTTCTGGAATTGGGGTAGAAATGTTTCTGTATTCTGAAGAAACATGCATAGTCACATTTTTCTCAAGAAACTGGATGGTTAGTCAGTGTTCTTTATGAAGTCATATAAAGTCATAAAGTCAAGTATTTCCCAGAAGGACAATTCAATGCTGTCCCGTATCTAGACCTTGCCTTTCATCTGTATTTATAATTAACTTTTATCACATTCATAGTTATGACCATAATCATGTGTCACATAGTTATGTCCATAATCATGTGTCAGAGTTATGCAATTTGAAAAAACAAAATCAGTTTTTGGAAAAAAGGCAAGCACTGTACATAACAAACCGGAAGGTTGGTGGTTCTATCCCCGGTTCCACCTGACCAAGTGTCGAGGTGTCCATGAGCAAGACACCTAACCCCAGCTGCTCCCGACACACACACGCACACACCTAACCCCAGCTGCTCCCAACACACACACACACACACACACACACACACACACACACACACACACACACACACCTAACCCCAGCTGCTCCCGACGAGCTGGATGAGCCTTGCATGGCTGACACCGCCGTCGGTGTGTGAATGAATGAATGTGAGGCAGTATGTAAAGCGCTTTGGTGGCCATTGGGTCTGTTAAAGCGCTATATAAATGCAGTCCATTTACCATTTACCATAACATTAATCTTAAAATGACTGGTAGCCAATGAAATGGTGATTAAAAATATATAATTGTATAATTACAATTAATATAATTGAATGTCTGAGCCGCGTTTCCACCGAAATTACTCGGAACAATTTGTCCCAGGAACTTTTTTTGCCCCAGACCGGTTGCTCTCTGCGTTTACACCGCTGTCTAAAGTACCAGGAAGATTATAAACTGCGCGACGGCTCCCCCCAGTCTGCGACGGACAGTCATCAGTTTTGATCGCCACATTTATAATAAGTATGGAGGAGATTCAGACTGTGCTGCAGTTGTTTGTGATGTATTGGTTTACTAACGAGGTAATTAACAAAACGGCAGAAAATAGATGAGCACTGATACTAAAGCGTGTTCAGAAAGCTCGTAATTCTATAAAATTAGACGATGCGGACATTGACCGTGAGACGGCTGGGACGACCCGCAGAAAATTTCCTGTTACACAAATACGCTTAATAAAGCCTGAACCTCGTCGTCGGTCCAGCTGTTTTATTTTTTATGATTAAATTCCATATTTGCAGACAGACAACTCTCACTGCATGAAGCCACGAACCGCAATAGATTTTTAATTAAAAAAGATTAAAATAGAATGCTGCATGAGTCATCCAATCAAAATGCGACCTGACCACAACCAATCAGTATGTTCAGCACACAAGTCCCACCCCCGAAAGTTCTTGAACTTTGAAAAAGTACTACCTCGCCAGCAGGGACTTTAGGAGGGGGAAATATTTACCCGGAAAATTAATATTTAATTTTCATTTAGACCCTGATCCTGCTGTGTAAACACCGAGTACCACCCCAAAGTTCCCAGTTACTGGGGAAGGTTCCTGCGGTGGAAACGCGGCTTAAGGGTGCTTTCACACCTGCCTCATTTAGTTCGGTTGAATCACACTAGAGTTTGCTTACCCCCTTGTTGCGGTTCGTTTGGGCAGCTGGGAATGCAAGAATCGCACTCGGGTGCGCACCAAAAGCGAACCAAACAAGCGTCTGGAGCGGTTTGTTTGTGGTGAGAACGTGATCCGACCTCGAACAGACCCAACTGCCAAAGAACTGCGCATTTTTGGACTAAACCAGCTGCTGTAGTCAGCCGCGCTGTGCATTATGTCACTGTTTAGCAACATTAATGCATGCGTCCTCCTGAAGTGACTCGCCGCGTGCATTGCCTAAAACATTATTTTCAAGCCGCATCCTCGCTTCATTCTCAAATAAAATGGCGTAGACAAACTATATAATAAACTATGACCAGCGATACAATCAGCCCACGCAGTCACCTCTCCATAGTAAAAAGCGGCGTGTTGTCTGTCGGATTTTCCTCCTCTTTGCTTTACTTCTGGGAGTTCTGTTGGATTTTTCCCGCACGTTAATTCTGACAATCGAAGTGCAGTTATAAAAATACGTTCAAGACCATCTGGGCAACCAGTGATGTGGATGTTGTCACGTGACTGCATTTTGGTTCGTTTCATCAGCTGATTCTACATTCTGATTCACGACTAATATGTGTTGTTATTTACTATCATGATGTTTTGTATGTGTTAGTTTTTTGTCTGCTTACCTGTGCTGCAACCAAATTGCCCAAAAGGGATCTTAATAAAAGCTTGACTTGACTTGATTCGGACCAGAGCAATCAGTATGCTGTGAAAAGGAACCAAAACGCCTGAAAAATGCTACAAAGTGTAATTTTTCTCCCTTGGTCCGGACCAAATGAACAGATGTGAAAGCACCCTTAGTTTTAGCAAGCACTCTGCCTGCTGCATTTTGAACTAGCTTGAGTTTATTTATTGAGACTGCAGGACATCCAGCTAATAAGACAATACATTTGTCAAATCTTGAGAACTAGTCTGTAAAAAGGCTGTTCTGCAAACACTGGAAATAATTTAGTCAAAGGGATCAGACCCAACACTATGGAGAGACGACAGTAAAAAGTGTCGTCCACTAACAATAACTGTATCATCTATTATCATCTATTTTTAGATTTTATCTGTTCATCTTGTTTACTCGATTGGTTGTGATTTTAACACAGTCTAATTTGTATCTTTATCTATTGTATAAAGAATTGTATTGTATTATAACAGTTTACTATTTTAGGATGCCTATTAACATCTGGCAAGGGGACTGCCGATGAAAACAAGCCTTGTGGCTAACTCGGGTACACTTACATTTGATCTGAATGTTGATTAGTGCACATTCTCCCTTTTCAAATAAACAAATAAATAAAACACATCAGTTTACTTTATTTGCACTTGTATTTACTAGTTTTTCTAGCCATTATGCAATAAAAGCTTTTTATAATTTTTTTTTTTTTTTTTTTTTTTTACTTGATCTTAACCCCCTGAGGTCGGCAAATGCGTGGGCGCGTTTTGCTCGTTTTTTTTTTACATAGCAGCAAAATAGACCTAAAATACTCCGTCAGTTTTGGTCATACAGCCTTAAGAAATATGAAAAAATAAGCTGTTAAATGTCTACTTTTTTATGTGTCCACTTACAATCGAAATAAAACATTGTGCTTTTGTAAAATAAAGAAAGTAAACAGGGAGTGCTTTATGCCTCTCCGTCTCCGTGAACTTTTTTTCTGAAGCACTTCTCTAAACTCAAACAAAACTCAGCGAATACTATTCACTCAGACATGAGCTATATATCTCTGTAATCATTTAAGTGTGTAGTTTTAAATTATCTAATTCAAAACTAAAAGAAATATTCTCTGTTTATGTAATCTATATAAAAAGAGCGAGAGATCAGCCGGTCTCATTATCGTTCTGGCACCTCATTACTCTGCTAATGTGACACGCCCATCGAGAGCGCGCGCTATTCAAACGCAGATCTGAAGCAACACATGCAAACCAGTCAACGCCCACAACAGCTGGACAACACGCTCGCTGTGAGGAATAATAATATTGTGATAATCCTGGAAATTTTACCTCAAACGTGCTGGAGTAGCCTAACAACGGACCCAGCTGCAGATCATCAGTAAGTGCTTTGTTCTAATCGCGATATGAAATGGTGTCTGTAAACCGCAAAAGACTGTTTAAATTTGAATCGCGTTTCTGTGTTTGAATGAATGAACGGCACAGACGCATGTTGTTGTTTAGCTACTACAGCTCGCGCGTGTCTGTGTGTGAATGAAATATCTATTGCCTACTGAGATGAGTAAAAATCGACTGAATACGTTGAAATAAAATGTCTTTGGATAAGCAACATATTAAACTGCAAATTAACATTTATGCCCTAATATATATTAGCCTATAAAAGACAATATGTTACAGACTAAATATGAAAGACAACATTTCGTTTTGGATAGATTATAAAGTTTTTACTGCCACATCAAAACCTAATTTACAATGTGCAAACAAAATCTTAAAATATCAATATAAGCCATGTCTTTAAATTATTTTTGTGTTTTATTAGTGACAAATTTGGGGAGAGGATAGCCTACATCCAAAACTTTCTGAAAATACGAATGAGAATTAACTGCACAATTACTAGAAATGTTTACCTTGGATATTATACAATTTGCAAGCATACACAGTTTGTGGAAAAATACACTTTTTTCAAGATGTTTCCAACTCTGAACCAATTCTGTAGTTATATATATATATATATATATATATATATATATGTATGTGTGTGTGTGTGTGTGTGTGTATATATATGTGTGTGTGTATGTATATATATATATATATATATATATATATATATATATATATATATATATATATATTGTTACGGCTGACTCAAGGCCATAACAATAGACAGGAGACAATGCCACAAGTAAACGGTGCAAACATACATTTATTGTATAACTAACACAAAAGTTACCAACAGAACCAACAATTGAGTGTGACTGTCAATGTCAGTAGTGTAAGGCGAGTGCAGGGGTGTATTGTGTGTGTGTGTGTGTGCAAGTGTTGAGTGTAAACATAAAAGACATAAATACAAATAACTTAATAAGCGTCCATGTGAAATCCTGGCGTCCCGAGCGAGGGCAACCCGGAATCCGAACAAGCCAACAGAGCCACGCTCGAGCCTCTAGCCACCAGACCAGAGCAGGTAGAGAGAGCAATACAGCAGAGAAGCTCCTATTTAACAGTGACTTCCCAGGTGTCACCAATTAGGCCTGACTTCCCAGGTGTCACCAATTAGGCCTGAAAGAGAGAAGGAGGGGCAGGAGAGAGAACAGAAACAGGCCAAGGGCCGTAACACACCCCCCTAACAAAACAGGGACCCCTAAGGGTACCCTTGAGCTACAGGTTTCCCACGAGACTAAGCTTATCAAATTTTGAGGCATATCTTACCTAACACCCTGGAGACCGGGACAGCGTGTCCGCCACCACATTGTCCCGCCCCTTGATATGTCGAATATCCAAAGCGTAGGACTGGAGATAGAGAGCCCAGCGCATCAGCCGTTGGTTAGGAGTCTGTAGAGTGCTAAGGAAAGTTAGAGGATTATGGTCGGAGAAAACTACAACCGGTCCAGAGCCCAGATAGACACTAAAATGCTGTAATGCCCAAATAAGCGCAAGCATTTCTTTTTCGATGACCGAGTAGTTTAGCTGATGGCGATTAAACTTCTTGGAAAAGAAACACACAGGCTTATTAACCCCACCATCATCCTCTTGCAGCAACACTGCGCCAGCCCCAACCATGCTGGCATCCACCTCCAGATGAAACTCACGATCCCACAGAGGAGCAACTAGAACCGGAGCATTTGAAATTAGAGCTTTAACCCTCTCGAAGGACTGCTGGCATACCGGAGACCACACATACTTTACCTTCCCTTTCAGAAGATCAGTTAGAGGTGCGACCAGTGTAGAGAAATTCCTGCAAAAACACCTATAGTAGCCCACCATACCGAGAAATCTCATGAGTTCCTTCTTTGTCGTTGGTGATGGAAAGTCATCAATTGCACACACTTTAGCACGCACTGGTCTCACCGAGCCCTGGCCAACAACACGACCCAAGTAGACCACCGTGGCCTTAGCAAAGTCACACTTTGCCAAATTGACTGTTAAACTAGCATGAGCTAGACGCACAAACAAAGCTTTAACCCGGTCCAGATGCTGTTCCCAGTTGTCAGCATACACCACCACATCATCCAAATAGACTGCGCATCCTTCCAGGTCACGCACCACCAAGTTCATCAGGCGCTGGAAAGTTGCGGGCGCATTCCTTAAACCAAAAGGCATAACATTGTATGAGTACAGCCCACCTGGTGTGATAAAAGAAGCAATCTCCCTTGCTCTGTCTGTCAGTGGTACCTGCCAGTAACCTTTAAGTAAATCCAGCTTAGTCACAAACTTCGCCCCCCCCACTTGATCAACACAATCCTCCATGCGAGGAAGAGGGAAGGAGTCAGGCTTGGTGACTGCATTTACCTTACGAAAATCCGTACAGAACCGAGATGTATTGTCTGGCTTCGGAACCAAAAGACAGGGTGACGCCCAACTAGAGTCAGAGGGACCTGCTATCTTATTATGAACCATGTACTTAATCTCAGCGTCCAGGTTCTTACGCTTCTCTGGGTTGACACGATAGAATCTTTGCCTAATTGGCTTCACATCTCCCACGTCTATATCATGTTTTAGTAAAGTTGTACGTGATGGCGTGTCCCCAAATAGGCAAGGAAAACTTCTAATCAGCTTAATTAGCTGTGCCCGCTGACATAACTCTAGATGACCCAACACGCTTTCCAATTTGTCTAAAGCTTCCCTATTTTTCAGCCGACCAGACACCATAACATCATCAGGCCCTGTCATATCCTCCATGTCTACCACAACTGATGACGACGACATAGCCAAACAGACAGGATGAGCTTTAGACACCTTTACCTCCCCCTCACTCCCAAGCGGTTCACGGGAAACATAAGGCTTCAAAAGATTAACATGGCTGAGCCTGGCCTTTGTTCTACGAGCTGGAGTAGAAATTAAATAGTTTTGATCAGAAAGCTTCTTTAACACAGAAAATGGTCCAGAAAATTTTGCTTGCCACGGAGAAGTAACTATAGGTAAAAGCGCTAAAACCTGGTCACCTGGGAGGAACTCTCTGTGCTCAGTCTGACAGTCATAACGTTTCTTCATCTTAGCTTGTGCGCTGGTTAAATTGTTCCTGGCCACTTCCTGAGACATATAGAGCCTGTACCTGAACCCATTTACAAAGTCAAGAAGGTTACTTGGAGGCTGAGCCTCCTTCCAGTTGTCCTGCAACAGAGCCAGAGGACCCCGCACCTTATGACCAAAGACCAGATCATTAGGGCTAAACCCTGTACTTTCCTGTATTACCTCTCTAGCAGCCAACAACATCCACGGTAAAGCCTCCTCCCAATCACCCTGCAACTGAACACACAATGAGCGCAGCATGGACTTAAGTGTTTGGTGAAACCGCTCCAAAACACCTTGGCTCTGAGCATGATAGGCAGATGAAAAATTATGAACAATGTTCAACTGTTCCAGCACTTGAGCAAATAATTTTGAACAAAAATTTGACCCTTGATCGGACTGAATGACCCGTGGAACTCCAAAAATAGAAATAAACTGGGATAATGCACGAACCACAGACTTAGCCGTTATACTACGCAGTGGGTAGGCTGCAGGATACCTAGTACTTTGACACATCACTGTCAACAAATATTTGGCACCTGATTTTGACGGAGGTAATGGGCCAACACAGTCAATAAGAAGATGTTCAAATGGCTGACTTATAGCGGGTATTGGACAAAGTGGAACGGGCCTCAAAACCTGGTTAGGCTTACTTGTCAATTGACAGGTGTGACATGACTTACTGTATGCCGACACATCCTTTTTCAAACAAGGCCAAAAAAAAATACCGCAAAACCCGGTCATACGTCTTCTTGACCCCCATGTGTCCGGACTGGTCATGAGAAATCTGCAACACAACATTGCGATACTTTAAAGGAACAACCACTTGGTAAATCGGATCACCAACAAAACCCTCAAACTGAGGCGTCCATTTTCTCATTAAGACATTATTGTGCAAAAAATAACAATGAGAACGATTTCTGACCTCTGCAGGAGAACAAACCTCACCCATACAAGACTTCAAAGTGCTATCAGCTTCCTGCTCCTGCATCAGCTCATCATGAGAAATAGACCAGGGAACAACAGGTAACAATAGGTGAGAGCTGGAGGCTACACTCTCAGAGTGATCACGGTCCAACCGCATTGAGCGAGTTACTGCACAGGCACTGAACACATCAGGAAAGTGTACCTCACTCTCATCAGGCTTATTGCACACCAGTGGAGTCACCGTCACCTTGGCAGGCGGAGATACATCAGCCCATACTTTACCACCGGCTATGTCATTACCCAGGATCATAGCAACGCCATCCACAGGTAATGCTGGACGGACACCAACAGACACCTCACCCTGGAAGAGATCACAGTGCAGCATCATTTTGTGTTGTGGCACATTCAAAACATTTAAACCCATTCCCACTACCGGAATGCTTGAGCCCACAAAGGTGTCACTTGAAAATGGCAAAGTTGCAGCTACAATAAACGAGTCAAAAGCACCAGTGTCACGCAAAATTTTTATGCACACCTGCTCTTTGCTTCCTATTAACGAAACAAAACCTTTTGTAATAAAAGGCAAGTAAGATTTCAACTCCGGATTGATTTCTTCAGTGATTCCAGCTAACTTCTGGCCAGTGACAGACGCCGCACACATCGCCGGATTAGCCCTAGGAAAAGCTTGCTTTGAACGAGACTTAAGAGCATAACAATCATTTTTCCAATGTCCTCGCTTATGACAGTAATTACAGATTTTTTCTGAGTCCCCTGCAACACGGCCACTCTTATCCTCAAACGGCTTATTTGCCCTTGTTTCATAAGGACCAGCACCACTTCTTGAAGCATGAATCAGGAAATAATCGTCAGCCAGCGCAGCAGCTTCCGCAACACACTTGACTCCGCGCTCACTAATATAAGTGGCAATGCACTCCGGCACAGAGTTTTTAAACTGCTCCAAAATAACTAATTCACGGAGGCTTTCAAAAGAGTCAACCCCGGCCGCTGAGCACCAGTAGTCAAAATGCATAGCCAAATCCCGCATGAACTCTAAATGTGATCTGTCTCCCCGTCTCCAACCTCGAAAACGCAGTCGGTACGCCTCTGGCACAAGTTCATAAGTTTTTAGAACAGCAGTTTTTACCACAGAGTACTTACCATAATCAGCGCTACTTAAAGCTGAAAATGCCTGTTGTGCTTTTCCTGTTAACACACACTGTAACATTAACATACGCGTAGAATCAGACCAACCTCGAGCCTCTGCCAGGCGCTCAAACAAGGAAAAAAATGTCTCTGGATCCTCCTCATTAAACCTGGGAACCAATCTCAAATCACTCAAGTCATCTTGCTTCACGCTTACCCGGTCAGCCTGAAGTGCCTCGTCCTCCAGCTTACCTTCTCTGATCAGCGCCAGTCTTTGTCTCTCCACATCTAACTTTTCTCTCTCCAAATCCTGCCTCATTCTTTCCACCGCCTGCTCTTTCTCCTGCTCAGCTCTAATACGTAACAAAAGCAACTCTTTCTGCTGCTCAAAAGATAAACCAACTGGGCTTACCCTTCCCGACAGAGACGAATCAACCAAAGTGTCAACTTTACCCGGCATCAAGACACCATTTTCCAACAATTTCACTTTCAAATTACATTTAACATAATCCTTTGTCTTCCGGCCATCCCCTATATCAACCTTATAATATTCTGCAATCCTGATCAATTGTTTCTTAGTACAAATATCTAATCCACATTCATGCGGGGATTCAATAAAATCTTCCACCACTTCATCCATGGCTAACAAATTCACCAATAGAGACAAGAAGCTTAAGTGACAAATTTACCAGTACACACAAGCTTTCAACCACAGCCGAAGGATAGCGTTTTCCCGCTATCTACCTATCCCAAAAGCTAACTTACTGGACCCTAGTCTTCGTGAGGCGTAGCGGTGGGTTCTTATGCATTTACAACCCAATGGCCCAATAAAGACGACCAGCAAGCTGGCAACCCCTTTGAAACCATGGAAATGCTCCCGAGCCGACGTAGGGAGAGGGGGAAAAAATGGGAAGCTCTAACCGCCGTACCTCCACACTAAAACAATTATGCAGCGAACCCCCTATTGGGAAACGCTGCTACACCTACAAGGAAAAACGCCAGCCCAAACTTACAAGTGCACAATAGCAAATTGTCACTTACCATCACGTCTCCACAAACAGCAACTACTGCCAAACACACCAAGCAGTCCCACTCGACTCGAGTACGCCAGCAAACAAATTACAACTAATCAAAACTAATCAAATCCAGGCACGTCTCCCAGAGCGCAACTACTATAAGGTCAATGACGTCACGGAATCTCCCCGTTAACCGCCAATCAAGACGCATAGAAAACCACCATTCAAAAGACGAGCTACACTCTGTCTCACGGGTCTCTCAAGCGCTCAAACAAATTACTAAATCAAATTACAACGCGCACCACACAAAATTAAATGACTAGCAACCAAACACGCAAAATCCCGGACGAGCCCCCACTTTGTTACGGCTGACTCAAGGCCATAACAATAGACAGGAGACAATGCCACAAGTAAACGGTGCAAACATACATTTATTGTATAACTAACACAAAAGTTACCAACAGAACCAACAATTGAGTGTGACTGTCAATGTCAGTAGTGTAAGGCGAGTGCAGGGGTGTATTGTGAGTGTGTGTGTGTGCAAGTGTTGAGTGTAAACATAAAAGACATAAATACAAATAACTTAATAAGCGTCCATGTGAAATCCTGGCGTCCCGAGCGAGGGCAACCCGGAATCCGAACAAGCCAACAGAGCCACGCTCGAGCCTCTAGCCACCAGACCAGAGCAGGTAGAGAGAGCAATACAGCAGAGAAGCTCCTATTTAACAGTGACTTCCCAGGTGTCACCAATTAGGCCTGACTTCCCAGGTGTCACCAATTAGGCCTGAAAGAGAGAAGGAGGGGCAGGAGAGAGAACAGAAACAGGCCAAGGGCCGTAACAATATATATATATATATAGGCTATATATATATATATATATATATATATATATATATATATATATATATAGCCTATATATATATATATATATATATATATATATATATATATGTGTGTGTGTATGTGTGTTTGTGTGTGTTGTCTTTGCATCTTGTGGCTCAGTGACACCTATGAATTGCTCATTAGTATGCAGCATTAGCAGGTCTTTGTCTTCAGGTGTGAATGAGGACATTATTCATGACCTTGTTGGATCATTCACGCCCACCTGCATATTGCCTTTCCAAACAAAAAGTGTCTTACAAAATTTAAATCAATCTATTGTTTAATGTGAACGATTAGCCCGGATGATTTTCAGATCATTTTAAAGTAAACACTTTAGCCGACAGCACCCATTAGTCAAAAGTATTGTGGGAATATGTGAAGTTTGTCGTTTGTGGTCTTATATCAGAACATTTAAGTTTTAGTTTTTTGAATAACCATGCATAAATAATATTCTCTCAAAAATGCAAACATGTACATGCATGTTGCTCACATATTATGATAGACATGTTCGTGCTAAATAGAGTGTAATTACACCTTTGCCATTAATATGTTTATAAGCAACTGAAAAAAATACAAATATCAGGTCATGTCAAAACATCTCAAGGACTCCAAAAACACCTTAGACTCCAGAGGGTTAAATGCCTTGGTTATAAATATTGAATCATTAAATCAGTTAATCCTTGTCCAAAGAGCACCTTTGGACTCATGTCTCACCATAGACAAAGGAATATTTTTTTAAAAGGAAGCAAAATAAATTATGTCGTGAGCTAAGGGGAAGTAATATGAAAAAGGTACTAACATCAGTTAAATGAACTGTTGTACTTGTCAATCATTAGCTAACTCTTATGTTTACTCCTCCTTTAACTAGCTAAATAAATATTGTGCAGACTCAGTCTCATGTAAACATTTTCAACAAGACAAGACTCTACATGATTATCCAGGTAAGTCCGAATATTTCACCTGCTTTTTTATTTTCACACTGTAAAAAATTATATTCTACCTCAGTATTTTTGTCTTGTTTTCCAGTACAAATATATACACAATTCTCAAATTAAGATACATTTACTTGAGAAGCAAAATTACTTAAGAAGTCATGATTTCTGAAAAATTTACTAAAATTATTTTAAAACAAGTGTGTGCTTTAACAAGAAAACAAAATCTGCCCATGGGGTCAGAAAAATAACTTAATTCAAAGGGAAAATAAGAATATTTATCTGCCGTTGGTTACTGAGCTTATCTGGTCTAAAGTAATGAGGTTACTTTACAAAGATAAATTAAGAATGATGTTTACTTAATTATTCAGTAAAACGATATGTTATTGCGAATATTACTGTTACGTGTCCAATTCGCTGACTTTAGCTCGCTTTCTTTGCATGAAGAACAACATAGTGAAGAAACGCGTTTGTCCGTTTAGGGCCACTGTAGAAACATGTCGATATAAGGGGACCTGTGGTGTGTGTTTGTAGATAGAAATGGCTCATTCTAAGGTAATAAAAACGGTTCATTAAGTAAGATCTTTATACACCACTGAAAACATAGTTTATGTATATGATATTTTATTTCTGTCAACAGATCCTCCTAAATATTACACAACAGTGAGGATTTCTTTAAGACTGCAAGGGGAGCTCGGCTTCCGCTATAATGTCAAAAAATTAATGGTCAAATATGTACTATTGTGTTAACATTTTATTGACTAAAAATGCGTTAGAACACGTTCATCTCGAAGACGAGTTCGTTCAGAATCAGCTACATATAGCAGGACGGCTGACTCGATCTCCTTCTCATACATTCCTGTAGCGTCACAGTGCATTTCCCTGTTGAAGCCTGGCGTCCATTGACTTCAATGGGGCTGCTTTGAACAGTTTTTTTTTAGTGCTTCGAAACTAGACGGTCATTGGATAAATGCTGCGATTATGTCCCGCCCACGGACGCTCAGAGTCTATGGGGGTGAATGGAGGAGTGGGCTGGACTCCGGACTTCTGTGTGATGATTGGAGGGTCTGTCAAAAGACTGTACTCCTTTTGATTGACAGCGATTTTGTACTATAAAAAGTCGCTGAAGCTGTTCGAGCTCAGTCCCATCGCGGATTTTACAAGTGTAGTCGAACGACAAACTGCTGCAACCTATTTTTTGGTATTTGCTTGGCGAAATTACTAGCCAATTTTAATCATACATTTCACACAATTATACACCAACATTCCTTGTTTCAGTTTAACAAAAAAGCATGGTAAGTTTTGTGATTACTGTCCTTTACTATACACAGTGCTTTTACAACATTATTGGTAGTTTGGTAAAGCTTTAGATTACAGCCCGGAAAGTACTGCGAAATTAAAGCGATTTTACAGTGTAACTTTCTGTAATTAAAGTGTACCTATAAAGTACTTGCATCTAAGTATAAGGGAACAATACGTAAAGTTTGGGGAATAAAGGGGTAACAACCTAGCCTGGTAATACCAAACTCTGCTACTTCGCTTTGCTTCATAGACAGAGTCTGGCATGGCATCATTGAAAAGTGTTTTCTTTATTGCTGGGGGGGGGGGGATGCGCTCGTCTGAAGTATAAAATCATTGGTTACCCGTAAGCCAATCACATAACGTTTGGTTATGCGCCAGCTCAGCAGCATCGAACTGCCACTGTAAACACATTATAAATAATGCGAAAACGAAACCATCGAGAGAAATACCGGAGTGAACATGGCTGTCAACGACTTTTGTAGATTATTTGATGTAAATCTACGCATCCACGGCACAATCGGGGCCTCTAAACTATTATTTGACAGTAAAGAGAAACAGGAAAATATTTGCAGCCAACTGTCAAAGTTAGGATTAGTTATGTCAAACACAGCTCTTTGTTCATTTCGAGTCTGTCCGAAATGCTGCAACTTAATTGCAAGATTACAGCATGACATGGCAATATTTACGAACTGTAAAAAAAAGGAGACCTAGACCCAGTTCGAGATCAACCGATAAAAGAGACCTAGATATCACATATCGACATCACCTCCATTCAAAATGTTTACCAAACACTCTTCTTGTTCGTCCTTCAGTTTGGAAATGCCGGGAATATTCTCCACAACAGAGTGAATTTCATCCCTTGTCTCCCCGCGGTCGTTTTTGATTTCCCCAATCTCAAACTCGGCGCTTAGCGTCTACGTCACGGCTCTCAGCCCGCCCTCTGTTCGTTGATTGGCCGGCTGTTTTCAGGCCGGAGGAAAACTGAGAGACATGTCGATGTACAGAAGCGAAATGAAATTGAGCGGAAGTACAAAGTCTGACTTAGTCAGGCTAGTAACAACCAGGAGAATTAAAAAAATATTTATACTGTAAGTATTATAGAACTAAGGGGTACTTATTCTACTATTATGATAAAAATATTTAGCATTTGGGAGCAATTTAGCAAGAACATACACTGCATACCTTTTTGTAATAATGGTGCACCAATACATACTGTATAGGCTTTTTAAAAATTACAGGGTACATATCTACGCATTTATACAGTGATCTTCTTAACAAAAGTGCACTTTTGCTTAAACATTGGGGAAAGATACTCTTGTTTCATGTAGTGGTGCTTATTACCCTCTTGTTCTATGTAGTTAAAGGGTAAGTACAATAAAAATACATACACACAATCTAATATGACTGACTCGGATACCTTTATTTGAAAAACAACTTAATTAAAAACACTTAAGCGCGTCCGTCGCAGGAGGGTGTGGAGGAACTTGACAGGGTTCGGTTTAAGAGGGAACTCTACTGGAGCAAGAATTGCGCATGTATCCAGTTCATAGGAGGGGAATGGCGCAGCAAGCCAAACCGGGCTAAAGTGCAACTGGCGTCATGAGAAGGGAGCCCAGCAGAAGCAGCGGTTCGATATAGGTGTCGCCCAGCCCCCAACTCTAGAATATCTCTCAGTGAAGCACTCCGTGTCAACGCCTAGGCGGGAGCACACACTCACTTTAGAGGAGCTCACCACGTAAGTGGACATGTGCATCTCAGGTTTTTCACCAAGATGAAGGCAGCCACCTTTATCAGTGGGCCAACGTCGCTTGGAAACAGCCTTCCCTTTCTGCTGATTTCCTTAACAAAATTTTGGGGTGATCATTCTTTTTCATGTGTTGGCTCCGAAACTCTGGAATAGTCTGCCTTTGCATATTAGAACTGCCTCCACAGTGGTATCTTTTAAATCTCTTTTAAAAACTCATCTTTTTTCTCTGGCTTTTTTGTCTATCTGCTGATATGTTGGTAGCTTGTTTGCTTTGTGAGAGTTGTTTGATATATGTATTACACTGTATAAATGTTTTGTACATTCGCTCGTTGCATGTTTCTACAAATTGTACAGCAAATTGGTCAACTACCTGTTGTTTTTAATTGTGCTTTATAAATAAATTACCTTACCTTACCTTAACAGACAAGAGCTGGTCTGAGGTCCTAAGGCTTGATTCTGTGCACGTATAACTGCAATAAAGCGGAACGACAGAGAAAGCCAGGGCTGGCTCTGCTTCCTCCTCTGGGGCAGCGCTTGCAGGCTCACCACCTGGTCCCACCTTTAGGGAGAGGTAGGAACCTTGGGCACACATTTAGGCCGGGGTCTCAACTCGTGAGAGTTAGCCGGCCCGAATTCCAGGCACAACTCGTTGACCGAAAGCGAGCAAGTCCCTACCCTGTAGTAGAGACCATGCGAGCAGGAGAACTATTTCTTTAAAAACAGAATTTTTAACTCACTGCCTGCAGTGGTTCAGGGACGCACTCTGCAGTGCAGTGCAGTAGCACTGGAGATAAGGCCCAAAAGGATAAAGAGGGGCGCAGGGCATTTACCTTGCTCCTTCAAGAACCTGACAATCAGGACGTGCTTCCCAGCTACTGCATCATGATGTGCGTCAAAGAAAAAATAGAGGCAACATCATTTTGAGGTTGGAGGACACAGCCCTCAATCCAGCCCATCTTGCAGGAAAGAAAGCACTGAAATGACCGAACGCTTTCAGGATCTTCTCACAGAGAGAAAACTCACCCAACAAATAGGTTTCACTTCTATTTGGCGTAATCAACACTTCCTCTTAGGGGGTGCTCTCGCAGAAGTGATGGTGACTACCACATATTTCCTGCAGTAACCACCTGAACCTCTGCATCCATTTTTAGGACAGGCCTGGAGTCTCTCCAGGGGTCTGAATGCGGGTGCCATCATGCCCCGTCCCTAAGAATGTATTCAGGGGAAAGTCAGGAAGGGCTGTCGAGGGGAACTAGGTCTGATTGGGCCAAAAAGGAGCAACTATCAAGTCCTGCTCCACTCCTGATCTAGCACAGTACGTGCAAGCGACATGCGTGCACAAGACAGGAGCACTGCTCAACACCAGGTGTAAAGAAAATCACAGAGTTTCAGGAGCATCTCTGCAACAACACCTGAGTGTGATGAAAATCACTGAACTTGTGCGGACGCCAAGCGATAATGAATCGCATAGCCGCTTTTTAGAAGGCTCACTGGGGATTACGCATTTCTGCGGGGCCCTAGGGCCAGCTGAGAGCCAATGTCTGTCCATGGGTTGTCCACTCGGACATAATTTTTTAACACCACTGGCAGAGGAACGAATCTGGAGAGGCAAACAGATGTAACTGTGCGGCCCCGAAGTGGTCCCTGCCCAGCTGGACGCCTGGGGAAGGAGTCTCCACTCTCCCTGGCCATAGGCTATCGTGAGGCTCGTTGGCGGCACTATTGAGCAGGCCGGAAGAAAATAGCATAATGAAGCAACCTCAGAAGCTTCTGACTCCAAGGAGGAGGTGACGAGCGAGTTGTGACATGCGAGGGAAGCTTAGCGCAACGGTCGCAATGTTGTCTTTTTAGGCCAGTACCAGCTCGCTGAGGAGCGGTGGGTCAAAGCGAGGTGAACTGCAACAACTCGAGGCAATGGATGCCAATGGATGCCTCGTTCTAGGAGCAGTTGGCCTGGAGAAACGGAAGGTCTGATCACGGGCTGAGGGTTTGGCGGCAGGCCGGGGTGATCTGTTGTCACATAGGGCGTGCCGCTCTGCCACGGTCACCTCGGGACTCGGCCTAAGCCAGCGCTGAAACGGTCTTCATATGGAGGAAGCCATGCGGCTTGGGGGCGGGGCATTCTGAGATGCCTCTCTGTGTAGTAACTTGGACGGAGGTTTTCGAGAAAGGGCCCATCTCAAGTGGCACAGGGCCAAGATGGTCACGACCCACCTCATACTAGGTACATGAAGAACAAGTTCTTTTTAAAAACTGGCCTTCATATCGGCTGGAGGGAGCGACTATATTGTGTCCTTCGCCAGTAGGACAGCGACATGCACGCACAAGACAGGAAGACAGGGCCCCTCAGCCCCCTCTTGGTCGCCAGCAGGCAGCTTGGTGCGGAACAGACCCACACAAAACCTGGGTGGCCGTCCAACTTCAACGTTTCCGCTGTCGCTTACCACCTGGCTTGGCAGCACCTGGAACGGGCTGGGCAGCCCTCCTGCGGCCGGCTCCACGTCAAGACCTAGGTGGAGGCTGCTGCGATGGTCCGACGGGAGCGGAGGCGGCGATGGTCATGGACATGCACGGAGACTACCCTCGTGCATGTCCATGAGTGTCTTGGCCTGATAGACCTGCAACAACGCCATGGCACGCAAAGAGGAGGCGGCTTGCCCACAAGCTCTGACCGTCAAACCTGACGCGAGCTCACAGGCCTGTGAGGGGAGACAAGGATCCCCCAGATGCAGCGGCCGTTGGACACAAGTGCACTTGTTGTCGCAACAGACCGCTCCTCTGGAGAGATAGCCTCATAACCCCTCACCACTCCTCCTTCAAGGGTAGCGAGGGGGGAAGAACCACTCAGGCAGTTTTCAGCAGTAAAAGGTGCCATCCACGACCTCGTAAGCTCTGCATGCACTTCGGGAAAGAAGGTCACTGGGGCGGTGGGCTGAGAACCAGCACGGCCCGCCCCGAGATACCAATCATCCAACCGAGACTGAGCGGGACACGGTGGAGGGTTCCACTCAGCCTCGGCGGCCCAAATCAGCATAGCTGATAGTTCTGGATCCGGCTCGAGCAACGTTACACTCCCAGAGGGAAATAACGCAGTCGAGTCATCATCTCCAGAGGCCATCTACAGTCAAATGTGCAATGTTTTACATTTGATTATTTTATTAAATTTCTGTACCTGAAAACTAATGTTAGACCTACCTGAAAAGCATAGTTTATTTTATTAGTAGGCTATCTTTGCTCTATTGTATTTATTTTTGCTTTTGCTTGTGGTTAGATTATTTGTTCTTATTTTCTTTATTTTTTTCCCCTGAACACAGCACATACCGAATCATACCGAAACCGTGAACCTAAAACCGTGATACAAACTGAACCATGAGCTATTTGAAACGTTGCAGCCCTAGTACAGTGTCACAGTCGGATGATGATTCAGAGTGAGAGGTTTTTGTGGCGAAAAAGGCCAAACCCACAATTTTCGGGAAGACTGTCTGCGAGAATTCAGCTGGTTGAGGTAGTATTGTAAGGAGACTAACTCCATGAACTGCGAATGTGTCAGTCGCTACCCCATAACTGCTGGGAACACAAAGTTTGCCGACAGTGCAGGCACTTCACAGTTTAAACACAATACTCTATTTAAACACAATCTTAGCTTTAAGCATAGAGTAGGCGGTGACATGTTAATAAATCAACTGCCGGTTGCTTTTAGAAGACAAGAGGCTGTAACGTTAAATCAGAGCGCAAAGGCATTGTAATTTCTGCATCTATTATCAAAGTATTTATTATTAATACACTGGAAATCAGTAGAAATGTGAATATTTGGTTAGTATTTTGATTGACGGTGTGTGCTCCTAAATTTTCTGGTTGTGCCCCTAAAATTTTCAGTTGGGGGCCACTGTGCTCCTAGTGAAAAAAGTTAGTCTGGAGCCCTGGGTTCTGCCCTTATCCAGTAGCTCTTGCAGGAAGGAGAGAACCTCCGTCACCCCATAGTCTGGGGGTGATATACCACGAGCTGTGCACCAGCTAGAGAACACAGACCATTTTGAGGAATAGAGCCGTCTAGTAGACGGGGCCCTAGCCTGCGTGATCGTGTTTAACACTCCCACCGGGAGGTTAGCGGGTACCCGTTGATGGCCCACGCATGTAGGGCCCAAAGCTCTGGGTGAGGATGCCAGATCGAGCCCTTGGCCTGAGAGAGGAGGTCCCTCCTCACTGGTATCGGCCATGGGGCAGTGCTTGTCAGCTGCACCAGAACTGGGAACCAGGCCTGGTTCTTCCAGAACGGAGCCACAAGAAGCACTGAGCATCCGTTCTCCCTGATTCACTCTAATACCTGAGGCTGGAGCGTGACCGGGGGAAAAGCATAGAGCGGGCAGCGGGGCCAGAGGTTGGCCAGCGCATCCCTGCTCTTGGAGAAAAACTCCGGACAGTGAGCGTTTTCTTGAGACGCAAACAGGTCTACCTTCGCTCTGCCGAATATCTTCTACAGCAGTTGGACTGTCTGCGGGTGTAGAGACCATTATCCTGCCGGAACATTGTTTCTGTCCCACATTCAGGTGGCCTGGCACGTGTGTGTTGAGCCCAGACCATGAGGCGCTCCGTCAGCCTGTAAAGGTTTCGGGACCTGATACCTCCTTGGCGATTTATATAGGCCACCACCGACATGTTGTCTGAACGGACCAAGACGTGGTGTCCTTTTATCTGGGGACAAAAGCGCCTCAGCGCGTTGTCGACTGCCATCATCTCCAGGCAGTTTATCTGTAGAAGCTTTTCCCGTTCTGACCACTGGCTGAAGAACGGTCTGCCCTCGAGCAGCGCTCCCCATCCCGAGGGGGAGACGTCCGTAGACACCACCTTCACACTCGAGGAAGTTCCCGGGCTTACACCTGACCGGTACCAATCGGTTGCTCTCCAAGATTTCAGAGCTGAGACGCATTTCGACCTTGAAGCGAAAAAGACCTTAGGTCCACACTCGACGTTGTACTCACTCTTTTAGCCAGAACTGCAGTGTGCGCATGCGAAGCAGACCCGACTGGAGTACTGACGATGCTGAGGCCATGCATTTTCTGAAACTTTCTGAGCGGGACTATAGTGCCGCGGCGGAAGGTTTTCGTCATGCGCTGAATATTCAGTCTGCGCTGTGGCGATAGTTGTGCTGTCATAGACAGCGAGTCCAGTTCTGTGCCCAGAAAATATATTCTCTGACTGGGAGACAGTGAACTCTTCGCCCAATTGACTTTGAGACCTAAATTCTCGAGATGTTCGAGTAATATGGTCCTGTTTTCTATGAGCTTTGAGTGTGATCGAGCTAGAATCAGCCAAGTAGTTCAAAACTCGCATGCCCCGAAGTTTCAGGGGTGCAAGCGCCGCGTCCATGCACATTGCGAATGGCAGAACTGTGTATTGATATGCCTGGCCCTCGAAGGCGAATCTCAAAAATCGCCTGTGACGTGACGCTATTTGTACGAGAGCTTCGCTGAAGAGATGAAAATCAGAGTCTATCAGCCTGTCGAGCTATATTTATAGGCCCAAGCCACGCCTGTTTCGGCGGGACGTGACGTAGTGTGCGCGAAGAGGCCTCTCTCGATAGGCTGCTGCAGGGCAGCCAATAGACGCGCGAGACGTCTTGCCTATGTCTGCATGCTGCCGCAACGCGTTTTACATTATTTCAAAATTAAGGATAATTTTTAGCTTCAGTATCTCGTGGAAAAGAGATTTTCTCCTAGCGCAAGATATTACGCAGTACGAGAGACCTCTCGTAAGAGAACATGTAAATAGTGGTTGCCTTCTTTTCCTCTCTGTTGAGAGTGAACTTGGATTTTTATTCGGCCCATCTGCTGCTTTTGTACAGATCAATGCGAAAACCAGACCGAATTTTCACACAGCAAACACGCAGTATTGTAAAATTGAGCTGTCTGATGGAAAAGCAGCTAATATACACTCTAAAAATCGAAACAATTTGGATAATAAGGTATCTATAATTATTCTAAGAGTATAGAATTATCTAAGTGCCCACGATAACAGTACCATGCACGACACGGATACCATCTTTACACTGGCAAAGCGTTCTCAAAGCGCTGGCGAATGGCAATATTTTGAAAAAATCTTTTTTTTAAATGGATCACTTACCCTTATCTTGCTCACTTTTTTTCCTATTTTCCTCTTCCCTGCACCAGATTGATAGTGTAGCCGCCTCTTTATTTTCCAACATTAACGCACACGACTGGCACAAGCAACTTTTTCAAACTTATTATTACCTTATGTCTAAACGCCTGGTATGTGGCCGCATACAAACGCTTATATCACTTATTTGGTAGGGTCGGCACTGCCTACACCTGTGGTGGTTTTGTAATTGTTACCATTCGTTGCCCATCATCCGTTATGTCCACCACTTAATCAAACCACTCTTCTTTTAAAACATGATGACGTTTTATTTCACATGTCTTTGCATTTCGCGTTGTGTTGTATTGAGCTACTTGGTCCGCAAACATGACTGATTTGGCTCACTGCCACTCACAACATTCTCTTTCTATGAAACCTGTCAACTTAATTCACCCGTTCTTACTCTATAGCGACACTAACACTATTGCGGTTGACCAGAGCACTCCATTTCTCATTTAACCCTCTGGGGACCAAGGTGTTTTTGGGGCCCTTGGGATGTTTTGAAATGCCCTGACATTTGTGCTTTTTTCAGTTATTTATAAACATGTTAATGGCAAAGGTGTAAATTCACTCTATATAGCACAAACGGGGCTACCATAATATGTGAGCAACATGTATGTACATGTTTGTATTTTTAAGAGAATAATGTTTATGCGTGGTTATTGAAAAAAATTAAAATGAAAGTTGCTGAAATAGACCACAAAATAGTGATGGGCAATCCGGCTCTTTTTCGTGAGCCGGCTCATTTGACTCAGCTCACTGAAATGAGCCGGCTCTTTTGACTCACAAACGGCTCTTTAAAAAATAAACGTTTTAACTCCCTGAAAGTCCACCGCACAACAGTGCAACGTGAATATTCAAATTTTTTATTGTCCATAACAACCCGAAAAATTGCCTGCTTGCCTTGCACATCTAATTAATGTGCAAAGTTTTCCGACAATTTTTCTTAGGCCTAGGCCTACCTTCTTTTTTTATGTGGATGTTTTTGAGCTTGTAGAAGTTAGCTCTTACGTTCTTCTGAACATCTTGCGCTGCCATTGCCCGATGTCATTTCTGAGTTATATCCATAATCTGCCTCTCTTTTAAATGTTCCACAAGTGGTAGGCTACAATGACTGGTTGTTTTAAAATATAACTAATATCGAAACAAAATAACCCAGTCAGTCTCATCCACGAGACGTTTAGGCCTCCTCCTGACAGCTCGGCTCATAGCTTGCAAGTTTGCTTAGTGGCAAACTTTCTTCATTTGATTGGTTTAACCGCCACCCGCCCAAATTGAATTAAAATATTATTTTTTGTCACGCCATCCGCCCGATCAGCGGTTTATCCGCATATAGTGTGTGTGTGTGTGTGTGCGTGCGTGCTCGGCCCTCCCTCATGCAGTATAATTGGTTGACATCGCGTGTTTGATTGACAGGAACAGAGTGTGAGGCTGATCAGACAGTCGAAACGAATGTGTGTGCGCCTTTAGGCCGATAGCCTAATTATTTTATTGTGTTTCTTTGAATTAGTCAATTATTTTAAATAAAATTAAAATAATTAATTATTTCTTTATTACATAATGATTTAATTTCTATAGGCTATATATTTTTTAATAGAGTTGGCTCTTCAGATATGCGAGCCAGCTCCCGTCGTTCACCTAAAAGAGCCGGCTTTTAGATCCGGCTCATTCGCGAACGACCCATCACTACCACAAAACGCATACTAAATATGTGTTCCGGAGACTTTTGACTAATGGATGTTGTCGCTTCGAGTTCTGGCTTCAAAATGATGTGAAAAACATCCTGCCTAATCGTTCACATAAAACAATACATTGATTTAAACTTTGTAAGACCGTTTTTTTGTAAGACCGAGGTTTATGCATGGGTGTGGTGATGGCCCATCAATATTAATGAGATTCAGACCCAGGGTGTGACAGACACTCCCCCCAATGGCCCATCATGAGGCAAGCCTAAACACAGAGATTATTTAGCAAAACTGAAATGGAAACAGTTTTTGCGCATTTACAGTCACCTGACTTAGAAGACGCAGTGTGTTTGGGATCCGTGTACGCAAATAATAATAACAATTATCATCATTATTATAACATTTATTAGGCTACATATTTAGAGACGCTTTTATCCAAAAAAGGAACAAAGCAATTCGTCAAATGTCATTCATAATACGGGTTAGACTGCATGGCACGGAGCCGCGGACGCGAAAACTTGCATTTTCCTATCAACAGTGGAAACAACTTAAAATAGCCTACTCTTATAATTTCTGGTCATACAGAAAATAATAATACATTTTTCGCAACTACTTTTATTTGTGTAAACTCACAATAACAAGAAAGCGTTGTGCTTTTGTAAAAAAAAATAAAACAATCAGGCACGCTTTCATGATCTCTGTGAACTGGAGCGCGAGAACTGAAACAAAATACAGCCTATCTAAAGCTTGAAATGTCCACTTTAAAACGAACAAATTCGAATCGAAAGCTAATACATTCTGATTATGTAATGCGTATGAAAGGAGCATTTCTCTCTAAAAGCGCATCTGCCTTAACCCCCTGGGGTCTGAGGGGTTTTTGGGGCCCTTGAGAGGTTTTGACATGCCCTGACATTTGTGCTTATTTCAGCTACTTACAACATACCTTTGGCCAACTCATAATTCTGCTGTATTGCAGCACAAACTCTGCTACAATAATATGTGAGCAAAATGGAAGTTACATGTTTGCATTTTATAGAAAAAATATATTATGCGTGGTTAGTAAGTTTTGGGAAAAAATTTGTCACTGCAATGAGCTCATATAACTCATACTGAATAGTTTGGCACAAGACTTCTGAGTTACCATTCTTGTAGGCTATAATGTTTACTACAAAATGATGTGAAAATCATTCTGATCACTCTTTCACAAAACAACAATATAATGATTTAAACTTTGCAAGTCAGTTTTTGTGCCAGCACTGCTGTATGCGTAGGGGTGTTGATGGCCATGAATATGAATGAGGGGAGACAATAGACACTCCCCCATCAATGGCTAATGCCCCTATCAAGGTGCTGTGAGGCAGAGAGGAGAATCTGAGAATGAGAGGACATTCAAAGGTTTTGTTTTTCAATCTGTTTTTATTGTAATTCCTCTATGTGGAGGAACTAAATGTTGTGCCTCACAAAACCACAGTGCTACCATACATATATAAACATATAGTACCAGTCAAACGTTTGGACACATTACCATTTTTAATATTTTTAATATTTTTGGAAGATGGCTGCATTTATTTGATAAAAAATACAGAAACAACAGTAATATTGTGAAATATTATTACAAATTAAAATAATGATTTTCTATTTTAATATACTTTAAAATATAATTTATTTCTTTGATCAAAGCTGAATTTCAGCATTCTTACTCCAGTCTTCAGTGTCACATGATCCTTCAGAAATCATTCTAATATCATGATTTGATTATCAGGTATTATCAATGTTGGAAACCGTTGTGCTGCTTAATATTTTTTTATAACCTGTGATATTTTTTTCAGGATTCACTGATTAAAAAGAAAAGCATTTATTCAAAATAGAAATCTTTCCTAACAATATAACTTAACACATCCTTTAAAAAAAAAGAAAGAAAGGTAGTGTATACTGTTACAAACAGACTCATGGGCGAATGTGAGTAAACAGAGGTCACTTGCGGTCCAGTTTCCCGGGCAGGAATCACGCAGTCTGTGCAACCATGTCAACATCAGTCTCGGTTTTCCATGACAGGGTGGATTTGGACCTGTTGCTTGTTTGCCTTGGCTCTCTTCGGGACCGGTGCTTGGACATGTTCATTGTCACATCTGTTGATAACACAATCAAAGAAACTGTATTATTATCGCTATCAATCACTATGGCCATGGATTAAGAAAAAGACAACCGATTTTGTAATTTCACACAAGAATAGGTAGGCCCTACTTGTATATTATGACGAGTATATTATATATATTGTAAACACAATTACATTTCATCAGTAAAATATTACGTCTGTGCCCTTACCATCATTCTCGATTGAGAACTGAACGACACCTGCGTCCTCTGCGGTGCTGGAGAAGGAGAGTGTGATGCAAACACATTCCTAAAAAAATAAAAACAACTGTGTTAGCATACATTATCCAAAATGGGCGATTAATGGGTATGGACGCACAATGCATGTAGTCTATATATCTGTTGATGGGCCATAGGACAGAGAAATATCTATTTATGGGCCATAGATGCGTCACCGCGAGCTGTTGATGGCCATTATCTGCGCACGCATTTAGAGAATTTCAAACATTTACACCTGCATTCACAATCATCTGTGGCAATATTTTAGCGTGTGTCATAGGCTAACCAAAACCGAACATTTATATATATAAATATAATGTCTAGTATTTAGACAGTATCACATTTTACCGGAGGCTGAAATATATTTGCACAAAATCATATTTACACCTAAGCAGATATTCGCAAAAGTCAGTATTTTTAGCATGATAATCAGTGTTGTAAGCTAATCAAAACGGATTGAAATATAATACAAATATGTTTAGAGAGTAATATCACATTGAAACACGACCATATACGAATGTTAGGGATATTGTAAGGCAATCTTTCCTGTAAGATGTCAAAAGCTAACCAAAACTAAGCAAAATATAGTCTGAAAATTCACATGAGTTCTATATAATCAGAAAAAGAATTATATAAACACTAAACAACTTACTCGAACTTGTATCCTCTGTGGGATCAATTCGCTCTTGAAAATGCAGCCGTTCTCCGTCTGAGATGCAACCGTTTCTCTGAGGAAAAGGTGAATTCTTCCTCGCTGTCCATAATCATTTGGAGGACGACTTTACCGGAGAAGCGTGCCATCCTCAAAACGCGATGAACTATCCGTGAATCTGACGAGAAAGTGTTTTCATCATGGCATTGATTGGAGGGCGTGTGCGAGGCGTATAGATCACCTCAACTATTAGCATGTGAATAGCGCCGGGGGGCGTGGCGGCATCAGCTCATTAAAAATAATGAAGAGAGAACGAAAAACTGCGCCTCTCCTTGGTTTCAAACGGATTACATAAACTAAGAATATGTGTTTTTTAATATAAATTACTTCATTTAAAAGAAGAGAATTCTAGCTTCATAAAGACAAATGTCTCGTTCCTGAGTGACAAGTATTCACTGAGTTACAGTTCATTTTCGGACGCGTTTCAGAATGGACTTCCCTGACAGAGAGAAGGCAGAACGCGCATCATGTTTATTTTTCTTTATTTGGCGAAAGACACAACACTTTGTTTTTATTGAGAGTATACAGAATTTGTTTTTAAACTTAACTGGATCGAATGATGTAAAACACTTAAATGTAAGATCAAAACCAACAGAGTATTTTGAATCTCTTTTGCACTGATAAGAAAAAAAGCGAGCAGATCACGCCGGCGTGATTGCCGACCCCAGGGGGTTAACAGCGGAGATAGAGATGTTTTTAGCCGACTTAGAAAACAATAGTTTATTAATAATATTAATGGCTCTTCTCATTCAGCACTGCGGGAAAAATATCAATTCCAGGTTCTAATTTGGCCTTAGATAACCAGTAAAATCGACATGTTTTCCATATTAAAATATCTGTAATAATAGTGGGTAAATATGTACTTACTCTTTCTGATTTCTGAATCTGTTGCTAAGCGCACTCCGAGTTGCAGGCGTAGGTAGTGATGAAGCTCCATTCCTTTAAAAAAAGTTGAAGAATATTATTGTATCGTGCCATCTTCCCAACGCGCAGGTGACTGAATGATGAAACTTAAAGCATTTGCTTGGGGGCGTTTACCTGTTTTGCATAGATGGCTTAACACATCATCTTGTGAATAGCGCGCTCCGTCAGTAGGCGTGAACGAATTAAAGTCAATGAGCTCGACTGGAATCGCTCTCTTTTCATACAGATTACAGAAACTGAGAATATTTTTTTTTAATAGAAATTACTTCATTTGAAAGATGCGATCTCAAGCTTTATGCCCGTGGGTATGTTTGCCTGTTTGACTGAATTTTCGCGGAGTTACAGATCATTTTCCAACACGTTTCAAATTGGAGTTCATTGACAGAGAGAGTGCAGAACTCGCATCATGTTAATTTTTCTTTATTTGACAAAAAGCAAAACACTTTATTTTTATTGTGAGTATACAGAAAAAAAATAGAAACTGAACAGGATCGATTGATGTATAACACGAAAATGAAAGATCAAAATTAACAGAGCATTTTGAGTTTATTTTGCATTGCTAAAAAAACACACGACCAAAACGCGCCGGCGCGTTTTTGGTCCCCAGAGGGTTAAACTACAATCAAATACAATCAGATTTACCCACACATTTTTGGTCTATTCTCTGCGTGGCTGCATATGGGTGCAGCTTAGTGGGAACATTAGCCATCACCATCACATGAACAAGGTTTAAATCCTTAGGGTGGGGTGTGCAAAATAATTCAAGGTTCTCTCCTGAACTGCACTTCACTTCCATTTTCCTTTATAGTCTATTCATTTTTTCTGATATCTCTCTGTCTCTCATTTGTATGTTAACTTTTTTTGCTAATTTTCTTGTACCTGTCACTTTTTTTGTTTGCACATAATGTATATTTATATTATGTATACATTTAATGGATTTGATTAATGGAGCTAAAACATCATTGATGGGTGGCTCCCGGCTGATGACCCTGCAGTCACTTGCCTGTGCTACCACCTACAATGTCTGGAACACCAGTGACTACTGTGAATATGGCAGTTGGCATCCAGGAAAGACTGGAGGACATCCGGGAAAGACCGACTAACAGCAGGAAAGACTGCACCAGGGGTGGATGGGCTAGTTACCCTCTCCACATGTCCTCATACTGGGGGCACCCTAACTAACTACAAGCGCAAATAAAGAAAGACAGCCCAAAGGTCCACCGAGAGGCGGGATGGAAGATGGACCAAATAGGACAGATAACACGGAACCGACTAACGAGCAAAGGATCCTGAGGAGCTGCAGCTGCGGGTGGTCGAATGTACCAACATACAGGGGCCTGCGGATACACCCAAGGGAAGGCTAAATGCGAAGGGAAGGACCAAAGGCAAACTTGCACTGTGCAAGCAGATCAGACAAGGAGAAGTCAGAGCCGGGTTGAGCACCACAGCGTTACTGATTTCACTGTTGTGGATGGTCACAGGGAGGTGGAGCAGCCGCACCAGCAGCAGGCCCAAAGCCAACAACAGGCACACAGCCCAGAGCATGAGCGTCACGCAGAGACACCCAGCAGCAACCTCACAAGACAAGCAAGGGAGAGACCAACCAGACAAGTCAAAGTCAAATGGCCAAACTCCATCAAAAAAGCCGCCCTGGAAAGCTTCGACCAAGACCTGCACACCATTCTTGAGAATTCACTACGAGGCAGCACAATCACCAAGCTAAACCTCTTTGGTAGCATTCTTTATGGGGAGGGCAAAGAGAGGTTTGGGGAGGTAATCCAGAGGAAGAACATCCCTAGGGAGGTGGGAAGGCATGAGCAAGAGATTCACAAGCTTGGGAAGGAGAGGAGGCTGCTTAGGAAGTCCTGGCGAAAAGCAGATGAGAGCGAAAAGGTCTGAAAGCGCTCTGGGAGCAGACCAGAAGCAGCCTTGCAATCCTGAGAAGGGCAGAGTGGATCCGGAAGCGAAGAGGCAAGAAAGAGAAGGAGCGAGCGAGTTTCTTTCGGGACCCTTTCAGATATGCCCGAAGCCTTTTGTAAGAGAAGAAGAGCGGGAGGCTGGAAGCCACCGAGCAGGAGCTTGAGGAACACATCAAGAACCAGCTAACCGACCAAGAAAAGAACATCCCGCTTGGGTCGCCAGGGCATGTGTCTCGTCCTGCTGAGCCAGCCGCCGAATTTGACACGACACCACTCAAAGGGGCTGAAGTCAAGCTAGGGGTAGACAGGGCAAGGTCTGCCTCTGCACCAGGTCCCAATGGCGTACCTTATAAGTTTTATAAGAACTGAGAGCTGAAGCTACTGAGAGCTGAAGCTACTCTGGAAGCTGATGAGAGTAGCGCTGAAGGCCCAGAACATCCCCTCAGAATGGAGCCGTGCGGTGATAACCTTCATCCCAAAGGAACAAGATTCCTGTAACATCAACCAGTTTAAAGTCATTGCACTTCTAATCGTTGAAGGGAAAATATTATTTTATTTGATGGTCAAGCGTTTAACCCACTACCTCCTGAACAACTGCTACATTGACACCAGTTGCCAGAAGGCAGGCGTCCCAGGGTTCCCCGGTTGTGTGGAACACTCAACCAGAATCTGGGAGCAGATTCAGACAGCCAAGCGGGAAAAAAATATCTCTATGTAGTTCGGTTGGATCTGGAGAATGCCTATGTTTCATTCCCCATCAGTTAACAACCTTTGCCCTGGAATTCTTTCACATACCACGCAGAATTCGGAACCTCATCTCCAATTACTTCAGCAACTTCACAGTTTGCTGCACAACACAGGAGGCAACATCAGGATCGCACCACCTAAAGAAAGGCATCGCAATGGGTTGCTCAGTCTCTCCCGTCCTTTTCACAGCAGCCTTTAAAATCATTCTTATCGGTGGGAGACAGATGGTCCGAGGGGTGAGAGGACAGTCAGGCCAATGACTGCCAGCCCTGTGGAGTTACATGGATGACGTAACCATCCTTCTTCAAACAGCAGCCTTTACCAACCGGATAATGAGGAGGTTTGAAGAACTCCTTAGTTCTTCAGAAGCTGCCAGGCTTCTGAGCAGAACCAGAAAATTTGATCACATCACACCAGTCCTCAGGTCTTTACACTGGCTTCCAGTCACATTTAGGATTGATTTTAAAGTATTATTACTGGTATATAAATCATTTAATGGCCTAGGACCTCAATACATTGCAGATATGCTCACTGAATATAAACCCAACAGATCACTCAGATCATTCGGATCACATCAACTAGAAATACCAAGGGTTCACTCAAAGCAAGGAGAGTCCGCTTTTAGCTATTATGCCAGCCGCAGCTGGAACCAGCTTCCAGAAGAGATCAGGTGTGCTCCTACTGTAGCCACATTCAAATCCAGACTCAAAACACATCTGTTTAGCTTTGCATTTACTGAATGAGCATTGTAGAACAGTATTTGAATGACGATATTAAAGTTTTCGTCTGAGAAAGAACTAAGAATGTGAATGCAGGGCTAAGGAAAGTGAAAAGAATGTGCAAGTAAATGAAAGAGAAAAGAAAGTTGATAGATGGTAAGAAGATTGAAAGAGAAAAGAAAGTTGATAGATGGTAAGAAGATTGAAAGAGAAAAGAAAGTTGATAGATGGAAGTCGTAAGTCGTAAGAAGATTGAAAGAGAAAAGAAAGTTGATAGATGGAAGTCGTAAGAAGATTGAAAGAGAAAAGAAAGTTGATACATGTAAGTAGTAAGAAGATCCTTTTAAAAGAAAGATACCGGTTGATGTAATTTATGTCCGACTGTTTGCACTGTATTTTATTATTATATCTTCCAAACTGTGATTCAGGAAGATTTTATAAATTTTTAGGGCTGTCTGATTGGAAGAGATTTTGAAGGGGAACGGGAGAGCTTCACTCCGACGAGGCGAGTGAAGATTAGCTATACTATGGAGAGTATAGAGGTTCGCTGTTTGTTTAAAACAGCAAAAGTGAAACGTGCTCTGTGGGGGCCCCACTGGGCAATACTGGTGTAAGACACCACCCCAGCAGAGGACGTCCCTGGATTGTAGGTCCAGTGGCACCGCAAACCTGCTCAATCACTTCCATCTCAGATAGGGGTGATTATTAATTATCAGGGCTGTCTGATTGGAAGAGATTTTGAAGGGGAACGGGAGAGCTTCACTCCGACGAGGCGAGTGAAGATTAGCTATACTATGGAGAGTATAGAGGTTCGCTGTTTGTTTAAAACAGCAAAAGTGAAACGTGCTCTGTGGGGGCCCCACTGGGCAATACTGGTGTAAGACACCACCCCAGCAGAGGACGTCCCTGGATTGTAGGTCCAGTGGCACCGCAAACCTGCTCAATCACTTCCATCTCAGATAGGGGTGATTATTAATTATCAGGGCTGTCTGATTGGAAGAGATTTTGAAGGGGAACGGGAGAGCTTCACTCCGACGAGGCGAGTGAAGATTATCTATACTACGGAGAGTATAGAGGTTCGCTGTTTGTTTAAAACAGCAAAAGTGAAACGTGCTCTGTGGGGGACACCACCCAAGCAGAGGACTTCCCTGGATTGTAGGTCCAGTGGCACCGCAAACCTGCTCAATCACTTCCATCTCAGATAGGGTTTTAATTATTCTTATTTCTTTTGATTATTTTAATTTCTTCTATGTAAAGCACTTTGAATTACCACTGCTTAGCTGTGCATTTACTGAATGAGCACTGTGCCACTGTTCGTCCGACTGTTTGTACTGTATTTTATTTTCTAAACTGTTTTAATTATTCTTATTTCTTTTATTATTTATGTAATTATTTCAATTTCTTCTATAAAGCACTTTGAATTACCACTGTGTATGAAATGTGCTATATAAATAAACTTGCCTTGCCTTGCCTTGCCTAGTTGGGCCAGGATGAGGATAAAACCTGCTAAGTCCCGGAGTCTCTCAATACGCAAAGGAGCCAGAAATGATCACATCTCTTTCACAGTGAACCGTAAGAAGATTCCAATTCTAGCAGAACAACCCTTCCGGAGCCTTGGGAAACTGTATACAGCTGAGTTGTCAAATAATGGCTAATACATATGGCTAATACAGTAATGTTACTCACCGAAGGTCTGGCGCGGATCGACAAGAGCCATCTTCCGGGTAAATTCAAGATCTGATGCTACCAATTCACCTTATATAGGCGGCTAATGTGGCCTCTTAAGATGTGTGAGATCACCACCTCCACTGTGCAGAAGATGGACTCGAAGGCCAAAAACTACATCAGGAAGTGGCTGGGCTTACCCCAGAGCCTCTCCAACGTTGGCCTGTTTAGGAGGAATGCACTTCAACTGCCACTGAGGTCAATCCCGTTGGGCTACAGACAGGAGAAGGCAAGGCTTGCTCTAGAGCTGAGGGACTCGTCGAACCCATCTGTGCAGAACACCAAAGCCCCAGTCCGAACAGGTCACAAGTAGAGGGCAGAACGAGCAGTTGACCAGGCTATCAGTAGGCTGAAACACCAAGAGATTGTTGGCAGGACACAGTCAGGGAAAACTGGTCAGGGGTGGGGGACTGCTCCGAAGATGTGGTCCCAAGCCACAAGGAAGGAGAGGAAAGAGCTAGTGATTTCTGAGGTGGTCAGGACAGAGGAGGAGAACTATCAGATCAAAGCCCTTAGCCAACGCCAGCAGGGACGCTGAACGACCTGGGAAGGAGTAATAAGCAGGACCGTAGGATGGGCCGACATGTGGAAGATCCCCCAAGCCAGGCTGAGTTTCCTCATAAGGTCCACCTACGACACCCTCCCAAGCCCCAGCAACCTCTGTCAGTGGTATGTCTCAGAGGAGAGCTGCCAAATTTGCAATGCTCCAAATCTGAGCCTGCAGCACATCCTGTCAAGCTGCAAAAGAGCACTGACCCAGGGTTGGTACAGGTGGCACCATGACCAAGTCATGTGGAAGCTGGCGGAGATCCTGGAGGTACGCAGGGCGGAATCAGCCAGGGAACGCCTACCACCGACATCAAGGCGGCGACCCACTTCGTCAGAGAGGGAGGAGGGGCCCTAACATCACGCAGCCACAGAGATCAGCCCTGGCAGGCAGTTGTGAGTGGAAACTAAGAGTGGACCTCGATCGGCAGCTCAGGTTTCCAACAGAGAGCCCCACAACCAACCTTCGACCGGACATCATTCTCTGGTCTGCCACAGCCGGGCAGTAATTTTGGCAGAGCTCACTGTCCCGTGGGAGGGAGGAATGGAGGCAGCCTTTGAGAGAAAAAAAGACCGGTACCTCGACCTCACAGCCGAAACCAGAGAGTCTGGATGGTCAGCTGTCAGCTACCCGGTGGAAGTTTGTGGGAGCATCCACCCAGCGCTTCCTGAAGAGCATGGGTGTCACCGGCCCCAAACTCAGAAAGGCTCTGAAAGACCTGGCAGAGGAGGCCGAGCAGGGAAGCTTTTGGCTTTGGTTAAGAAGGAAGGACCAGGTGTGGGGAAAGCAAGGGTCCTAGGGTCAGCTGCAGGGGGCGGCCATTGCTCCACCACAGTGAGATGTTCCGGGATTAATGGAGCGAAACATCAATCAAGGGTGGCTCCCGGCTGATGACCCTGCAGCTACCCGCAATGGCACCACCGGAGGTGCGGCAAGCAGAAATGCTCTGCAGGCAGTAACTTGCCTGTGCTACCATTATATTAGTTAAATTTAAAGTATTATATTATGACCATGTGTTATTGTTTTAATCTTAAAATTGCCTTAAAGTCAAAATTAGTACAGTAACTACATCATGAAAAAAATCTTAGTATAATCCTAGCATTAATGCTAGCAGTTTAATGCTTAACTTTAATGCATTTGATTTAATGCTTAATCAAAGTCAAAACTACAATAGCCTATTTACAGATGAAACTGACCTGCACTTAAAGTCCTGAACAGGTCAGTAGTTTAGCTTCTCTGCTCCACCTGGGCACTTCTACTCCATTCTCAAGTCTCTCACATTAATTACTCTGATTGAAACCTTTTGGTGGAGCTCGAGAGGCCAATTGCGTTACCAAGTGTTGGAAACTTTTCCTTCTTCTAAGCAAAGACCAGGAGACATTAGGATCACGTTCAAGCAGAAGTTATTCTTTATTGAGCGTTGCTGCAGTCGTCCAACAAAATCTAATCTAAAAGTTACTTTACATGGTATCTTATAGGCATTTTAGGAGGAGGGACTTCTGGGGGTGGAGACATTCAAACAAAGCATACGAAAGTAGTTGGAGTTGATTCTATCAAGCGAGAAT